>NC_090372.1:35466063-35773594 GCF_036365525.1 Heterodontus francisci
TGACATCCTCATCTAGGGTTGCACTGAAAGTGAACTTGAGGAACACCTACATGCATGCCTTACAATGTCTTAGAGAATGCAACCTCACCCTGAACAAAGACAAGTGCCTGTTCAATTAAAGCAGATTCAGATTCTTCAGTCATGTATTCAGTGGTGAGGGAGTATCACCTGATCCATGGAAAGTCGAAGCCATTGCAAATGCTGCAGATCGTACGAACATTCATGAAGTCCAGAGTCTGCTTGACTCATCACATACTGTTGTCTTTTCATTTGCAAACAGAGAGAAGCACTCTCAATTACATAGAGCATCCTACACTTTCATCTCCCCCTGTATGGAAGCGAGTTTGAAGTATTAACTGATCATAGGCCACTAATGAGCCTGTTCAACAATCCGCGTAGCAAGCTACCTACTCGAATAGAGCGTTGGATACTCAAACTACAAGAGTACGCCTTCCGTGTTAAATATCAGCCAGACAAGCTTAACTGAGCGGACTACCTATCACACCATCCTTTACCAACAATCAGTGCGAGTCGAAGAGACTTAGTAGTTGGCAGGAAAAAAGACAGAGGCGCAAGGGGAGAGCCAACTGTGTAACAGCCCCGACAAACAAATTTCTCTGCAGCACCTGTGGAAGAGCCTGTCACTCTAGAATTGGCCTTTATAGCCACTCCAGGCACTTATCCATTGTCTCTCGAGATAAGGAGGCCAAAGAAGAAGAAGTCCTATTAGCCACAAAGAAGACTGCTGAACAACATTTTAACTATGTGATCATAAATGCGATGCCAAAGTCACTAAAATTAACTGACATCAAAGTGGCAATGAAACAAGATGAAGCATTGCAGCTATGTATGACAGCTATGGAGTCACAAAACTGGAAAGACCTGATTGAGAGAGCGTCTACAGACCAAGTCGCTCACACGTTAAAAGGTCTTCACAAAATTCGAAATGAGCTCACAGTTGCAACCACTTTTGATCACGTGTTATGCAGCAACTGCATTGTCATTCCACAGTCATTGAGAAAATATGTTATAGAAGCAGTACATGAGGGTCACCAGGGAATTGTCAAAACCCAGCAACTTCTTCGGGAAAAGGTATGGTTCCTGGGAATTCACCACATGGTGGAACACAAAATCAATCAGTGTTTGCCATGTCACGTACTTGCAACAACTTGCATTGTTATAGAGCTCCCAAGGTGGAAAAACATCCCAATACCTTTGATAGAGAATGGGCCAGATGTATTGCGGTATCTATTTGATTTCACCTAGCACAGCACTCTGTAATAACCCACCGTGTGCCAACTGGCATCTGGTCACCTTGTTGTGCAGCATGCATGGACATTCATGAGAGAAGACAGCTGACCTGCTTAGACCAGCAATTGAAGCAAGGCAGCTTCATTCAATCCAAATAATGACAGTGGGCCTTCATAGAGTCATAGAGTCGTACAGCATAAAAACAGGCCCTTCGGCCCACCGCGTCCATGCCGACCATAATGCTTATCTATACTAATCCCACCTGCCTGCATTAATTCCATATCCCTCTATGCCTTGCTCATTCAAGTAGCTGTCCAGATGCCTCTTAAATGTTGCTACTGTTCCTGCCTCCACCACCTCCTCAGGCAGCTCGTTCCAGATACCCACTATTCTTTGTGTGCAAAATTTACCCCTTTGATCCCCTTCCTCTCCAAAGACTTGAAAAGATTGTATCTATAGTCACGCTACTGTGGAATTCACTTACAAAAGGAAAATAAGAGCAATTTAGTCCAGATGAAAAGGCATTATTCTCCAAAATTTGGCACCAATAGGTTATCCAGACTGGAATGGCACAATGCCAAGAGATCATAACCTCACACGACTTGCTCTGGCCTGCAGCAGACTGAATTTTCTTGATTAACTCATAGATCCCCATCAACCTCCTGTCTTCAGTACTAGTTAACAGGTCAGTCATTTCTGAATGCATCTTAAAATATCATCTGAAATATAATTTTGCTTGATTCAATCATATTATGTATGGTCCTTAACTTACAATTAAATTATTGATATCACTGGCCTCAAATTGTCTTTGACTATTGATAACAGAAATACATAAATGATGTTAGATTCTGCAGTTGAAGGACCACTATCTTTGATTTGATTATACAGTTTCTTTTCAAAAGACTAACCTGGTTATCCCTTAAAGGGATTGACCTAATTGACATTTCTTTTTGACAATCTGGATTGTGGATTAGTGGGAAGCCTGATTTTTCATAGTGATGGCACAGGAGGTCTTTAATCCCATAGATGACCCAATTTTAATCAATTGGGCCTTTTGCTACAGACTTCAGCCTAGCTGCTGATGCTCGAAAAGACCTATCTGTTTCCAAGCAAGTACTTGCAACAACTTGCATTGTTATAGAACTCTTGAGGTAGAAAAACATCCCTATACCTTTCATAGAGAATGGGCCAGATGTTTAGTTTAGTTTAGAGATACAGCACTGAAACAGGCCCTTCGGCCCACCGAGTCTCTGCCGACCATCAACCACCCATTTTTACTAATCCTACACTAATTCCACATTCCTACCACATCCCCACCTGTCCCTATATTTCCCTGCCACCGACCTATACCAGGGGCAATTGCTAATGGCCAATTTACCTATCAACCTGCAAGTCTTTGGCTTGTGGGAGAAAACCGGAGCACCCGGAGAAAACCCACGCAGACACAGGGAGAACTTGCAAACTCCACACAGGCAGTACCCAGAATTGAACCCGGGTCGCTGGAGCTATGAGGCTGCGGTGCTAACCACTGCGCCACTGTGCCGCCCTGCGCATTGGTATCTATTTGATTTCACCTAGCACAGCACTCTGTAAAAACCCTCCAAGCGCCAACTGGCACCTAGTCACCTTATTGTGCAGCATGCATGGACATTCATGAGAGAAGAGTTGAGGAATCAGGAGCATTGATCTTAAAGGGAATTTTAAGTGTGGTCTTTTTGGAGAAACAAGGCAAATTTAGAAAAGATATGGGCTCCAAATCTGCACTGGTAAAAAAAATCAGCATTAACGGCTGAAAATGACATGTCACTGTAGACCTCATGCTAAATTCAGGACAAAAGATCAAGAATATTCTGGTGGTAATTCCAGGCCATGGCCTATTCGATCATGTAGGGGTCCACTCGCCATGGACAGGAAACTGGGCTGGGAATGTGCAATTTTGGAATGTGCACTCCCAGCATACACCAGGAATTGATGTATTGGAATTTTAACACAGTAGTAACTAAAAGAATATGATGTGAAATCTTCTGCAGATCCACAACTCTTAGCAACAGGGTCCAATTTTTAGTTGTCAATGACACTTGATTGGGATAAAGCCTAAAAATCAAAGCAATACACTACGTAGTGGAGGTGGGGGAAATAAATGTAGTCGAGAATGTACAGATGGAAAACTCAAATGAGACAGCATGACCTAGTTTAATAAATTACAGGAGTAATGACACGATGGGCAAAAGGGTTGAACTGTGAGCTGCCATTTACATAATGAAAGCAGACACAGTTCACAAGTTGACACTTACAGTTAGCTTCAGGCACTGGCTTCCTCCCATCACTAGACTGTAGGATTTGACCCAGTTTGGTCAAGCCCCTTGTGATACAAATCTACAGATCACAAACAGCCTATAGATATCTTCAGATATACATAGCTCTCATATAGAAATTGTCTCTATCTGTTAGTCTGCAGCATTGATAGTGTGTTAGCTCTCAGAGAGGGTCTGTAGTTGTGTGGAGGGAAGATTTCAACTGTTTGCTATTCATTGCAAAATCATAAATGTGATTGTTACATACATCTATTATGTCAATATCTATAGAGAACAGTGAAAATTATCCCCCAACCCCCCCATTTATCAGAGACTCCAGGTTGATGCTCAAGAGTAGTACTTAGGGAGTGCTGCACTGTCAGGGGTGCCGTCTTTCTGATGAAATGTCAAACTAAGGCCCTGACTGCCCTCAGGTGGACATGAAAGAAGCACTATTTTGAAGAAGAGCAGGGGAGTTCATCCAGTGCCTTGGCCAATATTTATCCCTCAACCACCATCATTAAATCTGGTCATGATCACACTGCTGTTTGTGGGGCCTTGCTGTGCACAGTTTGGCTGCTACATTTCCAATAGTACAACAGTGACAACACTTCAGCAGTACATCGGTTGTGAAGTGCATTGGGACATCCTGAGGTCATGAAATGCATGATATAAATGCAAGTGTCATTTTGGTTCTTTTCTTTATAACTAGTCCTTTACAGAACTATTCCAAAATTAGATACATTCACAGAAGTGCAACATTATAAAAAATCAATCTAAATTCAACTTGGTTGAGGAATGGGTAAAATATCAATAAAAGGAATTTCTGCAATTACCTAAGGCGACAGCATCACCCATGGGAACATAGCGGTGCACCACAGATAGGGCAAGGTGATTTGGGACAGTATGACATCCTGGATTCTACACTTACCACATGCAATACGACATTGCATAAAAATACTTGATAGAGCCAGGAACTACAGCAATAGCTCATGTGCCCTAACCATAATTGCACATAAAATGATGCACTCATGAAAACTGGCATCTGAACAGTCATCAGAAAGACCAGTAGCCCCACTGTACTGTGTGCCAATCAGTGCCATCTTGATCTGCCACTGTCATTTTGAATGCTTTAAGATAAATGGGGCAAAAAAAAATCAATTTTGTAAGTGTAGATTGCAGGAGGTACAGTTCTGCCATGAGCATTCAGCATGGTGGCTATACACTAGTACTGGGCAGTTCTATTGACTGACCTTTCCCTATAAATATCAATAAAAAAGTATCTAAGTTTTACAAGCAATAATAAGAGTGGGAGGGGGAATTTTCACTGATTCCTCCAAATGGAAATAGGGTAGTAGCACCCCTGACATTCGCAGAGAAAACATACTACTACCCAGTTCCAATTCAACCATCGCCATCCCGAAAGGAGCTTAGTGCTGGGTGGCCAAAGTGCCCTGTCTGTCTCAGTCAGTATGGCCTTTTATAATGTGCTTCTATGGGGTTCCTGTGCTACAGAAGAGATCTAACTATTATTTTGAGAGATAACTAGGTAGACCTGCAGCTACAGCTGAAAAAGGACCAGAAGCAGGGGCCAGGATTTTCGAGGGCTGTTGAGGGTGGGTACAAAGGCAGGCAGCCAATTGAGGTAAGTTAAAAGCCAATTAAGGCCAATTATCAGAGGAATTTTCCAGTTGGCCTGCGGGACCCCTGGCATCGGGAACAGGATAGTTGCCTGGAGGTGGCATCCCGGCGGCAGACCAGGAGGTCAGCGCTCCAGGATGGCTCTAAGGCCTTCCCCACTTACCCGGCCATAGCTGCAGCTGCAGGTCACCCTGTGGAGGGTCTTCCCCTTCACAATGGTGCCCAGCATCTGTGGCCATTTTTTAATTCAAATTGTTAAATTTGCTGAGAGGGCACCAAGATGGAGGCACCTTGTCTCTCTCCCTTACATGCAGCAGCAGGCTGCAGCTCCTTCCGTGCTGGAGGGCCTCCTATTGGCCATTCAGCTTCAAGAGCCTGCCCGCCATCCTTAATTGGACGGTGAGCATCTCCTCTGCAAACTAATTGGCCAACCAAGGGAAAAGCACAATAATAATAATAAAAACAAGAAATGCTGGAACTACTCAGCAGGTCTGGCAGCATCTGTGGAAAGAGAAGCAGAGTTAACGTTTCGGGTCAGTGACCCTTCATCGGAACCCCGGGGAAAAGCACAGCTGGGTGACTGCTCCCGATGCAGCGCGGGGTCGGGACCCCCATTTGACCCCGACATCGGGATCCTGACTCCAAATGCAAAATCCTGCCCAGGGAGTTTAAATTTATTTTTACAGGATCAGGAGGAGCAGGAGTACCCTTGCGGGCATCATAAGAATGACTTTGGCTGCTATCCCCTACACCCCACCCTGGACCTACTTTGCTGTTGGCCTAGCCTGGCTCTGGGCCACCCAATATTGCACTGGCCCAGAATCAGCAAGTTGCAGCTGGCATCCGCAGCCTGCCAGAGTCATGGTAAAGAGGCTTAGCCTTCAAAATGGACCGGGCCTCCCACTGACATCATTGGACGGGCAGCTAGTGCATTACAAGAAAAATCAGGCAGGATGTATAACAAGCGTCCAATCCATAAAAAAAAGTATTCCACCCAAAAGTTAAAATGTACCCAATTGCTTTGCAAAATATCTTAATACATGAAAATTATGCTGCAACCATTCCTTAGTCCTTGCATCAATTAGCTTTAAGGAGTTGGTCGTCCTTTATTTCCACATTATGGATTTATCTCAGAGAGAAGTTTGAAGCTAAACAGTCTGGGTATGATCTGCTGCTGTTTTTACATGCTTATCAGAAGCCCTTGAATTTGAACTCTTCAGGTTCTGGGAACTGCATCAAAACCTAAAAATCAAGATTCGCACAAATTCTCATCCCTAACGAGCTGCTTTTTTTAGACTGCTGAGTGAGCGTTTTGGAAATAAATCTCACAGTTTCCAGAAGTTGGTTCTTTGTCTGATATTAAATGAATATCATGGGCTTAGTCTAGTCAAAGTAGATGACAACTTTTTTTTTTAAATGGCCATTCCAGCACCTTGCTGAATCTCTGTTTGATTTGTTGTATGCAATATGACAGCATGATGATTAAAAGAAGAACTTCTACACATTTTACTTAAAGGATGCTTTATTTAATTGAAGCCAACATCTTTTTCATTTAATTGGTCAGTAGGCCTCAAACAGGTCAATTTTATTCTTGAAAATGGAATTCCGTCCATTTAGATAAATGCAGAGGAATTTTTTTGGTCGAACCAATAATCAACAAAGTATCATCTTAACTCTGGCTACAAAAAAAGCTACTGCACTCTTGTAGGAAGTAATGACTTGACTTTAATCTCATGCCAAAAACATTGTACTTCATTCAAAGTTCATGCATGCACCGCATAATTGACATGCCGCACTTCCCTGGACTATTGCCAATGGACCTCTTTCATTTCTTTAATGTCTATATATATATAAAAATATATTTTAACTCATGATTGCCTGACATTTAAATTTCTGACTACAAGAACAAAATGGGTCCATCAAGTCTACCCACTCGAGGCACCGTTAATGTTTAGCACTCAGGTTCTGTAACAACAAATATGTCAAAGACCACAGAACACTCAGAAGGTTTGTTGGTTAATTTGTTCAATCCAAAACATCTGTCAATGTGAGAAAGATTTATTTCAAAGAAAGACTGAATTTTTGATACAAAGATAGTTGTCTGAAAATGGCAATTTGCAAGACATTTTTTTTTTAGAGATACAGCACTGAAACAGGCCCTTCGGCCCACCGAGTCTGTGTCGACCATCAACCACCCATTTATACTAATCCTACACTAATTCCATATTCCTACCACATCCACACCTGTCCCTATATTTCCCTACCTATACTAGGGGCAATTTATACTGGCCAATTAACCTATCAACCAGCAAGTCTTTGGCATGTGGAAGGAAACCGGAGCACCCAGAGGAAACCCACGCAGACACAGGGAGAACTTGCAAACTCCACACAGGCAGTACCCAGAATTGAACCCGGGTCGCTGGAGCTGTGAGGCTGCGGTGCTAACCACTGCGGCACTGTGCCGCCTCCAGATCCAGTTATATGTGCTTGAATATCTATCATCCTTGTTATCATGATAGTCATGTTTGGCTGCTTCAGACATCTGAACTGTATCAAATTTGCATCAATTCATTCCTTTTTAACGCTTTCATGGAGGTATATCACTTCAAGTCAGCTAATTGCCAGCAGTCATCTTCAGATTACTTGTGTAAACTCCGAATTCTGTGTTAGTTTCTTTGTCCCTTTTCTGTATAATTGCAATGTTCTCTGGAGTTGGTTTCATATTGGAATGAGTTTGGAGATAACCCAGTGGCCACACTTACAGCTGTATCTACCCACATCCACCTTAGGCAAAGCTAACAACATTGGATGAATCCATGGTGTATGGTTTTCGGTCATTAGCTGCAATCTCCAAGGTGTTGCCTCATGCCGAAATATATAAACACAGTAGAAAGCACCAAGCTGCACCTGTCACACAAGTTGGATGGGACTCCTGTCTGCACTTCAATTCAAATTCATTCTCCTATTACTGCTGGTGTGGCTGCACAAGGCCATTCATTTTCTTCAGTTATTGTTGGAGTGACTGAGACACATCTAAGAAAAAAAGATAGACTTGCATTTATTTAGCGCCTTTCATGACCTCAGGATGTCCCAGAGTGCCTCATAACCAATGAAGTACTTCTGAAGTGTAGTCACTGCTGTAATATGGGAAATGCGGCAGCCAATTTGCACACATCGGGCTACATTTTACAGGCCCCTCGACGCCGTGGGAGGGAGAGGGGATACACAGGGGTCTCACTCTGCATTCTTAAAGAGAGGAGAGGGGGCATTACAGGAGTCTCACTCTGCAGCTTTAAAGGGAGGGGTCTGGGATTACTGGAGGGAAAGCTCTGCTGGCATGAAGGGAGGTACTATGTACCATCTCTCCGTTAACAGTGTACACTCTATGTTTGTTCGTGTTTGTGAGGGAGCAATGGCACACTAGGCACCCTGTATGGGTGGAGGGTGTCAAAAAGGGCAGGAGCATTAAGGTTATATGGATAGTGGGGGCAATCGATTCAGCTGGTAGGATCTTTATGTGGTCATGCTGTGCCACTCTGAGTGTTGGCCAAAATGGGCAATGCCATGGCACACCACATAGTTGATCCAGGAAAGCAGCTGATGTACCCGTCAACACCAATCCCTGCCCTGATCGGAACCTTCAAATACGTGAAGAGTTCAACTTTATTTATCACATGAAAATAGGTATGGCTCATCTTACATTGTGTGATTCTCTGCTCCTGAGGATCCATATGCGCCGGAGGCAAAATCAACAGGCAGGTGTGATCCACATAGAGGCCCCTGGTCATGAGCCACAGCCCCCAAAGGGAGCTCGCCATTACGGTCGCTGTGCATCTACAGGCCCGTGACCTGCCATCGGATGTCAGAGCACCAGTGTCAGAGGCGATTGCGCATGTAGAGAGGGTGGTGACACGTCTCTGTGCCCTGCTCAAGGATGACCTGAGCCCGTGGACGTCAGTGGACATCCCATGCCTTGGTTCCTCATAGTGGCAGCAGTTCCCAAGTCTGACGCCTCTGCAGCTTTTTAGGGGCCCACCAGAAACCTTTGTGGGGTTACACAGTCAGCAGTGCACCATTGCATCAGGGAGGTCATCAATGCCCTGCACCAGAGAGCCACTGAGTATGTCCGCTTTAGGACGGACTCTCACAGCCAGGTCCAGAGGGCGATTGGTTCTGGCACCATTGCCGGAGAACCATAGGTTGTAATATTCATAGACTGCACTTATGTGGCCAGCAGGCCTCCCGCCAGGCTACCACCTGCAGACGTCACCATTAAAGGAGTCCTCTCAATCTAGGTGAAGCTGGTATGTGAACACCGCAGATGCTTGCAGCGAATGTGTGACCACTTCTCAGGCAGCTGCCATGACACCTGGGTCTTGTGCCAGTCCCGGCTGCCACCGCTGTTCACTGAACTGGCTCAGATGGAGGGGTGACTTCTTGGAGATTTTTTTTTTATTCATTCATGGGATGTGGGCGTCGCTGGCCAGGCCAGCATTTATTGCCCATCCCTAATTGCCCTTGAGAAGGTGGTGGTGAGCTGCCTTCTTGAACCGCTGCAGTCCATGTGGGGTAGGTACACCCACAGTGCTGTTAGGAAGGGAGTTCCAGGATTTTGACCCAGCAACAGTGAAGGAACGGCGATATAGTTCCAAGTCAGTATGGTGTGTGACTTGGAGGGGAACTTGCAGGTGGTGGTGTTCACATGTATTTGCTGCCCTTGTCTTTCTAGTTGGTAGAGGTCGCGGGTTTGGAAGGTGCTGTCTAAGGAGCCTTGGTGCATTGGTGCAGTGCATCTTGTAGATGGTACACACTGCTGCCACTGTGCGTCGGTGGTGGAGGGAGTGAACCTTTGTAGATGGGGTGCCAATCAAGCGGGCTGCTTTGTCCTGGATGGTGTCGAGCTTCTTGAGTGTTGTTGGAGCTGCACCCATCCAGGCAAATGGAGAGTATTCCATCACACTCCTGACTTGTGCCTTGTAGATGGTGGACAGGCTTTGGGGAGTCAGGAGGTGAGTTACTCGCCGCAGGATTCCTAGCCTCTGACTTGTTCTTGTAGCCACGGTATTTATATGGCTACTCCAGTTCAGTTTCTGGACAATGGTAGCCCGTAGGATGTTGATAGTGGGGGATTCAGCGATGGTAATGCCATTGAATGTCAAGGGGAGATGGTTAGATTCTCTCTTGTTGGAGATGGTCATTGCCTGGCACTTGTGTGGTGCGAATGTTACTTGCCACTTATCAGCCCAAGCCTGGATATTGTCCAGGTCTTGCTGCATTTCTACACGGGCTGCTTCAGTATCTGAGGAGTCACGAATGGTGCTGAACATTGTGCAATCATCAGCGAACATCCCCACTTCTGACCTTATGATTGAAGGAAAGTCATTGATGAAGCAGCTGAAGATGGTTGGGCCTAGGACACGACCTTGAGGAACTCCTGCAGTGATGTCCTGGAGCTCAGATGATTGACCTCCAACAACCACAAACATCTTCCTTTGTGCTAGGTATGACTCCAGCCAGCGGAGGGTTTTCCCCCTGATTCCCATTGACTCCAGTTTTGCTAGGTCTCCTTGATGCCATACTTGGTCAAATGCTGCCTTGATGTCAAGGGCAGTCACTCTCACCTCACCTCTTGAGTTCAGCTCCTTTGTTCATGTTTGAACCAAGGCTGTAATGAGGTCAGGAGCTAAGTGGCCCTGGCGGAACCCAAACTGAGCGCCACTGAGCAGGTTATTGCTAAGCAAGTGATGCTTGATGGCACTGTTGATGACACCTTCCATCACTTTACTGATAAAGGCTATCCTTTGCAGACATGGCTCCCGACACCAGTGAGAGACACCACCACTGCTGCAGAGGCGAGGTATAACGCCAGCCACTGAGCTACATGAGCCACCATTGAGCAGGAGATCAGCACGCTGAAAGAGCACTTCCAGTGCCTGTATGGATAGGGTGATGCCCTGTACTCGGGCCGTAAAAGCCAGCTCCTTTCTTTGCTGCTCTGCACAACCAAGCACCCAATAGGGGCCAGGCCTGTCATGATGAGGAGAGACGTTAACAAGATTCCTCCTTGGACTACGAGGACGCTGAGGACCTACAGCATAAAAGACACATGGGAGGGCAGATGGCACCCAGGCTCTGCATGCAGGGCTAGCAGTGAGCTAGGAATGTACGGCAGTGGCTTATCAGACAAAGGCTATCTGCTCAATCGGAACCAACATGAGTTCTGAAAGCCACACATCACCCTCGTTCACCTGCTGTGCACCAGCCCACATCTGCAGCATCCCTGTGTAAACCATTAGAGACAGCAGCTGACTGAGCCAATGTCCATGTCGCTGCATCCATGGAGACGCTCATGTGTAATGGTAGCATGGCAATGATGTTATTGCATACGTTGGCTCTCCTTAAGGACCAACGGTGCTAAGGGATGTGACATTGGCGCTACATGCTGGCACACATCATTCACACAGAGAAAAGGACACACATGTTGGTGAGGAACATTTAGTGAAAGATGTATTTACATTGCTGTGACACCCGTGCATTCCCATTTGTGTCAGTGTGTTCCCTGTAAACCTCTGTAATACCTTTTATGGTGTATTTAAGTCTCACATCCTGGAATGTGCAAATTTAAGATTCTTCATCCAGGTGTGGCACATCTACAAGAAGGAATGTTACACTTGAGTGGGAGAAGAGGATCGCATCTTCATAGGACACTGGGACACAGCAAGGTAAGTATGTGGCAGCAAAGCGGAAAGTGCTGGGGTAACTCAGCAGGTCAGGCAGCATCTGTGAAGAGAGAAGCAGAGTTAACTTTCAGGTCTGTGAACTTGGACAAGTTAACTCTGCTTCTCTCTCCACAGATGCTGCCTGACCCGCTGAGTTTCTCCAGCACTTTCTGCTTTGCTGCCAGATTGACAGCAGCCCCACTCCTCAGTAGTCAGGTAAGTATTCTTTGACAGCTGTCAGGAAGCAGGTGCTGGGGCGCTTTAAACAGGGCCCCAGCACCTGCTGTACAACTGTCAAAGACTCTCTCACTGCGTCGAATGTCCGGTCTCTCCCCACGTAATATGAGGAGGGTGGCTTGGCGCCATGACTCTAATGAGCCCCCGCGCATAATATCATGGGGACTCCGCAGTGGCTGCTAAATGTGGGCACCCCGTTGAGTTGAAAGGCCGCTGCCACGCAGTGCGGTGCCCAAATACAATTCAACCCATTGAGTTCCCACAAACAGCAATGAAATAAATGACTCGACCATCTGTTTTACGCGTTGGTTGAGGGATGAATGTTGGCCACAGACACCAGGAGAACTCCCCTTCTCTTCAAAATAATGTCATGAAATCTTTATATCCACCCGAGAGGGTGATAGTGCAGCACTCTGTCAGTACTACACTGCACTGTGAACTTAGATTTTGTCCTCAAGTCGCTGGTGTGGGACTTGAATCTACCGCCTTCTGACTCAAAGGTGGGAGTGCTACCACTGAGGCTGATACTGATAGTGACTGCAAGTGATATCAGCCAATTACCTCCCAAAGATCAAATAGTAGAGTTAGTCTCACATGGCTATCAATGGGCATTGGGTGTAATATAAAACTTACCTTTCCCCATTTTTTCTCACTAAGTGCATTCATTAAATTCCCCTTTCCTCTTTGTCCAATCATGTCCATGTGTTTTCCCCCCACACGACCTTCTCTAAATGTGCATGTAGTCTAATTCCCTAACAGACACAGTTTGCCTGCTGCCAGGCTTCAGGAAGTCTTTGGATGAGTGAAGCTCCTCTCTCCTTTTACCAGACATATCACCATTTCACTATGGTTCATGACTAAAGACAATGGATGAACTTCACCAACATGTCACAGGAAATTATCTTGTAATGTGCCAAGAACTGTAAAGTTTACTACAACTTTCACATCAGGGGAACAGTAATTTCCTCAACAATTTGTTCCTGACATTTTGCTCTCATCTGGAACACAGACCACCTCTACATATAAGTAATAGCTACCAATCCCTGCTGTAATGGTAGTTACACTGGAATTGATTATCACTCAAACTGGCTGCAATTCAGCAAGCTGCTAAAATGCCATTTTAGCAAATGAATTCCTTACATTTTAACTAAGTACCTAGAGGAGGCTGTGGAGACTAGGACGTTAATTTGTTACTCTTCCAATTTCTCCTGTTCTGCTCATGGTACTCAATAATCTGCTCCCTCTGTATCCTTTCTGGTTTTCCATTTTATACTTGGAGCAGATGCAGAAGAAGGAGGAAACATAGGATTCTGATGAGAGCCATAATACAGGGTCTAGACTACCAGACACTATGGTAAGTGTTAACCTTTAGTTTTACTGTAGGTCTTCCACTCGAACTGTATGTTTAAATAGCATTCTCTCTCACCGTGGTGGGAGATATGCCAGGAGGCATGCAATCACAATCCTGTGACAGAGGGTTAGGAATTTCTGGTCATGCGAGTGTTTAGTAGGCTGCCTTGAATAATATGATGGTATAAAATACCATTCTGAGCTACAAATGCTGCACAAAGCATGAGATCCAATGCAAATAAAGTACATCTAATTGAATTTGCATAGGTTGAAGCACCTGACACTGAATCTGGCACATTTGCAGTGTAATGGTGGTTGCAATAAATGCTGCATCTTGGAGAATGACTAGCTAGAACCCATATGCTACTTCAAAGAGTGGAAGCGTGACCTCAGTCTAGGTGGACTGCTTAACATTTGTTCAGACGCAAAGTTCACCCGAGTCTCAGAAACTTTCAATATTGATTCATGTTTTTCCATGATCTTTATAAGTCGTGATCTGGTCTTTGGCCATTTGTGATTACTGTTCTGTATCTTTGAAAGCTTTTTATGAATGACAGGTTTTGTTTAATTGTGCAACAAACCCTTTTCATCTTCCTTTGCCTCAGTTTAGACTTCAAAAGAAGAGCAAGTACATGTCTTGCCCTGCCTCAAGGTTACTTTAGTGAATCGCACCCTTCATCAGACAGTTAAATGAGCCAAGGCTGCTGGAAACGTTACATCAATGTTAAGTTTTACAGTTCAACTTTTATTATGTGTGCCAAATTTGAAGGATTATTGAAGTTTTTATATGTTTATTGTTTTGTAACAGGGTTTTACTTGTGAGACCTCAAACATCTTTTTACCTGTAATCCACTGGCATCAGCTGTGTTTGCTCTTCCTTCTGTTTAATCTTACTTTGAAAAAATAACTATTTGTACTTTTTAGCCTAAAATATAATGTCATTTCTTCATCATTTGAACAGGTTCAGTGCTGTATTTCTAATATTCACCATGACACAAAGTGGACCTCTTGTTCTCCCAAGACATGCCATCTCCCATAGAAAGGTAACTTTACAGTGCTGATAAAGGCCATTTGGTCAAAGTGTCTGTGCTGGCACTTTTCAAGAACAATCCAAAACTAATTCTACTGCCCTGGTCTCTCCCCATGACACAGTACCTTCCTCTGCTCCAAATGCTTATCTCGCACCCACTCCCACCAACCCCCGAAAAGATACAAATGGTCTCGGCCTCATCTACACCCAGTGCTAAAGTAGGCTTTGCATAGAAAGTCGTGTTTCTGTTGATGGGAGCTTGCCTATAGATGCCTCCTTTGTACTGGCCACAAGAAAAATATTCTGCTGCAAAATGTATTTAAAACCCGAAAATGGGCACGAGGATCGCAAAGCACAATTAACCTGCTTCCAATGCAGGCAGCACACAAACTTCATACTGCGTCCTCATTTTAAAATGATTGTAGCATGCAAACAGTGCTAAGTGCTCTGTTGAGTAGCTGCATGAACAGGTAGTGCAAAATCGTGAGAGGCTAGCACAAATTCAAGTTAGCCTGTGCTTCTTAAAACCAGCCTGCACCTCTTAAAGGGGAGGTGCATTCTGGCTGGAGCAGGTGCTGGAACTGGTTGCAGAAGAGAGTGTGAGCCAGAAGAGCACTGAATTATGGCACAACATGGCAGAGAGCAGGCTCTAATATTTTCCAACAATGCACTGGAGCCCTTGGTCAAGGAGGTGCAGAGGGGGAGAAAAGTTATCTATCTGCAAGGGGCCGGGGGCCCATCAGACAAACTCTCAGAAGGGACTGAGACCAGATAGATATGGAGGTCAATGTGAGGAGCCTAGTCCCATGGACCTGGATGCAGTGCCGCGAGAAGTTTAATGACCTCACACAAGTGGTCAAGGTCAGTATATGCATCTTCAAACACTATATCCCACCAACTGCACTATAAGCCTCACAAACTGCTCAATGCACCATACCCCCATGACTCACCTACCAACAATCTCTATCAATCATGACTCATACCTAACATTTATAGCTTCACTTCACCTTCATGTACTTAGGACTGCTGCAAGCATCACACACACATCTCACAGCTTGCACACACTGTCTACTGTTCAAATATGACAGTCACATCACCCAAAACATATTGCACCACACTCACTGACACACTTCCCTCTCTCTGCAGGAGAAAGTGGCGCGTAACCTCAGACAGCAGCACCTAACCGAGGGGTGGGGACAGGAATGGTTGCGTGTCCTCACCCCCATGGAGGAGACTGTGCTGACCATCATTGGGGCGGTCATGACTGAGGCTGTGACCAGAAATGGGACTGAAGCCATTGAAGATGATGGCATGCTCATACCTAATTCTCCTTGTCAGATCCCACTTCCCCTTTATCCCACACTCCCTTCTGGTTTACAGATGGTGTAAACATGCACCTCTTCCTTTCCCATCCTTCCCTCACCACACCACTATCCTTGTGCCTTTCTCCTTTTAGACACCTAAGAAACCTAGCCAGGCAGTGCTGAAGTAGAGGAGCTGGAGGAGCAAGAAGACATTGATGAAGAAGAAACACCGGTACTTATTCTCACACTCAGAGCCACCAGCTCTGATACTGGCACTGCGCATACTTTAGAGGATAGCTCAGACGTGGAATCTGCACTTGGTGAGACACAGGACAGGAGTGGGCTGCAGCCAGGGCAGGGAACAAGGACAGCACAGGTACCAACTCGCCATAGGGCGAGGTTGCACACGAGTTCTGCTGCAGAGGACTCAGCTGAGGACTCAGACAGGATGGCCTACAGAAAAAAGCTGATGGGTGTGCACAGTGGGATACTTGGTGCATTGGTTGACCTGGCAGAAAGCCTGGGATTACTATGAAGGAGCATAAGGAGTCTGGCACCAACTTGGCACAGGGCTTTATGCAGAGCTTGGAGTCCATCCTTTTCAGCATGGAAGTGGCAGCCAACTCCATGAAAACACCATCAGCGTCTGATGGCCAATGCCTCAACTTACTTTGCAGAACAAGCAGAAGCCACACAACATCTGAATGCTACAGTGGAAGCACAGCTTGTGCCACACAAGCTCAGATTGCTGCCATCATGGCTGTGGATACCAATGTGCAAAGAGGGTAGCGGGGTCGCACAGCAGTACAGCAATCTGTCCTCCAACGCATGACAAGGATTGCTGCGGTGTCTCCCCAGGGGAGCAGCAGTGGCTCTGTGGAGCATGAATCTGCTGTCCACTCTCACAATGACAGCATTCATCCTCCCACCACTGCCACTCCACCAATGCCCTTGCTCTTGCCTGTCAGCCAACCAGTCTAGACTGCTGCCACCCATACCGAGGTGGTGCAGTCCAAAGCCAGGCCCTATAGGCCAGAGCTGCTGGAGCTCATCCTCCAAGGCCATCTGCAGTCTCCCCCACTGAAAGTCAGCAGCCTGCCACCAGCCATGCTGCAGCCACTGGGGTAAGTAACACAGTGTGGGAGCACTAGGACGGGCAAAGGCACGTCGAAGACAGGTGCTATGGGAATGCACAAGGATGATTAGTTGACTTTGGCTTAGAATATTAGATGGTTTGATTGATGAAGTTGGTTTGGAATGTTTGTTTTGTGTTGGCTTTTATTTCAGCGTTATAGCCAAGAGAACGCTGTGATGGTCAGTAACAGAGAGAGGATAAGGTGGGGGACTGTTGTTGAATGGGGAACTGGGGTTCTATTCACTGGTATCATGGTCAGATGAGCCGATCGCAGACAGACTGGCCAGATATTTGTTATTTGCCTCCTCCCTTCCTCCTCCTCCTCCTCTTGTACCTCCTCTACTTCCTCCTCATCCTCAGCTGCTTTCTGTATACCTGGTGGCAAGGGCTATGCTGCCATGATGGTGAAGTTTTGTAGAATGCAACAGACCACAATGACTCGTGGCCCACACACTGAAGAGTACTGCAGGCCTCCTGCAGAGTGGTCCATGCAGTGGAAGATTTGTTTAAGTACTCCAATGGTCTTCCTGATGACATTTTATGTGGCAGCATAGCTAGCGTTATATGCATGCTGCTGACATCTGCTTGGGTCGTGCACCAGTGTTATGAGCCAGGTGTCAACAGATAGCCTTTTTCACCCAATAGTCATCCTCTGGTTTGTTGTGATGACTCAAATGCAGATGATACAGCAGACTGCTGCCAAGGTACCAGACATTGACTGACATGAGTATTTTTGCACACCAGCTGGACATTGAGGGAGTGGGATCCCTTCTGGTTGTGGTACATCTCAGAATTTGCATGTGGCACCTGAAAAAACAATGTGTATGCCTTCAATAACACCCTGCACCATGGGGAAGCCTACAATCCTCATGAAACTGTGTGCTCACTCTGCCTGCTTCTCTCTACCAAGAGAGAATGAAATGTATACCGCTCCCTTTGAATGCAGAGCCTCACTGACTTCCCTTATGCAACAATGGCAGGAAAAATGGAAGATGTTGCAAATATTTCATGCTGCAGTCTGGAAGGAGCCTGATGCATAAATGTTCATGCTCACAGTCACCTTCACAGCCACTGGCAATGCAGTCTTTGCTCTGCTCTGAGGCTGCAGTACAGGCTGCAACAGATGGCAGGTTTCAGTGAGTTCGTCCTTAGTGAAGCAGAGATATCTGATACACTGTTCCTTGCTAAACTTGAGATGGGAAAATTGCTCTCTGAAGCCCCTGGATGTGTATGATCTCCTGCTCAGAACCCTTCTCCTCCTCCATCTTCAAACAGCTTGTCATCCTCCGTGTAAAATCTATAGGGAGTGGTGGGGCACATGCTGAAGGCCTTAGCTCTGACTTCAAGGGTTCTGCATGGCTGACACAACCTGCATTTCCATTGTGGCCTTGATTGTGAACTGGGATTTTTAAAATTCATTGTTCTGTTGAATTTCCTACAATGCAGTCCTCTAGTCAGTTGATTAATCTGTAGTGGAGCTTGGCCTTTTGACTCAGAGGTGAGCACAAGGAGTTCTCCCAGTGTCCTGGTCAATCCTTGTCTCTCAACCAACATTTCTGAAACAGATTGTTTGCTTATTATCACTTTGCTGTTTGTGGGACCTTCCTGTGTGCGAATGCGCTGCTGAATTTCCTACATTATAACATTAACTACACTTCAGAAATACTTCATTGGCTAAAAAGTGCTTTGGGATAATTTGAGGTCATGAGAGCTGCTACATAAATGCAAGTTCTTTCTTCTTTACCAAATGAACCAAACAAACACATTAATGGCCTGAATTTTCCCAGTCCCATGGAGACGGGTTTGAAGGTGGGACTGGGAGCAAAATTGCAGATTCTCACATCGGGGTGGCTCCCTAACATGTTCCCGCCTCAGAGTGATCTTGTCATAGAGTCATACAGCACAGAAACAGGCCCTTCAGCCCATGGTGTCTGTGCTGGCCATCAAGCACCTAACTATTCTAATCCCATTTTCCAGCAGTAGCCTTGTATGCTATGGCACTTCAAGTGCTCATCTAAATACTTCTTAAATGTTGTGAGGGTTCCTGCCTCTACCACCTCTTCAGGCAGTACATTCCAGATTCCAACCACCCTCTGGGTGAAAACATTTTTCCTCAAATCCACTGTAAACCTCCTTGCACCTTACCTTAAATCTATGCCTTCTGGTTATTGACCCCTCCGCTAAGTGAAAAAGTTTCTTCCTATCTAACCTATCAATGCCCCTCATAATTTTGTATACCTCAGTCATATCTCCCCTCAGCCTTCTCTGCTCTAAGGAGAACAACCCTAGCCTTTTCAGTCTCTCTTCATAGCTGAAATGCTCCAGCCAAGGCAACATCCTGGTGAATCTCCTCTGTACCCTCTCCAGTGCAATCACATCCTTCCTATAGTATGGTGCCCAGAACTGTACACAGTACTCCAGCTGTGGCTTAACTAGCGTTTTATACAGCTCCAACATAACCTTCCTGCTCTTATATTCTACACCTCAGCTAATAAAGGCAAGTATCCCATATGCCTTCCTAACCACCTTATCTACCTATGCTGCTGCCTTCAGTGATCTATGGACAAGTACACCAAGGTCCCTCTGTACTTCCTAAGGTCCTACCATCCATTGTATATTCCCTTGCCTTGTTGGTCCTCCCAAAATGCAATCACCTCACACTTCTCAGGATTAAATTCCATTTGCCACAGCTCCGCCCATCTTACCAGCCCATCTATATCGTCCTGTAATCTAAGAACTTCACAGACCAGAAAGGACCCAAATCCCACTGTGCGTCCCCTAGTGTGTGCTGAGGTAGCTGACGTCTGGTAATCTTGTTGGTATGAATATGTTTACCCATGTATCAGCAACAAGCCCAACTCTACCACTGGGTCGAATAGCCTGCAGAATTATTGTTTTTATTGTTTTATATATATATTGTTTTATCCAGAATTCACTGATGAGGCTCATATTTGAATAATAGTATCTTGATGAGACACTGGGCAGTGCCTGGTGCTCATAGAAATGCAGAGCACTGAAAGAGTGAGTGCCTTCAGAAGAGAAGTTCAAAGACAGTGTCTGGCTGGCACCGAATACCTGCCCAGCATAGGCAAGTAGCCAATTATGCTCAATTAAGTGCCCATTTGGGGTAAGTGGTGACGCCGCTGGAATCTTCCTAATGGCAGACAGGCCCTCCCAACTGAGGCCGAAGCCCGGCCATGGCTTGGAGGTGGCCTCCCGATGGCAGACCAGAGGGCCTTCAGCACCTCCTTTAAATCCTTCCCCCCCACCCACCACCGTGGGCATCAGTGGGCCACAGCCGCGGCCGCAGGCTGTCCTGTGAAGGGGCTCTCCCCCACAATGATGACCTGGCAGCTGTGGCCATGCTTATGTTTTACAATTTCATAATTCTTCAGAGAGAGCCACCATTTTGTGGTGCCCTCGCAATCTCCTGCCTGCCTCAGCAGCACCCACTTCTCCCGCTGGAGCTGCCAGCCGGACATTGCTGCAGGCCCTCCTATTGGGCTTCCTGCTTTTCTGGTCCGCCCACCATCTTTAATTGAAAGGACTTCCCGGATGCAGCTTCTTAATTGACCATCCCTGGGAAGACTGCAACTGATGTCCTGCCACAGTCACTTCCAGGTTCCCGACCTGGAATTGAGGCTAACGTCAGGATCATGACTCAGCCAGGAAAATTCAGCCCATTGGATCCAGTTATGTTCATTTTATATATTGTTTTATATATATTACTTATTATTGTTTAAATCAGATTCAAGGTGAGATATTAGATAAAGAGTTTTAACAATGATTCTACTCTGAAGACTGCAAGCCTCAAGCATCATGTGTGAGACTAAAGCTCTTCACAAGTACTCACTTAAAAACTACAGGATGTTACAAAAATAATAACTGGCTTTGAATAATAATAATTGATAATATTAGGTGGCTGACAAAATATAACTGACTGTGAACAGCAACCACTTCCTGCCTACTAAGGTCTCATTTCCTACCCACCCTGCCACCCCCAGGGAGGTTACTCTGTGCCACCCACCATCTAATAGCATGATCGCTTTTAGACTCCTTCCCCATCCTGTTCACTTGCAAGCCCGAGCCTGAACACCTACCACTAATGTTTTCTATTAATAACATAAACTTCCCCTGTCAGCAATAATACTATCATGTAGAATTTTATTTCATCTATACATCTATATACAAAGATGGGAATTTGTGGTTTGCAAATCAAAAAGAAATATCATACAATACAAAAGCTTTAAAGCACTTCATTTCTGGCAAAATGTGTATAAACATACCCTAACTGATAATTTCCAAGGGATTCAGTTTGCGTCATTACCGTAGCTTCATTCACAAAACCCTGCATACCTGTGGAAAGCACAACAAGGCTTCACCTTCACTCAGAACAATCACACATGCTATTTTCTCCCCTCCACCCTCTTCTTTGAAAAAAGTCTTCTTCTCCATGACCACCCATGGAGCAAACTGAGCAGGAAGCCAGGTTCCCTGGGCCACCAGTAGATAATGTGAGTCACCTGCCAAAATTCTTCAGTACTGTAGGAAGTCTGTTTTTATTAACCCTAAAGACATCAGATTCATGGGCTAATGTGTATGCTAAGTGGCTGATGTTCGAAGAACCTTGTTACAGCAAATTGCATTAGATAATCACTTTTTCTTTGCCCATTTCACTATGCTAAAATGTATGCTTCACAAGCTGTTCTCTTATCTCTTTATAACTTTGGAGCAGCTCTCAGCTTCATTTACTATTGCAGATAGGTGTCAGCCATGGCTCAGTTAGTAGTGCTTGAGCCTCTGTTTGAACATGGGTTCAAGTCCTTCTCCAGAGACTTCAGCACAATATTTAGACTGACACTCGAGTGCAGTACTGAGTGGTGCTGCCTTTTGGATGAGACGTTAAACCAAGACCTGGTATGCCCTCTCAAGTGGGTGTAGAAGCTTCTGTGGTGCTATTTCAAAAAGGAGCAGGGAAGTTATTCCCAGTGTCCTGGCCAACATTTATCCCCCAACCAATGTCACTGAAAGAAATTCATTCTCCAGTCATTGCTGTTTGTGGGATCTTGCTGTCCCCAAATTAACTGCCATGTTTCCTACATTATGACAGTGACTAAACTTTAAATGTATTTCATTGGCTATAAAGTGCTTTGGGATTTCCTGAGGTCATGAAAGGCACTATCTAAATGCAAGTTTTGCTTTTCTTTTTTTCCCCCTCATTTCACATAGCTAAAAAAACCCACACACATGCTGGAAGATAGAGCTAAATTCACAGCCCACATGCCATTGTATACACTACTAGTGAGAACACAACAAGATCAGGATAATTATCTCTGCTCAACAGTTAGCCTATTCAGCTGTAAGTGGTAGTGTAGTGCACTCAATTTATTAACCTATTTCACATTGAGGTTAAATGCGGGTTGTTTTGGAGGAAGTCTAGAAAAACAGGTTCTACAATAATTTCAATCAAGCTTTCCTGAGGTAGAGGCAGGATACGTGGCATTTTGCAGCACTCTCCCATGACTTTGTAATTGCAATTAGTTCAAAGAACTTTAAAAATTTCCCTTCAGCCTATACAGGTCACCTTCTGCGTCTGGTCCTATGCCCAGTCTACAGGAAAAGGCAGTTTTTATATCCGTGAGATTTTGTTTTAGTCCAAAGGTGATTTGCACAGCAAAATGAGTCCGTGTTTGTTTCACAGTTGTATACCCACATCCCTACCACCCTCAACAAGTGAACAGGCATTTATCCACATACCTGCCGCCCTCAACAAGTGAACAGGAGTATACCCACATCCCTGCCACCCTCAACAAGTGAGCAGGAGTATACCCACATCCCTACCACCCTCAACAAGTGAACAGGAGCATACCCACATCCCTACCACCCTCAACAAGTGAACAGGAATATACCCACATCCCTGCCACCCTCAACAAGTGAACAGCAGTATACCCACATCCCTGCCACCCTCAACAAGTGAACAGGCATTTATTCACATCCCTGCCACCCCACAAAATGTGTACAGGGGTTTAGCCACATCCCTGCACCTGACACTATGTACAGTGTTATATTCATGGGCTCCTTCCCCATAGGGTGATCTCCAAGGTCCTTCGCGTAGGGGCAATCTCTGAGTCACATATGCTCCACTAAAGCAAAACAAGATCAATTCTTTACCGTGTAACTGTTGATCAAATTTTTGTTCGGGGATCTTCCTAAAGTCTTGGGTGTGCCCCTGTTCTCCTCCAGTACTACATTTCTCTATTTCCACGTTCCAGCATTATCTCCATGCTGGCAGAATGAAGGACAACAGTGGGACAGTGGTTTCAATAAGGCAGAGGATACCTGGACAATACAAGGCTGAGAATTCCAGCGAATGAAAAGAAACAAACACACAGGGAGAGTGACAGACAAAGAGAGACAGAGTGTGAGTGGCATAGAGCACACACATGTGGAAGAGACACATAGAGAAACACACAGACAGAAAGAGAAAGAGTATGGCACACAGACACAAAAACACAGAAGAGTGTAACCAAGAGTGAGGCAAAGTCAAGAGAAAAGATGCAAAAGAGAGACCAAGTGTAAGATGAGAGATAGGAGGTGAAATAGGAAAGCCCCAAAAATGGGCACAGGGATCGGGATGCATTTGATTTTCCTGTGCCAATTGATTGTAACGCATGCCAACTTCATGGAGCATGCTGATTTGAATGATTTCAGCATTCCGCCAAAGCAAACCATGTTGTTGATTGGCTAGGCACATCAACGGGGACTAATATTGTGAGTGGCTAGCAGCACTTAAAACTACCCTGCGCCTCTTAGAGGGGAGGTGCATTGTGCCTCAAGCAGGTGCTACAGTTGTACCTGAAGTGAACCTGTTGACCTCTCTCAGAATACATCCTCCCACACCTGCCACTCCACCACTGGCCTTGCTGTTGCCTGTCAACCAGCCAACCTGGATGCAGCTGCCCATACCGAGTTGATGCAGACCTCAGCAGGGCCTTCTAGGCCCAGAGCTGTTTGAGGTCGTCCTTCATGGCATGTAGCCATGTTGCCCTTGAGAAGGTGGTGGTGAGCCACCTTCTTGAACCGCTGCTGTCCACTTGGTGTAGGCACACTCACAGTGCTGTTAGGGAGGGAGTTCCAGGATTTTGACCCAGCGACGATGATCAACAGCAATATAGTTCAGAGTCAGGATGGTGCGTGATTTGGAGGGGAACTTGCAGGTGTTGGTGTTCCCATGCATCTGCTGTGCGTGTTCTTCTAGATGTAGAAGCCATGGGTTTGGAAAGTGCTGTCGAAGGGGCCTCTTGTAGATGGTACACACTGCAGCCACTGTGTGCCGGTGGTGGTGGGAATGAATGTTTGTGTTGGATGGGGTGCAAGGCCATCTGCAGTCTCCCTGACTGAAAGTCAGCAGCCTTCCACCAACCATGCTGCAGCCACTGAGGTGGCACTAAGTAGGAGCACTAGGACAGGCAAAGGCATGTGGGAGGCAGGCACTAAGGGAATGCACAAGGGTGATTAGTTGATTTTTGTATGCAATATGATATGGTTTAATTTATAAATTTGGTTTGGAATGTTTATTTTGTGATGACTTTGATTTTTGCATTATGGCCAAGTGGACACTTTAATGGTCAGTTATAGAGGCAAGGTAAGGTGTGGGACCATTGGTGAGTGGGGAATTGGGGTTGCAGTTACTGGTATTGTGCAGTGATGAACAGCCCAGTCAGAAAGGGACTGCCTAGGTTGTCTTTTCCCTTCCCCATCCTTCTTTTCCTCCTACTGCTCCTCCTCATGCTCCTACTCTTCAGCTGCTCACCCAATAGCTGGTGTCAAGTGCTGTCCCTGCATGATGACGAGGCTGTGCGGCATGCAGCAGAGCTCCACGAATCTTGACACCTGCTCAGCCATGTGCTGTAGCGCTCCAGAGTGATCCAGGCAGTGGAATTATTGTTTCTGCTCTATCATATTTCATGTGGCAGCATGGCTGTCATTGTATGCATGCTGTGAACTTGCGCATGGGTTGCGTACGGGAGTCATCAGCCACATCATCAGTGGATAGCCCTGGTTGGCCAGTAGCCAGCCTTTGGTTTGCCATGGTAGGTGAAATGGAGCTGGCACAAAGGACTGTTGCAGAATGAAGGCATCATGACTGCTACCAGGATACAGGGCATGGACCTGCTTGATTCATTGTCTATGGTCACACAGCAGCTAGCTGTTGAGGGAGTGGAATCCCTTTCGGTTCCGGTAAATGGCAGAGTTGACATGCCCGCAAAGCAAAGTACATATAGTCAATGGAAACCATGGGAAAGTCGGCAGTCCTAGCAAAGCCACATGCCGTCACCACCTGCTAGTCTCTGACAAGAGACAATGAAATGCAGGTAACTCTCTTTGAATAGAGAATGTCAGTGACCTCCCTTATGCAACAGCAGATGGCAAACTGTGAGATGTTGCAAATATCTCCAACTGCAGCCTGGAAGGAGACAAATGCTTCAAAGTCCATCACCACAGTCACCTTGACAGCCACTGGCAAATAAAAACAAGAAATGCTGGAAATACTCAGCAGGTCTGGCAGCATCTGTGGAGAGAGAAGCAGAGTTAACGTTTCAAGTCAGAGACCCTTCTTCAGAACTGACAAATATTAGAAATGTAAAAGGTTTTAAGCAAGTAAAGCAGGGGTGGGGCAAGAGATAACAAAGGTGAAGGTGTTGATAGGACAGGGTCACAGAGAATAACTGACCAGAAGGTCACGGAACAAAGGCGAACGGTATGTTAATGGTGTGCTGAAAGACAAAGTGTTAGTACAGAGAGGGTGTGAATGACTGTAAAGCACAGAGCACTCCAAACACAACATAAAAAACACATTTAAAAAACAAAACAGTGGGTAAGCAGAGTCGAAACAAACTTAACAAACTGAAAAACCTAAAATAAAATAACCAAATAAAAAAGGAAAAAGAAAAAAAGAAAAAATAACTAAGCATAAAAAGGGGTACCCGTTATGCTCTGAAATTATCGAACTCAATGTTCAGTCCGGCAGGCTGTAGTGTGCCTAATCGGTGAATGAGGTGCTGTTCTTGGAGCTTGTGTTGATGTTCGTTGGAACACTGCAGCAATCCCAGGACAGAGATGTGAGCATGAGAGCAGGGGGGAGTGTTGAAATGGCCAGTAACTGGAAGCTCGGGGTCATGCTTACAGACTGAGCGGAGATGTTCCACAAGTGGTCACCCAATCTGCGTTTGGTCTCCCCGATGTAGAGGAGACCACATTGTAAGCAGCGAATACAGTATACTAAATTGAAAGAAGTACAAGTAAATCGCTGCTTCACCTGAAAGGAGTGTTTGGGGCTTGGATAGTGAGGTGAGAGGAGGTAAATGGGCAGGTATTACACCTCCTGCGATTGCAAGGGAAGGTGCCGTGGGAAGGGGACGAGGTAGTGGGGTAATGGAGGAGCGGAGGGAACAATCCCTTCGGAATGCTGACAGTGGAAGGAAGGGGAAGATGTGTTTGGTAGTGGCATCACGCTGGATGTGGCAGAAGTGACGGAGGATGATCCTTTGGATCTGGAGGCTGGTGGGGTGGTAAGTGAGGACAAGGGGAACCCTGTTGCAGTTCTGGGAGGGAGGGGAAGGGGTGAGGATAGAGGTGCGGGAAATGGGCCGGACACGGTTGAGGGCTCTGTTAACCACAGTGGGGGGGGAATCCTAAGTTGAGGAAAAAGGAAGACATATCGGAAACACTGTCGTGGAAGGTACCATCATCAGAGCAGATGCGTTGGAGATGGAGAAACTGGGAGAATGGAATGGAGTCCTTACAGGAGGCAGGGTGTGAAGAAGTGTAGTCGAGGTAGCTGAGGGAGTCGGTGGGCTTATAATGAATATTCGTAGACAGCCTATCCCCAGAGATGGAGACAGAGAAGTCAAGGAAGGGAAGGGAAGTGTGTCTGAGATGGACCATATGAAGGTGAGAGAAGGGTGAAAATTAGAAGCAAAGTTAATAAAGTTTTCTAGTTCGGGGCAGGAGCAGGAAACAGCACCGATACATTCATCAATGTACGAGAAAAAGAGTTGGGGGAGAGGGCCTGAGTAGGACTGGAACAAGGAATATTCGACATATCCCACAAAAAGACAGGCATAACTGGGACCCATGCGGGTACCCACAGCAACACCTTTTACTTGAAGGAAGTGAGTGGAGTTGAAGGAGAAGTTGTTCAATGTGAGAACAAGTTCAGCCAGGCGGAGGAGGGTGGTGGTGGATGGGGACTGTTTGGGCCTCTGTTCAAGGAAGAAGCGGAAAGCTTGGTGGGGGATGGAGTTGTAGAGAGATTGGACGTCCATAGTGAAGAGGAGGCGGTTAGGGCCAGGAAACTGGAAATTGTCAAAATGATGTAGGGCGTCAAAGAATCACAGATGTAGGTGGGAAGAGACTGGACCAGGGAAGAAGATATAGAGTCAAGATAGGCAGAAATAAGTTCAGTGGGGCAGGAACAGGCTGAAACAATGGGTCTGCCAGGACAGTCTTGTTTGTGGATTTTGGGAAGGAGGTAGAAGCGGCTGTCCGGGGTTGCGGGACTATGAGGTTGGAAGCTGTAGAGGGAAGATCTCCAGAGGAGATGAGATCAGTGACAGTTCTGTAGACAATAGCTTGATGTTTGATGGTGGGGTCATGGTCCAGGGGGAGGTAGGAAGAAGTGTCTGAGAGTTGGCGCTGAGCCTCTGCAAGGTAGAGGTCGGTACACCAGACAACAACAGCGCCATCCTTATCTGCAGGTTTGATGACAATGTCGGGGTTAGACCTGAGAGAAGCCACTGGCAAAGCTGTCCTTGCCCTGCTCTGAGGTTGCAGTTGTGGCTGCAGCAGGTGGTATATTTCAGCAAGGACACCGTTGTTGAAGTACAGACATCTCACACACAGTTCCTCACTGAGGTTCAGGGAGGAGAATTTTCCCTGGACACCCTGGACGTATATGACCTCCTGCTGAGAATCCTTCTTCTTCCTCCTCCTTCTCCCTCTTCCAGTAGCTTGTCCTGCTTTGTGTGGCCTCTGTTCATTCTTCATGTCATGCTGTATTCCAAGAGGAAGGCCTATTAATGCACCCATGTCTGGAACAACTGTTTGTGCAGAAGCCTTGAAGTCAGCAAAAAGTCCTTCAACACCCGACACACCACTTCCCGTCGACTTTTGCAACTTGAAAGAGCTATAGAAAACACCAAACAGTTCTAGCGCAGCCAGAAGAAATCAACCAGCAACTAACCTGTAAGTAGTTGACAATTCCTTTAAATAGCACTGGTGGGGGTTGCTTCCTGCTGCTAAACACATGTTCAGCTGTGCGAGGTTAAGAGAACGCGTTAGCTGGAGTGTTGAGCTCTAAAATGGCTGCATGGCATCAAATCAGCATCACATGCTGATTGATATCATGATCTGCCTGCTCTGCTACTTCCAATGGATATTCACTGTACGCACACTAACATCCTCATCGATAAGGCATCTGGTGCGATTCGCCCCACAAAGCGATTTACCCCACAACTGTCAGGCACCAGTTTAGAGCTTGAAGAACACTCATGGTGTCCAATAACCAGGTGTTAATGATCCCAAATTCTCACCCATAGTGTGCGTAAGAGTGGAGGCAGCTTTGGAGCATCAGCAGCCCCACCACTCCAAAATGGAGGCAACCTCAGAGGCGTACATTTAAATAAAAAATTCTGAGGAGTGGAGACATTAGGCCACTCAAAGTGGAAGAGAAATCCCTCTGGTTGGATCACTTGGGCTGCAAGTGCAGCCTTTCCTGCCCTCCGCCTCTTCACTGGGGCATGGAGACTCTGGGTCTGACGGCCTATCTCCATTGAGCTGGCAGCCTCCACGTGCAGCGGGGAGTCACTCCGCCGGTGGCAAAATGGCAGCGAGGTCACAAATTCACCCCTGATTGGGGCCTTAATAATGTTCATTGGCTGCCCGCTTTCGTGGAGTGGGCAGCTTATCTGCTTCCCAGCCCATCTCTGGGAAAGCTCCCCAGTGGCGGGAATGTATCAGGGAGCCGTCCTGACTCAGCTCCCTGCTATTTTCCCAGCTCCCTGCCTCCAAGCCCGCCACAATGAGGCTGGAAAAATTCAGCCCAACATTTTTGTCACGATGCAACACAAAATGATGCCTGTTATTATTATTGTAGACTTTTTGTTTTGCAACTGGTTGGCATTCAGTATTTCATAGCTCTTTAAAAGATAGAGCATAAAATGCATAACACACACATACAGCATGGCCTTCAAGCAAACTGATCTGTAGTTGTGTAACAACACTCACATATTTATATAGCGTGTCTAATATAATAAAACATCCCAAGGTACTTCATAGAAGTATTATAAAACAAAATATGACACAAAGCCACATAAGGATATATTCGGGCTAATGGCCAAAAGCTTGGCCAAAAATTTTAAGGAATATCTTCAAGGAGAAAAGCAAGGTACAGGAGAGAGGTTTAGGGAGGGAATTCCAGAGCTTAGGCAGCTGAAGGCACAGCCACCAATGGTGATTAAAGTCGGGGATGCTCAAGAGACCAAAATTAGATGAGCGCTGAAATCTTGGAGGATTTTTTTGGGCTGGAGGAGATTACAGAGATAGGGAGGGGTGAGTTCATAAAGAAATTTGAAACCAAGGATGAGAATTTTCAAATCGAGGTGTTGCTTGACCGGGAGCCAATGTAAGTGAGCAAGCACAGGGGTGATGGGTGAAAGGGACTTGGTGCGAATCAGGACACAAGCAGCAGAGTTTTAGCTGACCTCAAGTTTATGGAGGGTAGGACGTGGGAGACTGCCAGCAGTATGTTGGAATAGTCAAGTCTAGAGGTAACAGAGGCATGGGTGAAGGTTTCAGCAGCAGGTGAATGAGGCAAGGGCAGAATCAGATGATGTTACGAATGTGAATATAGGTGGTCTTAGTGAACCCAAGGATATGTGGTCGGAAGCTCATGTCAGGATCAGATATGACACCAAGGTTGTGAACAATCCGATTCAACCTCAGATAGTTGCCAGGGAGAGGGGGTCAATGGCTAAGAAGCAGAGTTTGTGGTGTGGACTGAAGACAATGGTTTTGGCCTTCCCAAAACTTAATTGGAGGAGATTTCTGCTCATCCAGTACTGGATGTCAGGTGAGCAGTCTGATAATTTGGCAAGAGTGGAAGAGATGAGAGAGGTGGTGGTGAGGCACAGCTGGTGTCACCATAAATCTGAAGCCGAATTTTCAAATGCCCCCCGATGGGGTTGGGACCCGATGCAGGCACAATTTAAAAATTGCGGTCCCAAAAGCCGTCTCTGAATCCCAACGCCTCCGGGAACAGTCTGCAATATACAAAGTGCTGACGGGGGGAGGGAATGCGGAATCCACTCGCCTCCAATTAATGGCTCATTAAGCCCCTTTAGGAGGTTGTTAACGGGCCGGGAGCTCAGCACTGCAATTATTAATGGAGATTTCGGCAAACCCAAATAGTCTGGTGCATGTTAGTGCACAGCTGTCAAGTTCGCTGCGGGGTGAAGGAGAAGTCTTTTTTTTAATGTTTAACATTATCAGGTTCTCCGGTATCCTGCGCCGAAACATGCGCAGTCCCTCTGTTTTTGCCATTTCCACTCCGTCTCATCCCTTTATGCTGCCGGCCCTCTGCGGAGCTGCCTGCTCTCTTCGGCAAGGCAGTGGAAGCCCCCAACATGGCTTCCGCTTCCCTTTGACATTGGCGCCAGGCAGGCAGCTCCCACCTCCTGAAGGTGCCTTTGTGGCGCCAAGCTCACCTCCTACCCAATTGGGACATTTGCATTTAAAAATAGTGACACAAAAGCGACACAGTGGAGGTGTGGGGTTGGAACCCAAAATTCATTCATGCGACGGGTTCCCGACCCCACTTTGAAAATCCAGCCCATGGAAACTGATGTGTGTTTTCAGATGATGTCGTTGAGGGGCAGCATGTAGATGAAAATAGGAGGTGCCAAGGATATATCCTTGGGAGACATCAGAGATAACGGTCTGGAAGTGGGAAGAGAAGCCATTGCAAGGGATTCTCTGGTTATGATTATATAGTTAAGAATGGAACCAGGCAAGCGCAAAGCCACCCAGCTGGAAGAAGCGTTGGAGAGAATGGTGTGATCAGCCATGTCAAAGGTTGCAGACAGGTTGAGAAGGATAAGGAGGGATAGTTTACCTTTGTCACAGTCACATAGGATGTCAATTGTGGCTTTGATAAAAACTGTTTTGGTACAGTGACAGAGATAGAAACCTGATTGACGAATTCAAACATGGATTTCGAGGAAAGATGGGCATGAATTTGAGAGGCAACAACATATCCAAGAACTTTGGAGAGGAAAGGGAGGTTGGAGATGGGGCAGTAGTTTGCAAGGACAGTGGGGTCAAGCGTGTTTTTTTGAGGAGAGGGGTGATGATGGCAAATTTGAAGAAGGTGGGACAGTAACCGAGGAGAGTGAACCGTTAACTATATCAACTGACATGCGAGCCACACAAAATGTTTACAGCCTCACAAGCAAGTTCAAATGCAGCTGCACAACACTGATAATCCTGGAATTTAACGAGCAGAATGGTAATCTTCACAGCAATTTTCAAAATCAGCTAAACAGCAGTCTGCTTTTTATTTACAAGACAGTGGAGGCTGCACTTCCCACTCCATTCCTTGGGGAACTTGACCACAAAGGGGAAATGGAAAGAGATTTAAAGAAATTCAGTTCCTCCAACTGCATGAGGTTTTTGTCTTAAACCAAAGTTTGATGCAATTTGCGGTGGCATTAATTGCTACCTCGAGACTCAATTATTCCAATGCTCTCCTAACTGACCTCCCACTTTGCACCCTCTACAAATGTGAGGTTATCCAAAACTCTGCTGCCCCTATCCTAACTCGTATCAGGTCCCATTCAGCTATCACCCATGTTCGCTGACCGACATTGGCTCCCAGACCAGCATCACCACAATGTTAACATTCTCATTCTTGTTTTCATATCTCTCCATGGCATCACTGTTCCCTATGTCTGTCATCTGCTCCAGCCCTACAACTCTGAGATCTCTACACTCCTCCAATTCTGGCCTTTTGCGCAACACCAATATTAATCACTCCATCATTGGCGGCCATGCCTTTAGCTGCCTTGGTCCTACGCTCTGGAATTCCCTCCATAAACCTCTCCACCTCTCTATCTCTCTCTTCTTTTAAGTCACTTCTTAAAATCCACCTGTGAAGTCCCTTGGGGCATTTTACTACATCAAAGAGACTGTATAAATGCAAGTTGTTATTATTGAACAGTGCCATGGGATTCTTTACTTCCACCTAACAGGGAATTTAATGTTTTTAAAACCAGAAGAGCTGTCGGCCCACTGATTGGCTGGCAGCTCTTGGAGGTGGGATTTTTTTGCCTCAGAGGGGTGGAATCCCTGACTGCAGCCAATTAAGGGCCTGTGCCATGCAAAATAGCATTAATATGTTTGTTTGTTTCCCTCTATTTTCTCCCTCCTCTCCTGAAGGCACTCACTCTTTCAATGGTCTGCATTTCTATGAGCACCAGGCACTGCCCAATGTCTCACCAAGATACTATTATTCACATTTGAGCCTCATCAGTGAATGTTGGCAGGCTATTCAACCCAATGGTAGAGTTGGGCTTGCTGCTGATGAATGGGCAAGTATATTCATACCAGCAAAATTACCAGACATCAGCTACCTCAGCACACACTAGGGGAGGCACAGTGGGACTTGGGTCCTTTCTGGTCTGTAAAGTTCAGCGACTCATCAAGCCTTTATTCAGTGAAATGAAATATAAATATTTAAACAAAATTTTCTTTTCATAAATTTGAGCTGGTACTCCCAATGCTTCAGTGCTGCGATCCTCTACTTCTAGTGTGTCAGCTGTGGCTCAGTTGGCAGCACTCTTGCCTCTGAGTCACAAGTTCCAAATCTCACTCAAGGGCTTCAGCACAAAAATCAAGGCTGATACTCCAGCGCAGTACTGAGGGAGAATTTTACATGGAGGCAGTGGCCGTACCCACTGGCTGGAAAGCCAGGGGGCGAGCCTGCTTCTGCCAGGCCAGGAAGCCACACTGCTATTTTGCATGGCCCAGTCCCTTAATTGGCTGCAGTCAGGGATTCCACCCCTCTGAGGCAAGAAGTCCCACCTCCAAGAGCTGCCGGCCAGCCAGTGGGCCAGCAGCTCTTCAGTCCCTGCAGAACTACTGGGAAGCATTGGCCACTTCTGGAACTGCAGCCGGCCGGGACCAGCAACAATAGAGGAGGTCCCGGAATGGAGTTAAGTGTGTGGGGCCTCACCTGGGACAATCGCTAGCCCCAGCAATGGGTTGGTGGGGGGTGATGGTCGGAGTGTAGGGCAGGGGGTGTTGTTTCAGCGGGGGTGGCCTGTGCTGCTGGGGTGTCCTCCATGAGGCACAGGGTAGCCGATCAGGAGGGCCTGTCCCCGCCCCAGCCCGCAAGGAGGCCACCATGCTTTACTAAGCAGCCACCTTAAGTACTGAGGTGCCCGTCTGCAGCTGGTAAAATACTAGCAGTGGCAGGAAGAGGCCCTTGAGTGGCCATTAGTTGGCCACTTAAGGGCCTCAACTGGCCTAAGCGTGGGCGGGCTGCCTGCCACCTCCCCCGCCGCTGGTAAAATAACAGCAGGGGCAGGTGGGCAACAGACACGGCAGCCCTCGGCTCCCACCCTATTTTACATCCCCCTGCCTCCTAGCCCACTCCTGGGGGGGGTGAGGAATTCCGGCCGCTGTCTTTTGGGTCAGACATTAACCTGAAGCACTGTTCGCCCACTCAGGTGGATGTAAAAGAGCCTATGGCATTATTTTAAAGAAGAGTAGGGGAGTTATCCCTGGTGCCATGGCCAATATTTATCCCTCAATCAAAATCACAAAAACATGTGGTCATTATCACATTGCTGTTTCTGGGAGTTGGCTGTGTGCAAATTGGCTGCCATGCTTCCTACATTACAATGTCTACACATCGACTAAATGTCAAAAAGTACTTAATTGGCTGTAAAGCGCTTTCGACAACCAGGGGCCGTGAAAAGTGCTATATAAATGCTGTCTTTTTTTTAGCCGCTTGTCCATTACCGATTTCCTTCACTGTCTTTCATGCTGGTCCTTCTTGGCCCTAAGCTCTGGAATTCCCTCCCTAAAGCTCTCCACCTCTCTCTACTCCTTTCAGATGCTTCTTAGAATCCACCTCTTTGACCAAGCTTTGGTCACCTGTCCTGATATCCCCTTGTGAGTTTTGGTGTCAAATTTTGTTGGAACCTCCAGTGATGTGCCTTGGGGCATTTTACCATGTAAAAAGGCAATATATGAATGCAAGTAGTTGTTGTTGTTGCACCACAGCACAAGGTATTACCTCAGGTGAGACGACCAGGAAAGTGCCTGATCTTTCCTGAATTTAACTGATTTCAATTAGAGCAACAGTAGATCTGTGGTAAGTGGCCTCAGTTTTCCTGTGCTAGGAAAGTGCGGGATGGGCAGGGAGCAGGGTGGTGACAGTGTGCAGAGAACAAAACAGACAGGGTTCCTGCTCCTGATCCACATCTAGCAACATGGATAAAACAAACCAGTGTGCTTCAGGTGCCCAAGGAATGATGCTCCAGTATGGATTAGTCCATTCAGGTGAGGAAAAACAAATACATTAGAAAAGGAGGAGCGAGTGCAGATTGCCACATGTGGCTGAAGGAGATCAGTTGGACGAGGTGAAGGAAAAAAGTTAGAAGATGTTGAAATCAACAGCTAGTGCACAGAGAGCCAGTACAGCTTGGCAGGGACATGGGTGATGGGTGTATGAAACTTTGTGTAGGAGTGGCTTGCACTGCAGAGTTTTGGATTACGTGAAGCTTTGGAGGAATGGTAGGCCAACAAGGAGAACATTTGAGAAATCAATGCTCAAGGTGATAAGCCAGTGAAAGAGAGGGAGGAGCCTAAAATCACAAAAGAATTAAAGCTGAGAAACGACATTCAGCCCAACTTAATTCAGTTAGTTCCCCTCATTGCAGCATCCAGCATTTTCTTAAATCATTCCTGGGCTTTCATCATAATTGCTCTGTCTCAAGGTTTATTCAACGTATTCATCATTTTGTGTGTGAATAACTTCTTGACATCAGTCCTAAATTTATCTTTTATTGGTTTGAAGTTGTGTCCCCTTGTCCTAAGTGGACAATGTTCATTGTGAAACTTGTGGGGGTCTTGGCAAGGCTTGGGAGACTTGAGTGAAGCAGAAACACCAACGTGGCCCAGTTGGGACTGTCTCTGTCCTGTACATTATATGTAAAGTAATTCTAAAAGACTAGATGGGGAGTAAAAAGGTCAGCTCAGGAATCAATGGAACACAGAAGTCACACACTACTAATTCAGCCTGAGCAGACACCTGGAGATGTTGATGCAGTCAGAATGAAAGTCATTTAGGTGTGACGGGAGCTGAAGTTGGCAGCTTTTGCTTTTAAATCGATGTTGAACTGGATGAACCTCTCACTTAATCGGGTGGTTGGATAACACAGCACAACTCTTGCACCCCAGAAATAGAAGACAATGGAATTGTATCAGAAGACTGGGTTATCCTGGCTTCCTTATAGCAACTGAATTGTCCCTATTAAAACAGGACTATTTAGAAGAGAATTGGGCCTTAAAAGTGGGTTCTTGCTCTGCAGAAGTTCCTGCCATCCATTTGAAATTAGGAATGCACCTTGTGGGATATTACAGGCACAGACTCATGTCCCATCACTCTACAGTACAACATATAGCATATCTTCATTATGGTTTTTGACTAAAAATGTTACTGCATAACACTGCTTTAAATTAAGCTCTGAGTAGGCGGGGTTAAAAACCCATTAATATGATGATAGGGCACTGAAATTCTTTACGAAAGGCAAATGTGAATTTGGGGCCTGACTGACACATGTAGACATTTCACACACACCAAACATTCCTGGCACGGATTAAGGATCTGTGCATGTCGTACCTAAGAATTTACATAAAAATTACAAGATGTATTTTATTAAACAGTGCCAAGATTTGTTTAAAAAAAACACAAAAGTTTTTAATTATTGGGTTTTACAAGGTTAATGAACAGTACTTGGAAAATGATCAATGACTGACTCAATGATGGCGATGATGATTTCTTCCTCCCTTCCTCATAGCATATCCTTTTATGAATACAGCCCACACAGACTAACCACATTGCATGTCTGTGAATCTAATGCTTCTGCCCAACCATCTTCAGCACTATCTGCAAACCACATATCATGTTATGGAAAACACAGAGGGACCACTTCTGGAAGGAGAAGAGATAATTATATTGCCACTGCATTAACACTGGATTGACTAGACATTTGTGCAAATAGCACTTCACAAACTTGTTCTAAAATGAGATAAAGTCAGCAGCTCAATAGCAAAGGGAGGAAGCACAATTCCCCCATCAAAGGTTTGTCATCTCAGGACAGCCATTCATTCAGCTTCACAGACTACATCTGGACTGCAAGATGGAATGCCAATCTGTAGTAAAATATTTTGAGAAGGAACAGGAAGAAGTGGAGGTGGAGGAGGAAGAGAAGAGGGAGAAAGAACAGGAAAAATGAGGGAAAAAAGACTACGATGGGAAGAAGGAGGAGGGGAAGAAGGGGGAAGAGGAAGGAGGGGGAGCAGGGGAAGGAGGGGAAGAGGAAGGAGGGGAGGAGGGAAAGAAGAAGGAGGGGAGAAGGAGGGAAAGATTAAGGAGGGATGAAGAAGAGGAAGGATAGGAAGAAAGGGATGGCGGGGAAGAGGAGGATGAGGAAGAGGAAGGACAGGGGAAGGAGGGGAAAAGGGGAAAGGAAGGGAAAGGACAGGAAAGGGGGAGAAGAGGATATCAGGAAATGTATAATCGCTTTAAGAGTGATGTCCATTTAAGAACTCAGTACGCTAATGAGTTAAGTTCCAGGATGTAGTTATGTGACTAGAAGCCATAGTCACTCTGCATGGCAACACTCTGGACAAAAGGTTCAATATATAGTTTGCTCTGTATTGTATGTACTAGTTCAGCTGTTAATAAACCTTCTAGAGATCTTCAAGGAACTGAAATCCACGTATCTCATTGTGTTTCTTAAGACAACACAAAGAAACTCATGATATGGTGGCAACGGTGGTGAAAAGACAATGGGTAAAAGAGCAAACAAGTGAAGAAACTTTAAAACAAGTACCTGAAAAGAGTGAAAGAAAGCTACATACCTTAGAAGGCTGAGAAAAGCTCCATAGAACAGAAGTGTGGCTGAAAAGCAAGTGATTGGGTGAGTCGTTGTGCCGACGATCGAGAAATCCCAATTTAAAAAAAGCCTTTCAAGAGTTTTTAAAAATTCATTTTCTTAAGGCTCCATGTGAGCAAGAATAAAAAAGAGGGAAAACCCAGAAAAGTGCACAAACTAAAAAAAAGGTCCAACAGTGAAAAAAGCACAGGAAATCCCCAAACATAGCCAAGACTCCATTAAAGCAGTCAAGCTGAAAAAAAATTATTACACCAGTCAAGCGTGAAGAAGATAAATGAACTCTAGCAAAAAAAAAGCAAAGGGGAAAACCCTTGAACTGGCTTTCGAACAGCTGTTTAAACATGCAAACCAAGTGCTGAAAGAGAAAAAGCAGAGAACACTGTCAAGCACCTGTTACACGCCATCAAAGCAGTTAGACTGAAAAAAAACAAATTTCTTAAAGGGGGAACAGCACAAAACAAATTTTAGGTCACAAATAGAAAAGTCATAATAAGTACAGTGTTGAAGGCACACAAAGCACTGAACAAAGTTAAATATAGAGCAGAAAGCAAAAGAACAGCATAAGGATGGATATCAAATTTCCCAGCATGAACTGGAAGGCCATTGATATCTTATCCGAGTTCAAACTTTTTTAACAAAGAATGCAGTTATTCTTCATAGACCAAGTGGTTGCAGAACCAGAGAAGCAGGCTTTGAAAATCCTGATAGCAGTTGGAAATGAGGAGTTATACAGATATATATATATCAATACGTCTGGCTATTCTGAAGAGGACCAGAAAGATCCTGCAAAGATATGGAAAGTGCTGGAAGATCAGCTTCGGGTAAGAGTGAATTTTAGAATTCATCGCCTGAAACTGATATCCTACAGGCAACAGCCACAGGAATCAATGGATCAATTCGTCAGTAGATGCCATAGTAAGGGCAACAAATGTGATTTTTCAGAAATTGAGCTGTTGGAACGATTAATGGAGCTGGTGATTGTCTCAACACCTATTGAAGCATTTCAAAAATTCTCTTGGTGGGATATGAATAGGAAGGGAATAGAGGGATATAGGCCCTGGAAGTGCAGAAGGTGTTAGTTTCGGCAGGCATCAAGATTGGCGCAGGCTTGGAGGGCCGAATGGCCTGTTCCTATGCTGTACTGTTCTTTGTTCTTTGAAATACGAAGCCATTGTAGCTGGACAACAGCATCTGCAAGCACCAGATGCAGCTGACAGTATCGGTCTGGCGACCAGGTCACAAAAAGCAAGCAAGCTGTGTGGTAAGTGTGGTTTGTCCCACTCACCGCAAAGTTGTCCTGCATTTCAAGATCTGTGCAAGGTGTGCGGTGCAAAAGGACATTGCATCCGTCTATGCAAGAAATTTGGCTCCGAAGACGCAGACAGAAGTCACAATAGGACACAAACAAACAGAAGACAGGTGCAGCAATATGGCAACAGCAGCAAGGACAGCATCAGGCACCTACATAAACGCAAGCCGATACACCAAGTCCACAGCGAAATAGACCTGAGACAAGACTCAGAGTGGAGCGATTCTCAGCCAGAAAACAAGCAGGCGTTTCACATTGTGAACTTGACACATTGTGTTGATGAAGTCAAACAACTGGAAGCTTTTGCTATTATTAATATCATGTTTCCAAAGAAACACACACTCAGGACTAAGATTGGCATGGGAGCTAGTGCAAATATCCTTCCAGTTTGAATCCTGAAGCATACGTACTAGGTCGTTGGAAATTAATGATACAACCGACAACTTCAAAGTTAACTACATACAATGGGTCACCCAACCCTTGCAGTGGCAAACTAACAATGCAATGCAGCTGTGGCAAGTCAGCATGGAAGCCACAAATATTTTATCTGGTAGACACGAGCGGACCAGCAGTGGCAGGACTACCAGCGTGTAAGGACCTCAACAGCGTGACTATCCACGAAGTCACCAAGGTACCCATTACAGCAGAAGAGAACAAGGGAACCCACATTGATTCAGTACAGGACTTACAACAAATGTACCCAGACAGGTTAGATGGCATAGAAAGCTTCAAAGGCGATGCCGTACTGGACCTCAGAGAGGATGCAATTTGTCAATCGACCCTCCCAGAAAGTGGGAAGGTCTACAGAGATGTCTTGGATTTTTCAACTTCTTGGCACCATACATTCCAATTTTTTCTGACAAAGCATCATCACTGAGAGAGTTCTTAAAGAAAGACGTATCTTCAAGGGAAAACAAGTGATTGTGCCCAAAGCTCTCCAACAGGACATCTTGTCACAACTTCACCAAGGCCATATGGGTATAGAGCAAACGAGACGACTGGCACGAGACACTGTCAGTCCCTTGGTCCAAAATCGCCGCTGATCTATTTACCATGAATGGAGACAACTTTATCTTAGTCACTGATTATTTCGCCAAATTTCCAATTTTCAGACAGGGAAAAGACACTTCAAGCACAGTTATCGCAGACACATTGAGTGCCATATTCAGTTGTTTGGTGCACCTGAAGAAACTATTTCTGACAATGGGCCACAGCATATGGGCATACCTTTCAGGGGTATGTGTGCCAAATGGGGCATAAACCATTTGATGTCCTCACCACATTACCCTAAATCCAACAGTCTTGCCGAGCGAATGGTTCACACAGTTAAATCGCTTATCCTGAATTGTAGCAAGATTTTTGTGTTGCTGTTACACCTCAGAGCTACACCTATGGATATGGGCTTACCATCACCAGCAGAGATCATGTTTGGCAGACAAGTGAGAACAATTCTGCCAAGCCATCATATGTCCAAATTCTCCGAGATGCAGGAGACACTGTTCGAGAAACAAGGCAAAATGAAGATGCTGCATGATTGACATGCAGGGGCGAAACTACCTCAACTACACAGAGGACAAAAGGTCAGGGTCATACACCCCACAATGAGAACATGGTTACCCGCAGAGGTAGCCAAAGTATGCAGTGAGCCTAGGTCTTACGGGGTTACAACATCTAATGGATCAGTGTTGAGGAGGAACCGAAGCCAACTAAGAGAAGTGTGCGATACTCCAATTGCGCACAGTGAACTCGAAAGAACACGCTCCAACGATGAGCATGTGCTGGAACAACAGGACAACAACCAACACATTGACAACACATTTGCAAGCCAAGAACAGCCAAGGGTGAAATCCACATCCCCAGACGGTTATACCATAACAAGATCTGGAAGAGTTGTTAAAACACCGAAACAATATATGGACTCTTAAGCTTCTGCACTCATAAATTTCACAATCCTTATCTATATACTTGTAAATTTTATAATATCTATCCCTGTATAACTAATTTTGATATTATCCAATTTTATGTGTTTTTACTTGTAGCGTACGAGTCTTATCTTTGGAAAAAAAGGGGATGTTGTGTGATTGCTTTAAGAGTGATGTTCCCTTAAGAACAGTATGCTAATGAGCTAAGTTCTTGGATGTAGTCATGTGACTAGAAGCCATAGTCACACTGCACGGCAACACACTGGACAAAAGGTTCTGTACATGGTCTGCTCTGTATTCTATGTACTAGTTTAGCTAAACCTTCTAGAGATCTTCAAGGAACTGGAATCCACATAGCTCATTGTGTTTCTTAAGATAACACAAAGAAACACATGACAGGAAATAAGAGAGAAAGGGGAGGGGGAAAAGAGGGAGGAAGGGGAGAACAGGAAGTAAGGGAAAACAGGAAGTTGGAAAGAGTATAGAGGAGAAAAAGGGAGGAAAAATAGGAAGGAGGGGAAAAGAGGAGGGAGAGGAAAAGACAAAAAGGAGGGAGAGAAGAGGGAGGAAGGGGGAAGAAGAGGAGGAAGGAGTGGAAGGAAAGAGAAGAGTAAGAGGTAGCCCACTAATCCTGCTGTAAGTTGACTTTTTCAGTTGAATTGCATGATGTACTTTGTGATAGCTATACTCACTGCAGGGTGTACAAGCAGGAGGGGAGAAAAGAGGTTCAGAGCCATGGTCCTGAATCCTTGGAATGTTTGGACAGTAGTGCTATCACTTTGATTAGGAACCTTCACAATAAATGCAATATATCTTTCTGAAAAGGACATATTATTGCCTTTAATGCTGATTCTTTTAAAAATATACAGATCAGTTATGTAGGTGAGGCAGAATACTGGTAGAATACGACCTGGGAGAAGGCAAGTTCAAGACTAGTATTAGGAAGCAGTTGTTCACAGAAAGAATGATGAACACTTGGAAGGGTCTTCTGGGTACAGCAGTGGAGGAAAAATCTTTGGAACTGTTAATGAGGCAATAAGATGGTATGATTTGGGGGACTATAGATTTCTATGTAAGGATGACCTATATTTGCTGAATGGTCTCCCTCCTTTGCACTTATCTTTACAATCTTAAATGTGGTGGCAGTTGCCATTAGCCGTTTTTTTAAATAAAAAAAAATCAAAGTTAAAGCACCTGCATACCATGCCCAAGCAAAGTAGAACAGAATCAGATGACAACTGTCATGCCATTTTATTGACATCCTCACAGCGATGAGATGGATAATGATGTATTGCTTTAGAATGCACCCATTTCTAGTAAAGTCACAGGGTCATGGAGTCCTGCAGACTGCACATGAATGATTTTTTTCACTATTTTCCACTTTCTCTGCTCCACCAAAACTATTCATACTGCACCTCCTTATTAGTTCCCCAAAATGATCCCAAAGATAAAAATTCTATTAACATTCCCTTGAAGAAAAGCCATATTTTCTAACTTGTTTCACCAATAACAATAGCTTCTAAGGCACTTCAGTTATGCTGTGCCAGCATCTTTGTTTCACACTAATATATGTTTCTACCTCATGCCCTCACTGCTCTGTAGCCTTAGAATTTATTGCCCATTAAAGGCATTAGGTTGTCATGTTTACTGTGATCTGTTCAAGAAAAATTACACACAAATAATTGTCTGACATATTTATTTTCCCTCAAATGCATCTGGATCAATAGAATTTCATTGGAAGTTCACTGGTTTTCATTTCTCTTTAATCACCAACGAATAATAATTCTGTCAGGTGAAAGTACTGGAAAATGGATGACTGTTAAGCCTATGTTTGGAATGCTTAATCATCTAGCTTCTAAATGTTCCCCAACTTGCACCCCACCGCTGCCCCTGTTTACACCAAACGCTGTTGTAAAATGATTTGCTCCTGAATGCCCCTCATGTGGTAAAGTGTGAACCTGGGCCTTGAAAGCCAGGTTTTCAAATTCAGCTGTGATCTGTAACAAGTTTGTGAACCTCAGCCAGGGTGCTACAATTGCCAATGGCATGATTAGGTCATGGGATGGGTGGATGAGAGAGCAGGTTGGGGGAGCGGGCAGGTTGGGGGAGGGAGAAAGGAAGAAAGAGTTGCATTTATAAAGTCACTGGTATAATGTAGGGAAATGCAGCAGCCAATTTGCACACAGCAAGATTCCACAAACAGTGAAGCAGTAATGACCAGATAATCTGTTTTTAATGATGCCGTTTGAGGGATAAATGTTGGCCAGGACACTGGGGAGAACTCTTCTTCAAAATAGTGCCATGGGATCCTTTGTGCACATCTGAGAGGTTTAATGTCTCAGCTTAAAGATAAGGAAAGTCAAGTCAGTAAAGTCAATTTTAATGTGAATAAGCAATAAATTATGAATATGTATTGAAACAATTACAGAAATGTGTTGTGCATTGTTTGTAGATGCTGTGAATGCATCTGCAGTAATTGTTTCTCTTATGATCTGCTTTTTTAATATGGCTAATAAGACTCAGCTGAATAAAGTAGATTCAAATTGGAGCAATGAAATAAAGTACCTCAGTTTTAACTATAGCATGCCAGTACGAAGCAGGGAAACCAATGAAGAAGTCCACTTCTCCTTCCTCAAGCCACTCACCAGTAGTCACTCACCAAGAACCTGTGACACAAGTTGTCAAGCACTCACTACACAGTGTGTGGCTCTCATTCATCCAAGAATAAGCAAACTGATGGAGCTGCAGGCTGACAAGACCCCAGGTCCTGATGGACATCATCCAAAGGTCCTAAAAGAGGTGGCTAATGAGGTAGTAGATGCATTAGTGTTAATTTTTCAAAATCCGCTAGATTATGAAAAGGTTCCATCAGACTGGAAAGTAGCAAATATAACCCCTCCTTTCAAGAAGCTTGGGAGGCAGAAAACAAAATAGACCAGTTAGCTTGAAATCTGTCATGGGGAAGGTGTTAGAATCAATCATTTAGGAGGTTAGAGCTGTGCACTTAGAAAAACTCAAGGTAATCGAGAACAGTCAGCATAGTTTTGTGAAAGGAAAATCATGTTTAACCAATTTATTGGAGTTCTTTGAAGGAGTAACATGCACTGTGGATAAAGGGAAGCCCATTGACGTACTGTACTTGGATTTCCAGAAGGCATTTGACAAGGTGCCACATAAAAGGTTATTGCACAATGTAGGAGATCATGGTGTAGGGGATAACATATTAGCATGGTTAGAAGATTGGTTGTCTGGCAGAAAGCAGAGTATGCATAAATGGGTCCTTTTCTGAGGACGAGTGGAGTTCCGCAGGAGTCTGTGCTGGGGCCTCAACTTTTTATCATTTATATTAATGACTTAGATGAGGGGAGCAATGGCATGGCAGCTAAATTTGCAGATGACAAAAAGATAGGTGGGAAAGTATGTTGTGAAGAGGACATAAGGAAGTTGCAGACCGATATAGATAGGTTCAATGAGTGGGCAAAAATCTGACAGATGGAGTATAATGCAGGAAATTGTGAAGTTGTTCACTTTGGCAGGAAGAATAAAAAAGCAGAGTATTTCTTAAAAGGAGAACGACTGCAGAAAGCCGGGGTGCAGAGGGATCTCAGTGTTCTAGTGCATGTGTCACAAAAAGTAAGTATGCAGGTACAGCAAGTAGTAAAGGAGGCTAATGGAATGCTATCCTTTATTACGAGAAGAATTGAAAATAAAAGTAAGGATGTTATATTTCAGTTATACAGAGCATTGGTGAGACCACATCTCGAATACTGTGTGCAGGTTTGGTCTCCTTCTTTAAGGAAGGACGTAAATGCGTTGGAGGCAGTTCAGAGGATGTTCACTAGATTGATACCTGGAATGAGCAGGTTGTCTTCTGAGGAAAGGTTGGACAGACTGGGCTTATTTTCACTGGAGTTTAGAAGTGTGAGGGGAGACTTGATTAAAGTGTTTAAGATCCTGAACGGTCTTGACAAGATGGATGTGGAAAGGATGTTTCCACTTGTGGGCGAGACCAGAACTATGGGGCACTCTTTTAAAATTAGAGGTCTCCCTTTTAGGACAGAGATGAGGAGAATTTCTTTCTCTGAGAAGGTTGTGCGACTTTGGAACGCTCTGCCTCAGAAGGTGGTGGAGGCGGGGTCATTGAATATTTTTAAGGCGGAGGTAGATAGATTCTTGTTAGGCAAGGAATCAAAGGTTATCGGGGTAGATGGGAGTGTGGAATTTGAGACACAAACAGATCGACCATGATCTTATTGAATGGCGGAGCAGGCTTGAGGGGTCAAATGGCCTACTTCTGCTCCTAATTTGTATGTTTGTAGGATATTTGTTCACACAGGATTTTAGTCAGAATTTATGCCTACATTTGATGTCACTAGCCAATTTTCTAATATCCCTTATTAATCTGACAGAACTTCTGCAATTCAGACCAGCCCAGAGCCTAATCCTCACTTGTCACACATTCCAGAATTTCAAACAGCACCCTATTCCCAGTCCAAACCACCAACATTATCCCACCTCACACCAAGTCCAGAGCCCCAATATTATCCTACCCCCCACCAACCACCCTCCCCCAGCCCACAGATCTGACTGCCATTCCTCCTGTGATACATATTCCCAAATGCCACCATTTCCCCATTCCAGATTTCCAAACACAACCTTCCCCAGTTCAGATTCCCAAACACCACCCTTCCCCAGTCAACATTCCCAAACACCCCCTGTCTACATTCCCAAACTCCACCCTTCACCAGTCCACATTCCCAAACACCACCCAGTCTACATTCTCAAACTCCTCCCAGTCTACATTCCCAAAGACCGCCCCTCCCAGTCCAAATTCCAAAACGCAACACATCCCCAGTCCAGGTTACCAAACATTACTCTTCACTGGTCCACATCCCCAAACGCCATCATTCTGCCAGTCCATATTCCCAAATGCCATCCTTCCCCAGTCCACATCCCCAAATGCCATCCTTCTGCCAGTCCACATTTCCAAACACCATCCTTCCCCAGACCACATTCCCAAGCACCATCCTTCCCCAGTCCACATTCCCAAACACCATCCTTCCCCATTCCATATTTTCAAATGCCATCCTTTCCCAGTGCACATTCCCAAGCACCATCCTTCCCCAGTCCACATTCCCAAACACGATCCTTCCCAGTCCAGATTCCCAAATGCCATCCTGCCCCAGTCCACCTTCCCAAACACCATCCTTCCCTGGTCCACATTCCCAAACATGATCCTTCCCAGGTCCACATTCCCAAACACCATCCTTCCCCTGTCTGTATTCCCAAATGCCATCCTTCTGCCAGTCCACATTCCCAAATGCCACACTTCTCCCAGTCCACATTCCCAACCACAGCCCTTATCCCAACACACATTCCCAACCTCCACCCTGCCCCAGTCCACATTTCCAACCACCACCCTCTCTCCAATCCAGATTGCCAAGCACCCCCAGTCCAGATTCCCAAACACCGCTCTACACCTCCATCCCCCACCAGGATGGTTTGAGGGCTCTCCGCTTCTTCCTGGAACAGAGGCCCAACCAGTCCCCATCCACCACCACCCTCCTCCGCCTGGCTGAACTTGTTCTCACATTGAACAACTTCTCCTTCAACTCCACACACTTCCTTCAAGTAAAAGGTGTCGCTATGGGTACCCGCATGGGTCCTAGTTATGCCTGTCTTTTTGTGGGATATATCGAGCATTCTTTGTTCCAGTCCTACTCAGGCCCCCTCCCCCAACTCTTTCTCCGGTACATTGATGAGTGTATCGGTGCCGTTTCCTGCTCCGGCCCTGAACTGGAAAACTTTATCAACTTTGCTTCCAATTTCCACCCTTCTCTCACCTTTACATGGTCCATCTCTGACACTTCCCTTCCCTTCCTTGACTTCTCTGTCTCCATCTCTGGGGATAGGTTGTCTACTAATATCCATTATATACCCACCGACTCCCACAGCTACCTCGACTACACTTCTTCACACCCTACCTCCTGTAAGGACTCCATTCCATTCTCCCAGTTTCTCCGTCTGCGACGCATCTGCACTGATGATGCTACCTTCCATGACGGTGCTTCTGTAATGACTTCCTTTTTCCTCAACCGAGGATTCCCCCCACTGTTGTTGACAGGGCCCTCAACCGTGTCCGGCCCATTTCCCGTACCTCTGCCCTCAACCCTTCTCCTCCCTCCCAGAACCGTGACAGGGTTCCCCTTGTCCTCACTTTCCACCCCATCAGCCTCCATATCCAAAGGATCATCCTCCGCCATTTCCGCCACCTCCAGCGTGATGTCACTACTAAACGCATCTTCCCCTCCCTTCCCCTGTCAGCATTCCGAAGGGATCATTCCCTCCGCGACACCCTGGTCCACTCCTCCATTAACCCCACCACCTTGTCCCCATCCCATGGCACCTTCCCCTGCAATTGCAGGAGGTGTAATACCTGCCCATTTACCTCCTCTCTCCTCACTATCCCAGGCCCCAAACACTCCTTTCAGGTGAAGCAGCGATTTACTTGTACTTCTTTCAATGTAGTATACTGTATTCACTTCTCACAATGTGGTCTCCTCTACATTGGGGTGACCAAGCGCAGACTGGGTGACCGTTTTGTGGAACACTTCCGCTCAGTCCGCAAGCAAGACCCTGAGCTTCCGGTTGCTTGCCATTTCAACACTCCCCCCTGCTCTCATGCTCACATCTCTGTCCTGGGATTGCTGCAGTGTTCCAGTGAACATCAACGCAAGCTCGAGGAACAGCATCTCATCTACCGATTAGGCACACTACAGCTTGCCGGACTGAACATTGAGTTCAATAATTTCAGAGCATGACAGCCCCCCATTTTACTTTCATTTTTAGTTGCTTTTTCTTTTTTCTTCTTTTTTTCTTTTTTACATTTTTTACAACCTTTTTTTTGCATTTATTTCATTTCATCTTAGTTTGTTCAGTTTGCTTACCCATTTTTTTTTTCATGTTTGCACTTGCTGCTATTCAATATTCAGTCCATTAACACCTATTCTGTACTAATGCTTTGTCTTTCAACACACCATTAACATATTGTTTGCCTTTGCTCCATGACCTTTTGGTCAGCTATGTGGCCTTGTCCAATCTGCACCTTCTCCTTTGTTATCTCTTGCCCCACCCCCACCTCACTTGCTTATAACCTGTGACATTTTTAATATTTGTCAGTTCTGAAGAAGGGTCACTGACCTGAAACGTTAACTCTGCTTCTCTTTCCACAGATGCTGCCAGACCTGCTGAGTGGTTCCAGCATTTCTTGTTTTTATTTCAGATTTCCAGCATCCGCAGTATTTTGCTTTTATTCCCAAACACCACCCTTCTCCCAGCATACCATCTCAAACACCACCCTTTCCTCTAACCAGATTTGCAAATATCACCCTTCCACAGCACAATTCCCAAACTCCACACTTTCGCCACTCCAGATTCCCAAATGCCACTCTTACCCCAGTCCACATTTCCAACCACCACCCTCTCTCCAATCCAGATTGCCAAACATCCCCAGTCTAGATTCCCAAACACCAGCCTTTCCCAGCCCACATGCTCAAACATCATCCTGATGCCAGTCCACATCCCAATCCCTACCCTTACTCGAGTCTGGAGTTTTGATAAAAAATCCTTCACCCAGCAAGACCATTGCACAATTTGTTCAAAAGGTATTGCTGTCCAGCTTAACAAACATTAACACAGTAGCTGTCAAGACTCCATTTTTAATGCAATCCATTATAACCCAGCTTCAAATACAAGATTATGTTTTTGAATTTAAGTAAATGAAAAGGCTGTCAGGACAAATTAACACTTATGTGCAGATTTCTGAAGAATACTTTTGACTAAAAAGAAACTTGTGAGGAAGTGTTTAGTTCATCAGGTAAAACGAAGTAAAACTCAGTATTATTTCAAGTGCAAACTCTCATTGGTAATGGCACGAAGGAAACATTCAGCTTAAAGCATACCTCATTGTTTATAGTCATTGTTTTTTCTGACTGTGCTGGTAAGAAAAACACCACCCTTCCCCCAGCCTACATAGAAATGCATATAGAGTATCTGAAAAAAAAGTTGGAATGTAATCCTGACAAGATATAAACTCAAATGTCATCGAGGGATATTATATTTTACTTTTTTTTGGTTTTATGCTTTTAGCTGATTTACATCTCTCTCCATATCTCTGCTTATATTTTTCATCTTCCTTTGACTCTTCTATTTCCCTCTGCTTCTGCCTCATTTAAGCTATTCTCTTCTACCTCTGTCTACACCTCGCTTCTCTGTATCTCTTGTAGTGTTCTGATTCTCTCCTATGTTTCTGTTTCTTATTCTGTACTTTTCGGTTGGAAGTGGAATACTGCAGGAGGGCTCAGGGCAGGACCACAGGCTAACTTTCAGGTCATGAGCAGGGGAGGGGTTGCAGCCAGAGCTGTAGACTGGTACTGAGAAGCAAGGGGTTGGGGGGGGATTCAGGCCAGGGCCAAAAACGTGATAGATCATACAGCAGTATCATTCACCATGGAGATGGGGCAGAGAGGTCTGAGAGATGATATAGTAAATAGAGTAAATATGACAGGCCAAGCATGACTAGAAATGTACAGAATGTCCACTTTACACTTTAAATATGTTATCAATCAATCGCCTATGTCATTGTGCATGTGGAATCAACATCACGTGTAATATTCAGATGATGTGGGATTAGAAGATGGAGGTAATTGGACCAAGCCATGCAGGCGTAATTCAGTCCCTATGTTAAAGTCATATATTATTTTCTTTTTGTATGGTACTTTGACTTCATAATTATAAGCTTTGGAACAGAGAAGTTAAATTGGTTAAAATATAGAAGTTTCCCTTCATTATAGGGTGAAGAACAGAGGCAAAAATAGGTGCTATAGCACTACCACTGATGGGAAGATGTAATAGTTTACATGGGTAGTTTCCATTCTAAGGGCTGAATTTTGTTGGGGCATTGGGGGCCTTGGCAACAGGCCTGAAAGATGGAGGCAATGCCACCTCAGCCATTTCAGGACTCTCTGCCGCATTTTGCGCCCATTCAGCAACAATTGCCAGTGGGGCTCCCATCACCACCAAGAGGAACCCACCACCAAGAGCTGCCAATCAATCGGAGGGCTGATAGTTCTTCAGTCTCAGCAGGACACCGGGAGCACCGGGACTGCACCCAGCTGAGAGGACACATTGATGGACGCCGTCCTTGCAACAAGGTGAGTGAGGTCGGTGGGGGGGGGGGGGTCGCCACAGGCCTCGGTGAGCCAGGGAGACTGGGGGGGGCGGGGTATTGCTGCAGGGACGGCCATTGCCGCTGGAGCTCCTCCTTGGGTCACAGAATACCCAATTAGGAGGCCCACCTCCCCTTCACCAGCCGCCCCCCCCCTCCCCCAGCACAACCACTCCAAGTTGGCAGGAAGGCTGCCAGGGTTCACCAGGCAGTCTTTCCGCATGGCAATTATTCTGCAGAAGACAGGTTCAAGTCAGTCACCTAGACGATACTGAAATACAAACAGTATAAAAAGAAGCACTATCACATTTTCACATGAACAATTAAACTTTTTGTTTAATAGTGGAGAGTAATGCAAATCTTGTCAATATCCAGTCCTCTCCTCTCCTCTAGATGTGGACTGTACACAATGCAATCCATAGTCGAGAGTGCAGTGAAAGAAAGCACAAAAGAAAAAGTGGAGAGAAGATCTTCTTCAAAATAGTGCCATGGATCTTCTAAATCTACCTGAGATGACAGTAGGGGCCTTGGTTTAATGTCTCATCTGAAAGACAGCACCTCTGACAGTTCAACATTCCCTCAGTACTGCACTAGAGTGTTGTGATGCTCTCGGGACTGGAGTGAGATTTAGCCGAATTTAGTAGAAGGTATGAGACAGAGACTGCAACCTGTTGAACACAAAGGCTTCTTCTTTTTTCTGTTCTACTTTCACTTTCCCTCTGCTGGCGTGTATGTTCTACAGGAGCCCCAAGTGTAAACAATGCAGTTGCAAAACACTACAGCACTACAAGTGTCAGCCTAGATTTTATGCACAAGTCTCTGGAGTGGGATTTGAACCCACAATCATCATCTAGCTCAGATGTGAGAGTTCTATCACTGAGTCATGGCTGACACCACAGTGAACATGACAGAATTGCAGAGAACTGCTAACTGTACATAATGTGCCCACAGTGCAATTTTGCAGAATTGTTTGGATGTGACCAATCTAATGTAATGAGATTTTTTTTTCCCATTCACTGTAAAGACTATGGAAAAATGATTATGTCGATTAAACTTGTTAACAGGCTGCTGTTGTGATCAAATTAGCGTGGGACTGATTTTCATTCGGGTTATTCTGAGCTTTCATGCCTCTGTGCAGCTGGTAATAATAAATGAGAAAAAAAAACCCCATGTGCTAAAATCATTACTAGTCAAAGCAGTTGCTTACTCGTTACTGTAAAGCCAAAAAAATTTGGCATGATTACCATTGTTACAGAATTAATGAGCTTGACGGGTGTTAACCATCTAATTTTGCCATTAAGGATTTCCTCTGAATGTGTTGTTGGATGGGTCATTGAACCTGTGATGGATGGCAAAGATACTCATGAAGTGATTCAAATTTAATGCTGCTGGTTTCACAGAAAGATTCCCACCTTGCACATTCACAATTGGCTTTATCATTTTGATCAACAGACTCATATCTCAAATCAATTTTCTTTTGTCTAGCATTAGAAGGAATTAAATTCTCCAATCCTTTCCTCACAGCTCGACAAGTCAAACACAGGCCCATCCCTGTTATTTTTAATGTTCTTCTCATTTGTTTGCAAATGCATAGATCCTAGATACAATTATCCAACTATGATCGTACTAGTTTTCGTGCCTTTAACTGCCTAAGCCCTTAGCTCTGATAATAAAAGCAAAATACTGCAGATGCTGGAAATCTGAAATAAAAACAAGAAATGCTGGAATCACTCAGCAGGTCTGGCAGCATCTGTGGAAAGAGAAGCAGAGTTAACGTTTCGGGTCAGTGACCCTTCTTCGGAACTGACAAATATTAGAAAAGTCACAGATTATAAGCAAGTGAGGTGGGGGTGGGGCAAGAGATAACAAAGGAGAAGGTGTAGATTGGACCAGGCCACATAGCTGACCAAAAGGTCACGGAGCAAAGGCAAACAATATGTTAATGGTGTGTTGAAAGACAAAGCATTAGTACAGATTAGGTGTAAATACACTGAATATTGAACAGCAGCAAGTGCAAACCTGAAAAAAAAGTGGGTAAGCAAACTGAACAAACTAAGATGAAATGAAATAAATGCAAAAAAAAGATTGTAAGAAATGTAAAAAAGAATGTAAAAACAAGGAAGAAAAAATAACTAAAAATGAAAGTAAAATGGGGGGCTGTCATGCTCTGAAATTATTGAACTCAATAGCTCCCTTAGCTCTGACATTCCCTCCCTAAACCCCTTTACCTCTCACACTCTCTCTTCCTTTAAGCCTCTCCTTAAAACCTAGCTCATTAACCAAGCTTTTGGTCACCTGACCTAAAATCTCCTTATTATGTGGCTCAATGTCAAATTTTGTTTGATAACGTTCCTGTGAAGCAACTTGGGAAGTATTTTAACATTCAATCAATATATGAATTTCTCAAAACTGCACATCTCTCTATACAACCTATGAAGATATAACTCTGAAGAGTCACTAATCAGTTCCTTTTTAATGTTGTTTTGTGCTCAACTCACGTTAAACTGCCCATTCTGAACAACTTTGCATCCAATAGTAAGTTTTTCCCACCATCATGGGATATCTAAACAGTGGCTGGGATGAGAACGAGAAAAAAGTACAACTTGTATATCCAGCAGATTGAAGTGATAGTATGGAAATTCAACTTTTTAAAAATTCTTTCATGGGACGTGGGCATCACTAGCAAGGCCAGCATTTATTGCCCATCCCTAATTGCCTTTGACAACTGAGGCCATTTCAGAGGGCAGTTAAGAGTGAACCACATTGCTGTGGGTCTGGAGTCATAAGTAGGCCAGACCAGGTAAGGACAGCCGATTTCCTTCCCTAAAAGACATTATTGAACCAGATGGGTTTTTATGACAATTGATTCATGGTCACCATTACTGAGATTAATTCCAGATTCCAGGCTTCTGGATTATTAGTTCAGTGACCTTACAACTACATCACCACCTCCCTACTACTGCTGGTGATGACAGGACTTTATTTTGGACTTGTGCATTCATGAAGCTTAGTCTAAAGTCAAGGTTGAATCCCGGTTCTTATACCACAAAACACGGGAACACACACTCTCATTCTATTTGTGCACACACATGTAAACGCACCTATTAGTAATTCTCGTGTTATACTGGGATTTTCAAGTTTTGCATTACTCACCACTATTAGTCCCAGTTGCTGAATTAATAGAAAACTTTAATTACATTGGTTCTACCAAGATCCACCACAGAAGTAGCTGAAAGATGGTGATATGACCAGTTCATTTCCCAATGCTAGTCACCAAACTTTATTGTGCACGTGATGCTGGGGCCAAACAACAAGATGACTCAATGACAACTCAAGGCCGATCGTGGAGCTAATTTACCAACAAATCGTCTGCTCATATTATTTCACTATAGATTGCACCAAGCAAGCCCTCCATCCTTACAGGGCCCTGACCATCATCAACTGAAAATATCAATACCTTTTGCAGCAGTTCCTGTTACAGTTGCCTCTGTCATGATATCATCCAATACATTAAGGAGGAGGCCAAACATCACCTCTCCAAAGCATCCCACACCAGAGATAAAGGACATAAACAAACTTGAGGCAGTTCACTGAAGCTGCAATGGACTTATGTAATGGAGCTGTTAGGATGTGCTGAGTGAAGGCCAATGATAGGGCTTGTTCCCAGAATTAAGCCAGACTATGTTCTTACATCTGTTACTAACAATCCTCATGTTTATTTTGGACAGTTTGAATGCAATATAGAAGTCCCACACCATCTCAGACAAAACAAGAAAATAAAATTGCAAATGTACCAATGGAAGTTGCAAATGTATTGTTTGTCTATCATTAATGAACTTTAAGTGTGTAACAAGAGTCAATTATCATTTGTGTTTACTCCTTATCCTATTTTAATATGCAGGTTTCTAACGCTAATTTTTCCCTTCATGTTACATTAGTAAATAAGTGAATTTTTTCCTCTCTTGGTCCCTATGTAATGGGTGCATCATGAAAGAAGCAGATGAATGGTTCATTTTGCTAATGTGTCCGTATGTTAATCCAAATGTGTCAACTAAACAAGCTTAACATGCTGCAGACATGAAGAATAGACTAAATTGCTAAGTGAGGAAGAAAATTGTAAGTGTTTATATTAAAGTAAAACAGAAAATCAATGCTGCAACAGTTTATTGTTTTTTTCTATTTTTGTTGAACATGATTTCCCAGACACATTTGTCCAGAATAGAATACTTGCTAGATGTTTTCATTTTAGAAATTTCTAGAAAAAAATCAATTTTGCTTTATCGCATTTTTTTTTTGATACCAAGTTAGGGAGTAGCAAGTCTCAAGTAGTTTGTAATGTACCAGTTCCCCCAAGATGCACAGAACATTTTCAGTCTTCCTTTGGAACCCTTGAGTTGACTTTTATCTTTGCAAAGAGTTGTCAACAATTCCAGGTATTTTAAATCGGGCCATTGTTGTCATTAGTCATAGTGTTTTAAGTAAGGTCACAAGTCTGTTAGCTGCAGAAAATACTGTTTGCTCCACTTTTTTAGAAACCGAAGGGGACAGATTAAGGCCCATTAGTGCAAGATACCACCAAGGTTGGAAAAAAAAGTAAAAGAAAATTATGCAAACCAAGAAATGGTGTACTGACATCAAGTTGTGTTTTAAAAGCCTGACACTGTGAGATAAAGCAAAAGGTGAGGCAAAAAAGGAACCCCCTAGATACTAGGTCTTGGGAAAGGATGAATTAAAGTAGGCTGCCGTGTGATGGGTCTTGTTTTGAACGCAGTAAGGCTGCAGGGAGAAGAAAAGCATATCGGTTAGCATATCTGGAATGTAGCAGATAGGGCAAAGTTGATAGAAGCAATGACCGTAGGCCAATCAATAAGATAGAGAGGGGCAAGAAACGTTTCAATGGACATGGAGGTTTGAAGCTGAAGGTGAGGGAAGGATTCCATAAGTAGACAGGAAAATATAATGATGAAACCATATATTTTCATCATTATCTACACATACTAAATTATGCTTTATCAGCAAACTTATTCGACAATCAATATCAGTGTTCAGACAAACACCCAGCTCCACCTTTTCTCTTAAAAGATTATGATGCCATCTGAACTCTTAATTTGATCTGCGGGAACTGTCCACTATTCTGTGGGTAAACTTGAACTTTTTCATTGTTTTCACTGCAACTTTAGCAGAGATACAAAAAACAGGCATGTCTTCTCCTGAACATTTTTAAAAGAAAACTGAGCTCACTGTAAAACAGAAATTAACTGTCATTTTTCTTTTAAATTTTTTTTTGGACCTTTTATATTCAACATAAAGGGTAGAAGTGGAACTTGGTGACACAGGAGCCTCAACAGTAACCTCCCCACAAGGGAGGAGGTCTGAGAATGCAGTGGGGGGTGGGGGGGGTGGCGGGTAAACCCAAAAAATAGAGGAATGCAGCCCCACTCTGACTGGTACATATCCATTACATTTTTAGGGTGGAGGGTAGCAGCTGTCGACTAGAAACACTCTTGAGTCCCTGCCTTGATTGGTGGCTTCCCTCACCTAAACCCTTGATCTGCAGCCTACCCTGCAATTGCTGACACCCCCCAGTTGATGCCTCAACTGCGATCACAATTGCCAGGCACCGTCTCCAAGGATCCCTAGCTGCGGCCTCCTGCCAAAGGTTTTCCTGCCCACCAGCCAGCCTGAGGTTGAACAATCAAGTCACTACAAAAAAAATGAAATCAATACAAATGAGCAAATTCACTCAAAGGTGGAATGTACAGAAAATAGAAACTTCACACTGGTGCAATGTAGGAGTGGACAACGAAGGGCAGGAGTCTAATGTGGAGTTTAAGAAATGTTGTTCAATGAAAATAGAGAGAGCTTTATTCTACATCCGGCCTTGTCAAACACGTGGAGAGTGTTTGTTGCTAACACTTGAGAAGGAAATTTCCTTGGAGCTGCTGCTGCTTTACCACCGTAACTTTGCTACACGTTCAGTGGTAGGAGCGGGAGCAAATCTGAGGAAATGCCGGGATCAGGTATCAAGAATGGAAAAGTGCTGCTATAGTCCATGTACTAAAATTGCTCAGCATGTGAAGTTTCTACAAAAAACATAGTTAACCCTTCCATTGTATAAAAAAAAAATCAGTATTCCAGGAAGAACCGATAGTTAATCCAGGTAAACTCAAAAGTCATTCTTGACTTAATCCCTACACATATATAGAATTACAGATTTAAACTGATAAACCCAAGCTCAGAGCACACTGCCAGCAGGGATTAGTTCTGTATTTAGGCCAATCACATATTACAGTTATGGAAAGAATAGTCTGGGCCAAAGGAGAAACGAGTGAATAGGGGATTTGTTTTGCATCCGTACTAATTATGTAGCATTGGATAGAGTCTACAGCACAGAAACAGGCCACTGGAATCCTGCATGATACCTAACTCAACATGGAGTAAGCAAACTGCACAATCTCCCTATCTTGCAGAAACACAGGATTAGTAAAAGCAACACAAGGCTTCACCTGGGACCTCTTGATGGTTCAACAGCAAGTTTCCACCATCCCTTCAAGTTAATTTATGAGCTTAATGTTAACTATTCTGAACACTTGTTCTTCAAGAGTGGTCAAGTTGTGCATGGCATAATAGAAGCATTACGAACAGGTGTAGGCCATTCAGCTCCTTGAGTCTGTTCCACCATTCAATTAGATCATGGCTGGTCTGCATCTCAACTCCATTTATGCCTTAACACCATAACCTCCTGCTGATTACCACCTACCGCCCTCCCTCAGCTGATGACTCAGTACTCCTCCATGTTGAACAGCACTTGGAGGAAGCACTGAGGGTGGCAAGGGCACAAAATGTACTCTGGGTGGGGGACTTCAATGTCCATCACCAAGAGTGGCTTGGTAGCACCACTACTGACTGAGCTGGCCGAGTCCTAAAGGACATATCTGCTAGACTGGATATGCGTCAGGTGGTGAGGGAACCAACAAGAGGGGAAAACATACTTGACCTCATCCTCACCAATCTGCCTGCCGCAGATGCATCTGTCCATGACAGTATTGGTAGGAATGACCACCGCACAGTCCTTATGGAGACGAAGTCCCGCCTTCACATTGAGGATACCCTCCATCGTGTTGTGTGGCACTACCACCGTACTAAATGGGATAGATTTCGAACAGATCTAGCAATGCAAAACTGGGCATCCATGAGGTGCTGTGGGCCATCAGCAGCAGCAGAATTGTACTCAACCACAATCTGTAACCTCATGGCCCGGCATAACCCCACTCTACCATTACCATCAAGCCAGGAGACCAACCCTGGTTCAATGAAGAGTGCAGGAGGGCATGCCAGGAGCAGCACCAGGCATACCTCAAGATGAGGTGTCAACCTGGTGAAGCTACAACACAGGACTATCTGCGTGCCAAACTACATAAGCAGCAAGCGATAGACAGAGCTAAGCGATCCCATAACCAACGGATCAGAGCTAAGCTCTGCAGTCCTGCCACATCCAACTAACTGCAGGAGGTGGCTCCACAAATAACCCCATCCTCAATGATGGAGGAGCACAGCACATCAGTGCGAAAGATAAGGCTGAAGCATTTGCAACAATCTTCAGCCAGAAGTGCCGAGTTGATGATCCATCTCGGCCTCCTCCTGAAGTCCCCAGCATCACAGATGCCAGACTTCAGCCAATTCGATTCACTCTGCGTGATATCAAGAAACGACTGAAGGCACTGCATACTGCAAAAGCTATGGGCCCTGACAATATTCCGGCAATAGTACTGAATACCTGTGCTCCAGAACTTGCCGCGCAAGCTGTTCCAGTACAGCTACAATACTGGCATCTACCCTGCAATGTGGAAAATTGCCCAGGTATGTCCTGTACTCAAAAAGCAGGACAAGTCCAACCCGGCCAATTACCGCCCGATCAGCCTACTCTCAATCATCAGTAAAGTGATGGAAGGTGTCATCAACAGTGCCATCAAGCAGCACTTGCTTAGCAATAACCTGCTCAGTGATGCTCAGTTTGGGTTCCGCCAGGGCCACTCAGCTCCTGACTTCATTACAGCCTTGGTTCAAACATGGACAAAAGAGCTGAACTCAAGAGGTGAGGTGAGAGTGATTGCCCTTGACATCAAGGCAGCATTTGACCGAGTATGGCATCAAGGAGCCCTAGCAAAACTTAGGTCAATGGGAATCAGGGGGAAAACCCTCCGCTGGCTGGAGTCATACCTAGCGCAAAGGAAGATGGTTGTGGTTGTTGGAGATCAATCACTGCAGGAGTTCCTCAGGGTAGTGTCATGGGCCCGAGCATCTTCAGCTGCTTCATCAATGGCCTTCCTCCAATCATAAGGTCAGAAGTGTGGATGTTCGCTGATGATTGCACAATGTTCAGCACCATTCGTGACTCCTCAGATACTGAAGCAGTCCGTGTAGAAATGCAGCAAGACCTGGACAATATCCAGGCTTGGGCTGATAAGTGGCAAGTAACATTCGCGCCACTCAAGTGCCAGGCAATGACCATCTCCAACAAGAGAGAATCTCCCCTTGACATTCAACGGCATTACCATCGCTGAATCCCCCACTATCAACATCCTAGGGGCTACCATTGACCAGAAACTGAACTGGAGTAGCCATATAAATACCGTGGCTACAAGAGCAGGTCAGAGGCTAGGAATCCTGAGGCGAGTAACTCACCTCCTGACTCCCCAAAGCCTGTCCACCATCTACAAGGCACAAGTCAGGAGTGTGATGGAATACTCTCCACTTGCCTGGATGGGTGCAGCTCCAACAACACTCAAGAAGCTTGACACCATCCAGGACAAAGCAGCCCGCTTGATTGGCACCCCATCTACAAACATTCACTCCCTCCACCACCGACGCAGTGTGTACCATCTACAAGATGCACTGCAGCAATGCGCCAAGGCTCCTTAGACAGCACCTTCCAAACCCGCGACCTCTACCAACTAGAATGACAAGGGCAGCAAATGCATGGGAACACCACCAAGTTCCCCTCCAAGTCACACACCGTCCTGACTTGGAGCTATATTGCTATTCCTTCACTGTCGCTGGGTAAAAATCCTGGAACTCCCTTCCTAACAGCACTGTGGGTATACCTACCTCACATGGACTGCAGCGCTTCAAGAAGGCAGCTCACCACCACCTTCTCAAGGGCAATTAGGGATGGGCAATAAATGCTGGCCTGGCCAGCGATGCCCACATCCCATGAATGAATTTTAAAAAACTCTTGAAAACTTTACCTAACAAAAATCTATTGATCTCAGTCTTGAAAGCCTCAATTGTTGCAGAATCCACAGCCTTTTGGGGGAGAGAACTCTGTAGTTCTACTACCCTGTGTGAAAAAGCACTTCCTGATTTCCCTCCTAATACTCTCGGGAATACAAGCCAAATTTATGTAACCTGTCCTTATAATTTAACCCTCTAAGCCCTGGTATCTATCAAAGAGACAACAAGGCATGATGGGCTGAATAATCTCCTTCTGTGCTCGATGAGCGAGCAATTAGGAAGGCGAATGGTATGTTGGCCTTCATTGCAAGAGTATTTGAGTACAGGAGCAAGGATGTCTTGTGCAGTTATACAGGGCCTTGGTGAAACCACATCTGGAGTATTATGTGCAGTTTTGGTCTCCTTATCTTAGGAAGGATGTTCTTGCATTGGAGGGAGTGCAAAAAAGATTTACTAGGCTGATTCCTGGGATGGCAGGATTGACGTATGAGGAGAGATTGGGTCGACTAGGCCTATATTCACCAGAGTTTAAAAGAATGAGAGGGGATCTCATAGAAACCAATAAAATTCTAACAGGACTAGACAGGCTAGATGCAGGGAGGATGTTCCCGATTCCAGAACCAGGGGTCACAGTCTCAGGATACGGGGTATACCATTTAGAACAGACATGAGGGGAACTTTCTTCACTCAGAGGGTGGTGAACCTGTGGAATTCTCTACCGCAGAAGGCAGTGGAGGCCAAGTCATTAAATATATTCAAGAAGGAGATAGATGTATTTCTTAATGCCAAAGGGATCAAGGGATATGGGGAGAAAGCGGGAACAGGGTACTGAATTAAACGATCTGCCTTGACCTTTTTTTGAATGGCGGAACAGGCCCGAAGGGCCGAATGGCCTACTCCTGCTCCTATTTTCTATGTTTCTTTGATTCTATGTATAATTAAAGTATATTTAACAGCTCCTCTTGGCTCTGCAAGAATAATTTGGGCTGCTGCCAACCCAGGCTCCCCACTCATGATTATGAGCCCCACCCACTGCCGACATACCTTGCTGACAACTGGGCTTGAACCCAGCAAGCTACATCGGAACCCCAGTTAATGGTTTGGACCTCATAGCGGCACCAAGCTCTTCACTGTCAGAACAGGCAATCTGCCATCCAACAGTTAAAATTTACCTGAATGAGTGGACAGCAATGCCCATTTTAACATTTTCTGAAAAGAATTCCAAGGATCAAGTGTTCATATGGGTTGCTGTCTGTGATGTATGTACTCTTAGGAGTTCAGGTTCCACCACTTATAGGAGTGCATTGGCGTCAATACAACTTGCCCACCGAATGACAGCAGAAGCTGCAGCAATGGAGAGCTGAACTGGATTGAAGTGCACAGCAGCCAGGTCAATTTCAGCACTGCTTTTGGATTGAAACGATAAGATATCTAGAGAACCACTGGAGGGGGCAGTAATGAATGATTGCGACTGGGCTGTTTGAAAGGAATTATTGATAGGTAATCACACTTTAATGAGGTGCAAACAGATGTTTGAGCGGCCAGAAATTGTGGCATGCTTATACCTTTGTAATTGAAGCCACTGGTAATGGTAAATGTTTACCACCATTTGCCCAATAGGGACAGATGACCAGGATAAGTGGGGATAGTGTAAGTGGTGGGGTCTGTACCAGTTGGCAATATTTGAATACCAGGATTTCATTCATTGGGAATGAATAGGTTGTGCGATTTTATCACCAATATTTTCTCTCCCATTCGTTTCATGCTTTTGATCCTCCTAACTAAGAGCTTCTACCTCCAATCTGTTCATTTTCTATCACTTGACCTGAACTTATATCAGTGAATACTTTATCAAACTGTTCCTGAGTGTGGGGATCATGGAAAGGACTATTCAAGGATTCCACTTACTCCCTATGACATGAACCGTAATCTTACAAAAACAACTTCCATTTATATTGTGCCTTTAACATAGTAAAACGTCCCACGGTACTTCGCAAGGGTATTATCAAACAACAAAACCATTTATGGACAAGTTTTGAGGTGCCCTTTAAAGGAGGAGAGAAAAGCATGAAGGTTTAGGAAGGTAATTGCAGATCTTAGGGCCGAGAGAGCTGAAGGATGGCTGTCAATGGAGGAGTGATGAAAATCAGGGATGTGCAAGACAATTATGCACATAATAGCCAGGATTTCCATCACCGCAGTCACCAGCCTATGATTTTCAGCCCATGATTTTACTCCCATTAAAGTAAAAAGGAAGAAATTTTCTCCGGTTGGCCTGTGCAGAAGTAGAAAACTCCTGCCAAAATCTGGTACTACAAAACCCTGTTCTTTGTATTCAGCTTACTGGATGTGGCAGGACACTTCTCGTTACCCCATGAAGTTCAGATAATGGACGAATAAGTTATTTCTGATCAAGAGTTATGCTACAACTTACAGATCAAGTTCATTATCAGTAACAGATAAGCAGTAGATCACACATTTAAAACATTTTTTTTTAAAGAGATACAGCACTGAAACAGGCCCTTCGGCCCACCGAGTCTGTGCTGACCAACAACCACCCATTTATACTAACCCTACAGTAATCCCATATTCCCTACCACCTACCTTACACTAGGGGCAATTTACAACAGCCAATTTACCTATCACCTGCAAGTCTTTGGCAGTGTGAGAAAACCAGAGCACCCAGCGAAAACCCACACAGTCACAGGGAGAACTTGCAAACTCCGCACAGGTAGTACCCAGAATCGAACCTGGGTCCCTGGGGCTATGAGGCTGCAGTGCTAACCACTGCGCCACAGGACCTTTAAGTAACACCATCTCCTCAAGTACAAAAATGACAAGAGTCAACACTATTGATAATACTAACTTTGGATCAGAGTCTGCACTGTAATTCGTGCACACTGAGATTCATAATGACACAAAAAGCTCCACAAAACAATGTCACAAGACTCAAGGCACAGCGATGCAAGAAAATCTGCCGTTAGAACTGCTTGTCTCGTCCTCTTGATATCAGGAAACAAAAGGATGATTGACAGATTTAATTCGCACATCTATTTGAATGCAGCTATCAGAAGGAAAAGTTTCCTGAAGTACCTCCATAAACTGATAACTAAGTGGAAGGTTTATCAGGAAGCACTTGCATTAATGCTGATGACTTTGTAATTAAAATGTATTAAGGTCAAATCTCAATTGACCATTCAAAAGGCAAACAAGTAAAGAAAGTTGCAATTAGCACATCAACACGCAAAGAATTTCATCTAATCACAGCTGGGTTCTGAGTGTCCTAGTGAATTTGTGTTTTCAGTTAGACTAGATAAAAGAAAGTCTTGCGTTTATATAATTCATTTCACAACCCCAGGATGTCCCAAGCACTTTACAGCCAATGAAGTACTTTTGATGTGTAGTCAGTGTTGTAATGTAGGAAACGTGGCAGCTAATTTGCATACAGCAAATCCTACAACAGCAATCTGATAATGACCAGTTATCTGTTTTTGTGATGTTGATTGTGGGATAAATATTGGTCAGGACTCCAGGGATAACTCCCCGGCTTTTCTTCAAAATAGTGTCACGGGATCTTTTACATCTACCTGTGAGGGCAGACAGGGCCTCGGTTTAATATTTGATCCAAAAGACAGCACCTCTGACAGTGCAGTGCTCCCTCGGTACTAGGTGACAGCCTAGATTTTTGCTCAAGTCCTGGAGTGGGACTTGCACCTACAACTTCTGACTCAGAGGCAAAGGTGCTGCTAATTGAGCCACAGCTGACATAAAATTGAAGCTCTGTCACAAATGTTTACATAGTAATTCAAAATGTGATGAAGTTCGCTTCATCACAGAAAGCAACTGGCCAAAGATGGGTAATGTAGCTTGGAAGGATAAAGAAATGTATCTGGAGATTTTGATCAACTGCCTTTGCAAAACCTTTCTCCCAGAGGTAAAGTTAGGTAGAGTCCACAAATCAGCAAATGATACGCAGTCTGTGGCAGGAATAAACAGGACCTTTAGTGTTTCATGTCCCTGCAAGCTGTTCATAACACAATCTTCATGTTTTTAATATTCGAAAAAAAGAGGGAAATCATTAATGTGAGAACATTTGTGAATGTAAATGTGCAATGTAATTGCCTCAAAGGAAATTGATATTGAAGCAAGGCTTAAAATAACATTAGCTCTCTCAGACCAAATGTCAATTATTATTGGGACTGTTGTTTTATGGAGACTGCATAAGTCAAATTCTGTTCTCATGACATGAAATTTTGACTGAGTTTCTGTGCACCTTATTCATCACATACACTGTGATGGTACACTAGTGTGAGAGTTAGGCCAGGAAATCCTTACAGCTGTTCACATTCCACTGTGACTTCACCAGGAGTACACTGTAAAGCACATTTATTCGTGGGGTTTTGCAAGAACCTTGGATTTCTGTCTGGGATCTGTTAAAATATTACTTCTGTTGCTTTATGCTGACTAAAAAATGTCTTCCTGCAACATTCCTGTTCTCTTTGGATTGCTGGCACAAAGTTTGGAAGTTGGGACGGGCGCCTCAGCAGAATGTCGATGTATGCCAAGAGGTCCCCCACACAAGACTTTAAAAACCCAACTGTTGAAAAGACCTTTTAGATTTATATTTGGATTCCAAAAGTCCATGCTGTTAAATTTCCATAAACAAGAGGCAGACTTGGATATCCAGGTTTTGCAAGCCTGCCACAAGTCTACGAAACCAGATTATAATTGTGTAAACAGTAACTCTTGAATGCCAAGCTCACTGAATCAGACTGAAAAGCCATTTAAGGAACCTTTTATGAGAGTCTAGTTCAGTTTTATAAAGTTTTGGTATCGGTTATAACAACTTCCTTCAACACAACTCAGCGTGATTTTTTAAAGAAACTATTTGTGATGTTTTCTGTTTTCAAGTGGAAAGCAAATATGGCAATGAGACATTAAAAGCTTCCAGCTAAGTGGATGGTGCAAATAAATGCACCATGGATCTTGATTTGTGCATCCAGGCCTGTATATTCTGTTATCCAGTAATTTCAAGAAATTTTTATTTCCATTGATTTCACTGATTTCGCTGATTTGCTCACTCACATTTTACACTGTTGCACATCATCAAAAAGATCAGATTTCCAGCATCCAGACTATTTTGCTGTTGTATCAAAATGGCCATCCTTTTGCCACTTGCTGATATCAGGCATTATCTGCAGCTGGCCACCAAATGTAAGTGCCAAAGGAAGGGTTTCCTTGTTGAATTTCTGAAGAATGGGCTCTAGCTCACATTTAAAAGGAAGATGGGAGTGGAGTGTCTGTCCATTCAGATCCATTCAAAAGAAACAACAAGTTGAACACTGCCTAGTTTTTGATGTTTGAATCACAGCAGGTAGTTGCCTCACACCTCCTTTTGGCAACAAATGACTAATAGCAATCTGTCTGAAACAGTTAATGGCTGCTATTAGGTAAATGAAAAACATCCACTTTGAAATTTTTTTTATTGTGTTTACAAAGTGATAAAATTAATTAGTGTTGGGAACCAGACGTTGAGAGAGCGCTTCCTGTATGCACTTTTTGTATCAGGTACCAACTGGCTCAGAGCCTGCAGTCATCTTTTAGAGACAGTTAGTTACTTTTACATTTCAGGTTAGTCATCCCAGGTAATGGCACTCCAATAGAAACCCACAGACTTCATTGTGTTGCCCTCCTCTATTTAATTTTCATTCCTACCCACAGGCCTCTTACAAGCTGGAAATCAACAAGTCATGGGTGAAAGGCAATAATAATTTTGTTTTGTGCATTTAGATTTGAATGGACCTGTGCTTCTCCCCACCATAGGAAAATAGGAACAGGAGTTGGCCATTCAGCCCATCGAGCCTGTTCCATCATTCAGTTAGATCATGGTTGATCTGTATCTCAACTCCATCTACTTGCCTTGGTTCTATATCCCTTACCGAACAAAAATCTACCCATCCCAGTTTTGAGATTTTCAACTAACCTCAACAGCTTTTTGAAGGAGAGAGTTCCAGATTTCCACTGCCCTTTGAATGAAGAAGTGTATAATTAAGGGAACACAAGCCTAGTCTCTGCAACCCATCCTCTAAGATGTTAAAGGCATCTCAAGTCTAAGTATTCTGAGACCAGCCATTTTGCATGATATAGATTGGTTTTATGAACACTATCAAGGAACGCTACGACTGCTGTAGCACAAAAGCACAGCCCACCCATCCACCTTACACCACAGTGCTTTCATTTCATCATTAGAGTTGCCAACCCTCCAGAATTGTCCTGGAGCCTCCAGGAATTAAAGATTAAATCCCTGTACACTGCTGCAAGTAACCCTGGAAAAGAATTATTTTTATTTGTGATTTTAATTTTCTTTGAACATTTTTGTTTAATCATGAGGAAAATATTGGAGATGGGTTTGTCCGACAGTCAAGATTCATCCAAGCAGCTAACAAAGAGCTTGTTCAATTTCCAATCAGTGTGGGAAGGTGGAGCACCACAAGGCTGGATGTGTTGCCAAATCAATGGCAGGAGTGTGGGGATGGGATGAGAGGTGGGAGGTCAAGGTGAAATTTCCAGGAATACATTGAAGCACAGTTGGCAACTCTATCCATCGTGTAAAAATAGATTTCAAATAAAATGATAAAGTACGGATGTGCTCAGGTCTCCACACCTCCATAGCACTTTGGCACATGTAGTTTCTGCTTGCCTCCTTTATTTTGGTTTCTTGTGCAGTATCTGCAAAGCCTATAGAATCTTTTTTTTGTGGGTTTGGGGGCAGGGGTAGTGAGGGGGGATGTGGTGAAGGAAGTCTACCTTTAAAGTAAACTGCAGCAGCTCTCTTACTGTTGGTTTAATTGAAATAGCAAATAAAACAGCATTGTTAGCTCAATCACACATAGAATGGCAATAAAGGCAGCTGTTCATCACTGCAAGCTACAGCTCATCTGGAATATATTTCTGGAATTTGCTTCTCAAATATTATAGACACCAGGAAAAGACTTCTCTTCCCTTCAGGATCTGGGGAGGCTTGGAATGTGTTTAACTATTTACAACCCAAGCAAAATTCTAGCCTCCAAGTGTAAAGTCCAATCACCACATTTATGTGCAACATCCTGACCAAAAATTGAACACAACTAGTCTGTACTGTACCATCAGTCATTGTGGTCCCACAGAAGCTAATGGCACTTTGGGGAAAAGTGCTAAATAAAGCTCATGCTGATCCTACCCTAACTTGAAAGCATAATGTTTTTCCCAAGTTCTCAGCACAGCTTCCGGATTCCAATTTAGGATATGTAAACTGCCAATGTTTGCACTCACCAGCACTGGACATGGTATTCGAATGATGTAATCTGTGTGAGTGAGAAATGCAAACATTGACTGCTATCATCGCCTTTCCTGGTTTGTTTGTAAGGGAAGGGTTATATGTGCGCATGTAATCTGTGAGTTTGTTAATACAATTACATTGCATGGCCACTGATGGTGTAATATTTGCCTTGAAAAGATGTGAGATTAGAAATAAACACATTAATGTATTTGTATGAAATTTCTTTATCAACTATTTTCAAAGGGGTGAACCCAGCATAGACACCCACATTAAAATACAGACACATTTCACACACACATTTGTTAATGTGTTTGTTACTGTTATTGCACAGCATGATGGCAAGGCAACTATCTCCTGCATTGCATTGCTTGTTGCAAACTGATGGTACCACACAAATTAGAACATTCTCATCAAAAGAGATGGCATGGTTATCATAACAAACTTGTCAACAAACTCCTTCCTCCGTGATTTTACTGAAGGAGTCAATTTTGGATAAACTTTATTGAAACACAGCAAAGAAATTTATTATAAAACACACTAAAGTGTTTGCTACGAACAAAAAGTCCCATGGCACTATTGAACAGCAGGGGCATTCTCCTGGCCAATATTCATCCCTCAATCAACATCACTAAAACAGATTATCTGGCCATTACCTTGTTGCTGCTTGTGGGACCTTTCTGTGCGCACATTGATGCTTTTCCTACATTACAACAGTGGCTGTAAAGCACTTTGGGATGCCCTGAGTTGTGAAAGGTACTATATAAATGCAAGTTTTTTCTTTTACTTTCTTTTTAATAGCACACGGAATTCATTTCAAGACAATTGTTGCAATACAGCAAACATATGGTATAACTTGCACAACCTCAGCCCATCTCATTTCATGCTTGAGCATTTTTTAAAAAATGGAGATAGACAACCAGCCCATCAGCTTGTTAGATTGTTTCAAATGTCATTGACAGAGACAGAAAGCAATGGCCCATGCCTGTTTCTGAGCACGCACATTTGAGCAACCAGAGTAGCAGGTACCAACCACTCAATACCATTCAGTGCAGCACAAGTGAGATGAATGGTCCTACTCAGGTGTCACATAGAGTGACACTGAGTTCACAGCACAGAGACAGGCCAATTGACCCAACAGGACTACGCAAGTGTTTATGCTCCACTTCAGCCTCCTCCACCCTACATCATCGAACTTTATCAGCATATCCTTGTCTTCCATTCCCCCTCACTTCTCCAGCTTCCTCTTAAATGCATCTATGTTATTTGCCTCAGCTATTCCTTGTGAAAACAAGTTCCACATTCTCACCACTCTCTGAACAAAGTGGTTTCTCCTGAATTCTTTAATGAGTTTATTAGTGACTATCTTATATTTATGGCCCTAGTTTTTGACTTCCCCACAAGTGGAAACATCTTTTTTACATCTACCCTAAGAAACTCCTTCATAATATTAAAGACCTCTATTAGATCACCCCCTCAGCCTTCTCTTCAACCTTCTCTTTTCTAGAAAAAAAGAGCTCCAGTCTGTTCAGTCTTTCCTGATAGTTATAACCTCTCAGTTTGAAATCATCTTTGAAAGTCTTTTTCGCACCTTCTCCAATGCCTCAATATCCTTTCCGTAATATGAAAACCAGAACTGCTCATAGGCTGGAATTTTACGTTGGGGTGGAGGCCTGCACACCAGCCAAAAAGTCAGGGGCAAGCCCATCTCCACTGGGCCTGGAAGCCACAACTCGATTTTGCTTGGCCCAGGCCCTTAGTTGGACTCAGGCAGGACTTTCGCCCCTCCAAGGCAGGAGGTCCTGCTTCCATGAACTGCCAGCCAAACAGCGAGCCAGCAGCTCTTCAGTCCCAGCAGAGCCACGGGGAGCAATGCCCACTGCTGGGACTGCACCCAGTGAGAGGAGCAGCAATGGTGGAGGCACCAGAATAGAAGTACGTGTGTGGGGCCTCACCAGGGTAAATCGGCTCGGCCCCGGCGAGGCGGGGTGGGTTGTTTGAGGGGATGGGGGGATGTGGTCCAGCAGGGTCAGCTTATGTCACTGGGGGTGCCCTCTGTGGAGCACAGGGTGCCCAATCAGAAAGGCCATCCCCTCCACCCACCCCGGGTCCGCAAGGAGACCACCTGGTATTACCTGGCAGCCTCCTCAGGTGCTGAAGGTTACCAACGGCGGTGAGAGGAGGCCTTAAGTGGCAAGTAATTGGCCACTTCAGGGCCTTAATTGGCCTGGGACGGGCGGGCCATTTGTCACCTCCCCCACCGCTCATAAAATTGCAGCAGAGGCGGGAAAGCGATGGGAACAGCACCCCCACCTCCCGCTCAATTTTACACTCCCTGCTCCTGTGAGGGGTGTAAAATCCGGGTCATAGTATTCGAAGTGTGGTCTAACCAAGATAATATGTAAGTTTAACATAACCTCTGCACTCCCGGAGTGGCTGCAGGATATTCTGAAGGGGGAGGGTGAACAGTCAGAGGTCGTGGTACACATTGGTACCAATGACATAGACAGAAAGAGGGATGAGGTCCTGCAGCAAGAATTTAGGGAGATATGTAGCAGATTAAAAAGCAGGACCTCAAAGGTTGTAATCTCTGGATTACTCCCGGTGCCACGTGCTAGTGAGTATAGGAATAGGAATATAGAGCAGATGAATACGTGGCTGAGGAGATGGTGCAGGAGGGAGGGCTTTAGTTTCCTGGATCACTGGGTCTGTTTCTGGTAAATGTGGGACCTGTACAAGTTGGACGGGTTGCACCTGAACCAGAACAGGACCAATATCCTGGCTGGGAGGTTTGCTAGTGCTGTTGGGAGTGGGGGGAGTGGGGGGTGGTTTAAACTAATTTGGCAGGGGGATGGGATACAGAGTGGAGGTACAGTAGGGGGTGATGCACAGTCAAATATAGAAGACAAATGCAGTCTGGAAGGCAAAGCAAATATAGACCTGTTAAGGCACAAGTGATTGTATCTATTTTAATGCAAGGAGTCTTACTAGTAAGGCAGATGAATTGAGGGCATTGATTAGCACATGGGATTATGATATTATTGCTATCACAGAGACATGGTTGAGGGAGGGGCAGGACTGGCAGCTCAATATTCCAGGGTTTAGAATCTTCAGATGTGACAGGGGTGGGGGGGCAAAAGAGCAGGTGGAATTGCACTGTTGATCAAGGAGTCAATTACAACAGTAAGGAGGGATAATATCTTAGAAAGTTCCTCAAATGAGGCCCTATGAGTAGAACTTTAAAACAAAAAGGGGACAATCACTTGGCTGGGAGTGTACTACAGGCCTCCAAACTGTCAGGGAGAGATAGAGGAGCAGATATGTAGGCAAATTTCAGAGAGGTGTAAAATAATAGGGTAATAATAGTAGGGGATTTCAACTTCCCCAATATTAACTGGGATAGTCTTAGTACAAAAGGCTTAAAGGGGGTGGAATTCTTAAAATGCATACAGGAGAGCTTTTTGAGCCAGCACGTACAAAGTTCTACAAGAGAAGGGGCAGTACTGGACCTAATCCTAGGGAATGAAGCTGGACAAGTGGTAGAAGTGTCAGTGGAGGAGCATTTCAGGGATAGTGACCATAACTCTGTAAGATTTAAGGTAGTTACGGAAAAGGACAAACATGGACCGGAAATAAAAGTACTGAATTAGGGGAAGGCCGATTTCAATATGATAAAACAGGATCTGGCCAAAGTGGACTGGGAGCAGCTACTTGTAGGAAAGTCTACATCAGACTGGTGGGAGTCATTCAAAAAGGAAATAGAGAGAGTTCAGAGCCAACATGTTCCCGTTAAGGGGAAGGGTAGGACCAACAAGTCCAGGGAACCCTGGATGTCAAGGGATATAGAGGATTGCATCAGGAAAAAAAAGGAGGCTTATGGCAGATTCAGAGCACTGAAAACAGTGGAAGCAGTCGAGGAGTATAGAAAGTATAGGGGGGTACTTAAAAAAGTAATTAGGAAATCAAAGAGGGGACATGAAAAACTACTGGCGGGCAAGATAAAGGAAAATCTTAAGGCATTTTATAAATATATTAAGGGCAAGAGGATAACCAGCGAAAGAGTAAGACCCATTAGGGACTAAAATGACAATCTGTGTGTGGAGCCGAAGAACATAGGTGAGGCTTTAAATGATTACTTTTCATCTGTGTTCACTATGGAGAAGGACGATGTAGATGTAGAGAAGGACGATGTAGATGTAGAGATCAGGGAGGTGGATGTGATATACGAACCTATTAGCATTGAAAGGGAAGAGGTATTAGCTTTTTAGTGGGCTTAAAAGTGGATAAATCCAGAGTCCCAGATGAGATGTATCCCGGGCTGTTATGTGAGGCAAGGGAGGAGATAACAGGGGCTCTGACACAAATTTTCAAATCCTCTCTGGCCACAGGAAAGGTACCAGAGGATTGGAGGACAGCAAATGTGGTACCATTATTCAAGAAGGGTAGCAGGGATAAACCAGGTAATAACAGGCCGGTGAGTCTAACATCAGTGGTTGAGAAACTATTGAAAAAAATTCTGAGGGACAGGATTAATCTCCACTTGGAGAGGTAGGGATTAATCAGGGATAGTCAGCATGACTTTGTCAGGGGGAGATCATGTCTAACTAACTTGATTGAATTTTTCGAGGTGGTGACTAGATGTGTAGATGAGGGTAAAGCAGTTGATGTAGTCTACATGGACTTCAGTAAGGCTTTTGATAAGGTCCCACATGGGAGATTGGTTAAGAAGGTAACAGCCCATGGGATCCAGGGCAATTTGGCAAATTGGATCCAGAATTGGCTTCGTGACAGGAGGCAGAAGGTGATGGTCGAGTGGAAGCCTGTGACCAGTGGTGTACCACAGGGATCGGTGCTGGGACCCATGCTGTTTGTAGCGTACATTGATGATTTAGACGTGAATATACGAGGTATGATCAGTAAGTTCACAGATGACACGAAAATTGGTGGTTTTGTAAATAGTGAGGAGGAAAGCCTTAGATTACAGGACGACATAGATGGGTTGGTAAGATGGACGGAGCAGTGGCAAATGGAATTTAATCCTGAGAAGTGTGAAGTGATGCATTTTGGGAGGACTAACAAGATAAGGGAATATACAATGGATGGTAGGACCCTAGGAAGTACAGAGGGTCAGAGGGACCTTGGTGTACTTGTCCAGAGATCACTGAAGGCAGCAGCACAGGTAGGTAAGGTGGTTAGGAAGGCAGATGGGATACTTTCCTTTATTAGCCGAGGCATAGAATATAAGAGAAGGGAGGTTATGATGGAGCTGTATAAAACCCTAGTTAGGCCACAGCTGGAGTACTGTGTACAGTTCTGGTCACCACACTATAGGAAGGATGTCATTGCACTGGAGAGGGTGAAGAAGAGATTCACCAGGATGTTGCCTGGGCTGGAGCATTTCAGCTATGAAGAGAGACTGAAAAGGCTAGGGTTGTTTTCCTTAGAGCAGAGAAGGCTGAGGGGGGACCTGATTGAGGTATACAAAATTATGAGGGGCATTGATAGGTTAGATAGGAAGAAACTTTTTCCCTTAGTGGGGGTGGGGGGGTGGGGTCAATAACCAGGGGGCATAGATTTAAGGTAAGGGGCAGGAGGTTTAGAGGGGATTTGAGGGAAAAAAATTTCACCCAGAGGGTAGTTGGAATCTGGAACGCACTGCTTGAAGCGGTGGTAGAGGCAGGAACCCTCACAACATTTAAGAAGTATTTAGATGAGCACTTGAAACGCTATAGCATACAAAACTACAGGACAAGTTTTGGAAAATGGAATTAGAATAGTTAGGTGCTTGATGGCTGACACAGACACAATGGGCCGAAGGGCCTGTTTCTGTGCTGTATAACTCTATGACTCTATGACTCTAGTCACCCACAAATGAGCTCCAGTGCTTTTTTGGCATTTTCATGGCCTTGTTAACTTGTTCTGTTACTTTTCATGATTGTGAATCAGTAGCCCTAAATCCTTTTGACCCCTTACCCCAATTAGACTCTTTTTTTGAAGGAGTATGTGGCTTCCTTATTCCTCCTACCAAAATCCACCACCTCACTTGTGTTAATCTGCTGAGCAGGTTGCAGCATTCCAGAAGAAGAGGACAATCTGAAAGCAAAATAACCTCCGATTATGGTAATCGTTCTCATATCTACACCTCTTTGAATCATCATGAGCTTCCTGAAGAGTGGCTGAGCATTTCATAAAGAGATTCTGGTAGTGCAGGTGCTCTTCATGAGAACTGCAAGTTATTCAACAATCAGCAGCTCACATATTAACTGTTTCACAATCAAGGATTGACAGCAATGGTGTGCCTAGAAACATAAATCAAAAGGCCAGGTATAGTCATGGGCAAAATAAACCAGTCTTCATTCAATGCTAAGAAGATGCACAGTGAAAAGAATACCTTCAGCAGGTTTACCTATCAAGAAATAAGAAAGACATTATGTGCAGCCAAGTGTCCCAATACATAATCTCTCTTAGCAACAACTACTTGCATTTTTATAGTGATCCTTGCATGTAGGAATACATTTCATAGTACTTTATACAGAGGTATGGGTGCTGGGTAGCACAGAAAAGGAAAAATGGAAAGGCTTATAGTTGGGAAGCCACAAGAGAAGGGCTTGAAGGAGTTTTTTGAAAGCAGGGAGGGAGCTCGCGAGGTGGAGGCAGTTGTGAGGCAGAGTGAGTCAGTGAGTGGAGGGAGTTGGTGAGTGAAGGGAGTTGGCGAGGTGGAGGAAGTTGGTGAGTGAAGGGAGCTAGTGAGCAGAAGAAGCTGGCAAACTATAGGTATCTAGGCATAGAGGCCCAGAGGGCAGCATCAGAATCAGCAACCCAAATAAACACAAACTGCATTTCCTGGCCACTGACTCCATCCCTCTCTCTGACATCTGTCTGAGGCTAAACCAGACTGATTGCAACCTTGGTGTCATATTTGACCCAAGATGAGCTTCCAACAACATATCCACACTATCACTTTAACCACCTTTTTCCATCTCTGTAATATCAGCCTTATCTTCCTCGCCTCAGCTCATCTGCTGCTGAAACCCTCACCCATGCCAGGAATCCTGACTGGTCTCTCACGTTCTATCCTCCATAAACTTGTGGTCAGAACGTTGTGAGTTCAAGTTCCATTCCAGAGACTTGAGCATAAAATTTAGCATGACACCCCAGTGCAGTACTGAGGGAGTGCTGCACTGTCGGAAGTGCCATCTTTCAGATGAGATATTAAGCCGAGGCCACACTTGCCCTCTCAAATGAGCATAAAAGAACTCATGGCACTATTTCAAATAAGAGCAGGGGAGATCTCTGCAGTGTACTGGCCACCTCAACCTACTCCTAAAAAACAGATTATCTGGTTATTATCACATTGTTATTTGTGGGAGCTTACTATGTGCAAATTGGCTGCTACATTTCCCTAAATTACAACAGTGTCTGCACTTAAAAAGTTCTTCATCAGCTGTAAAGCACCTTAGGATGTCACATAAGATGCTATTTAAATGCAAGTCTTTCTTCTGATGTGTTGATCCCTGCTACTCAGTGAAACATTAACTTTATCTCATTTTCAAATGATTCACTCAGTTCTATCTGTCATGCAATATACATAAAAGAAAGATCAGCTTTGGTACTTTTAATCATGAAGCCTGTATATTGCTTTAGGCAAAGGTAGCAAGTCACCTTTCATCTCTGTCATGTTGCAGTAATGGTGGTAACAGCCATGCTTGAAACGAGTGTTTGGCTTTGATTTTGCAGCAGTGCAATGACCATTCATCACACCCACTGCTGTCATTGTTAGAAAGTATAGGAACAAGCCTACCCAATGGTAAATGAGGAGCCAGTTTGAGGACCCGACATGTTGGCTGGAATTTTACACCCCCCCCCAACCCCCACAGGAGCGGGCTGGAGGCGGGGAACTCATAAAATTGAGTGGGAGGTGGGGGGGGAGGATGTCGTTCCCATCGCCTTCCCACCCCCACTGCAGTTTTAACAGGGGCAGCAGCAGTAAGAAATTAACTGCCACTTAAGGGCCTGCTCCCACAGCCACTGGTATATTACCAGCAGCAGGCAGGGTGGCTCAGGCCCACCAGGAGGCCGCCCAGTAGAACCAGGCGGTCTCCTTGCAAGCTGCAGGCCACCCTTCTGATCAGGCACTCTGTGCCCCACGGAGGGCCCCACCCCCATGGCCCAACCACCCCCACTGAACTTCATTTCCCCCCCCTCCAACGACCCCCCCCCACCCCACTTGCCTCACCAGGGCCTGGCTGATAGTCCCCGGCAAGGACTCCACAAACTTACTTCCATTCCGGGGCCAGCATCCCTCTTGCTCCTTTCCCTGGCTGCAGTACCAGCAAGGGCCACTGTTCCCAGTGGTGCTGCTAGGACTGAGAGCTGTCGGCCTGCTAATTGACCAGGAGCTCTTGGAGACGGGATTTCCCGCCTCAGAGGAGTGGAAGTCCTGCCCGGCACCAATTAAGGGCCTGGGCTATGTAAAATTACAGCGTGGCTCCCTGGCCCATCGGAGGCGGGCTTGTCCCTGACTTTTTGGCCAGTGGGTGGGGCCTCTCGCCCAACATAAAGTTCCAGCCGTTAATTCCATTTCTCTCTCCACAGTTGCTACCGGACCTACTGAGTACTTCCAACATTTTCTGTTTTATTCCAGTTTGGACAAAGACTCCAGCAATGTCTGTGGGAGGGCCAAGGGATTATGGAGAAGAGAAACATTTTGTAGACAGTGCTGAAAATAAAGCCAAATTCCAGCCAATCTCATCTTTGCTGACATTAGTAAAGACTTAAAATTCAGAGATAATGTAGTAGTTCTGTTAGCTCCTTTCCTTTTAGGCTGAAGAAATTAGCTCAACAATCTCTCCAAAAACACTTTGCAATGGTATTTCCCACCCTGTTTCCTAACAACCCTGCTTCTTTTGCCATATCGTAAGTCTACACATCCCATCCAGAATTATTCCAGTTCCTGTTTGGTGACTGCATCTCAACCTCATGAAGCATTTTGAGAAAATCTTTTACATAAAGATAATAATAAATCCTATATAATATAGTGCTATAGACTATATATTGCTTTTAAAATCATTTTCGGGGCATAGACATTACTAGCAAGGCCGGCATTTATTGCCCATCTCTAGTTGTGGTGATGGGCCTTCTATTTAGTTTATTAGTCAAGAGTCAACTGTGTTGGTGTGGGCCTGGAGTGGCATATAGGCCAGACAAGCAGGTTTCTTTCCCTCACGAATGCCAATTAAGCAGTTGGGTTTTTACAACAATCTGATAGCTTCATGGTCACTTTTACTGAAGCCAGCTTTTTATTTTCAGATTTGTTTAAATGAATTTGAATTCTCAAATTGCCATGCTGTGATTAGAAATCACATTCTCTGGATTATTAGTCTGTCCCTCTGGTTTATAGTCCAGTAATTTGATCACTACGTTATCACACCCTGGTTCATGTTAAAGGCAAAAAATGTCAGATTACTACTTGTGACAAATATCGACTTTTTTTTGGCATTTGCTGTCCTGTAAGTGACAACTCTTGCTGGGCCTCATAAGCACCAATACCCTTCCAAGTACCTCGGCCAAGTGGCATTCTTCACAACTTGCGCCAAGACAGTAAGAATCAGAACCCATGCAACCACAGAGGGCAACATAGCCCAGTGCAGCCCAATCCCGTCTCTGCCCAATGTTCAAATGCATGCACTATCCAGCAGGGGTCAGTGTATAGGAACCCTGATGAATGTTTTTCTGTCATGCTAGGCCCCACCTGCCAAAAATGAGGCATATCAATTTTGTCATGAACATTGATTTTTAACTGCTGTTGGAGCGAGGAAATGACTTGTTAAACATATCACCCGTGCCGGGAAAAAAACATTTACATACTAACAGATATTGAAGGTGAGGAAGCGCATTCCAGGGCCTGCTAAGGAGGATACAATCCACAAGGGCCAGGACTGGTTAGACCAGCTGGTCACATGACTAACTGGCTGTTCCAGGGTTTTCTTTTGAACTGCCACAGAGAGTTTGAACACAAAAAGACTGTTTGATCTTGGACTGAGAAGATCTTTCCTGTCTGCTCTCACAAGCCTCTGAATCCACTGAAGACACATGAACCCCAAGAGAGAAAAGTCTCCTACAGCAAACAAGGTTTAAGAAGAATACTGAGCCCCAATTAAAAGCAAGATCGACTAACAATCAAGGTCTCTACAGTGAGCTCGAAGAACAGTAACCATAACAAAAACTCATTATTCTGCTCTTTTCTGTCTCTATTTGCATGAGTGTATCGCATATGCATGTTAGTGTGGGCGCATTGTGTATCCGTATGTGACAACCGAATTAGAGCTTAAGTTTAAGTTTAATAAATTTCAACTTTTCTTCTTTAAACCTAAGAAAACGTGTTTGTGCTGGTTTCTTTGCCTTATAATTGGAAAGCAGTGAATAAGGATTCACCATGGGACAGCTAAAAACATGGTGTGTTTAAAATGAAACCCTGTTACACTAAGACCAGGCGAAGGCTGAGAGGGACCCTGAGACACCTTTATCACCTGGTCGTAACATTTCCCATTATGAAAACATTGAGGCTTAACCCCCACTGCCTCAGCTGATATCAGCTAACTGAACACAGACTGGGGATTGAATCAGAACCCATCTGGTATCAATGTGCCACACTATATGTGATGTATTTTTATAAGAGTCTTCCACATCTGTAGACTCACACTTCAGCAATCATACTTCAGATGCCTACTTCTTTGTATTCAAATCCCTCCATGTCCTCGCCTCTTCCTATCTATGTAACCACCTCCAGCCCTACAACCCTCTGAGATCTCTGCACTCCTCCAATTCTGGCCTCTTGCACATCCCTGATAGCCATCACTCCATCTTCTGCCTTCAGGTGCCTTGGAATTAAACTCTGGAATTCCTCTCCTAAACCTCTCTGTCTCTCTATCCTTCTTTAAATCTACCTGATTGACCAAGGTTGCTCACCTGCCCTAATATATAGATCGATTTCAAATTTTGTTCGATAACACTCCTGTGAAGTCTCTTGGAATATTTTATTACATTAAAGGCTCTATATAAATGCAATTTGCTGTTGATGCTGCATGAAGCACCATGGGAGATCTTCAAGTTTGTTTAAATCAAAAAGGTCGAAATCTAAACTTGATTTTGCTAATTGTTGTCAGAGAAACATGTAGGCCATTGCAATGGAACGATTAAACGATTTGAATTTTACAAATAGCCAGCAGTATTGGGCAACAGATGTGCTGCTTCTAGGAAAACCCACATTTAATAACACAGTAACTGTTTAAACATGGTAAAGTAACACGATCAGCACTGTCTCTCCACCAAAGAAAACCAGTCAGGAAACTTTATGTCTATCACTCTGGAATTTCCAAAGTGAGGTAGAAATTCACATGTTCAGTACACACTGAAGTTAACAGAAAGCCCTGCCAAGGATTACAAAAGTGCACTGGCCACAGATCCGAGAAATTATTGACATTGTGCACTGCCAGCATATTTTTAAACCAAACTGTCCACATTGTAGATAAACTACAGTTGGCTCATTTGAAGGATGACATTGTGTAGTGCACACAAGATAACAACTAGAGACAGAAACCGGTCAGTTGGAAAGTGTAAACAAGGTGCAGTGGCCTGACTGAAACCACTTCTCACAACTCCATAGCCATCTCTTGTGCTGTCAGACTGCTTGTCTCACATCAGCTAGGTTAAGCCAAACCATGCAAAGCCGGTTGTGTTCAAATGTCTTCACAGCCTTGCCCCTCCCTATCTCTGTAATGTCTTCCAGCCCTATAATCCTCCAAGAACTCTGCATTTCCCCAATCCTGGCCTATCGTGCATCCCCAATTTTCAATGTTTCATCACTGGCAGCCATGCCTTCAGCTGCTTAGGACCTTATCTCTAGAACCTCTCCGGCTGTCTATCTCGCTCCACCTCCTTTAAAATGCTCCTTAAAACCTACCTCTTCTACCAAGCTTTTGGCCCTGGTTCTAATATCTTGGTACAAGGCTCAGTGTCAAATTATGTCAGATAACGCTCTTGTGCAGTACCTTGGGACTTTTTACTATATAAAAGGTATTACATAAATGCAAATTGTTGTTGATTGTGTTTGACTCAGAACTGAGATTCATATCCCACATCTTATCCATCATCAAGACCACTAATTTCCACCTCCACAACATTGCCATCATCTACCCCTAGTTCAGTTCCTCCATTTCTGATACCCTTATGCACACTACCACCACCTCTGAACTCAATTTTTCAGGTGTCCTTCTAATTGGAGTACCAGCCTCTGTAAACTCCAACTCATCCAAAACTCCACCACCTGTTTTGAGTCCTGCACCAAGTCCTGCCCTGCTCGCCCAACTGCACTTGCTCTATCCTCCAACATAAAATCCAAAATCTAAATCCATATCTTCCAATTCCTCCATGGCCTAGTCCCTCTCGACGCCTGCAACTTCCTTCAGATCTTGTATCCCGCCCTCCAGTACTCCAATCCTGGCCTTTGCCCCAATGTTTTTGGCAAGTCTTCAGGGGCCAGAGGCAGAAACACACTCCCTAAACTCTTCTCCCTCTTTTCCCCCAACCTTTGAAAACCTCCTTTAAACTTATTGTATTGACTGAACTGTCAGTCACCCCTCCATATCTCTCCCGTACAGTTTGGCGTCTGTTCCATTTTATTATTTACTACCTTCTGTGAAGTTTCTTGGGATGTTTTCCAATGTTAAAGACGTTATTTTACCACATGTTATTATTGAAGATTGTTTCAAGCTATGTTAAACTTCTATACAAAGTTGGTTAGACCACATTTATAGAACTGTCTTCAGTTCTGGGCTCCAAATTACAAAAAGGATAGAGAAGCAGAGGCGAATGTACAAAAAATAATTACAAGGATGATATCAGAATGGAGAGGTTACAACTATTATAAAGGTTTGAACAAGCTAGGGTTCTTTTCTCTAGAAAACAGAAGACTGAGGTGACCTATTAGAGGTCTTCAAAATTATGAAGGGGTTCTATAGGTATAGAAAAGATGCTTCCACTTGTGGGGGAGACCAAAACTAAGATAGTCAATAATAAATCAAATAAGGAATTCAGTAGATATTTTCAGCAATTAACATAGATGCATTTAGGGGGGAAACTGTATGAGGTAGAAAAGAATAGAAGGATATTGTTGAAATGAAGTAAGGTTGGAGGTGGCTCATGGGGAGCATAAACACTAGCCTAGACCTGATGGCCCAAATGGCCTGTCTCTGTGCCGTAAAAAATTCTACGTAATTCTATGAAAAAATACAGCCTTTACAACATTTTAAAATGTTCCCAAAGTTTAGCAAACTTATTTCCTCTATTTTCAGGGCGTTTACATTATACAGAGATAAAAGAAAAAATTGCCCAATTGCTGTACAAAAGTGCCAGTATCAGCATAAATCTGGCATAAAATTGATGGTACATTGGGAGTATGTACTGTTTTAAGCTACAGCAGTGCACATGTTTCAGTTTCACATCAGATTCTCACAAAGCAAAGATCTGACAACATTAATCAGTCTCAGTTCTAGTATAACAGGAGATATATTTTCCTCTGTGTTCTGTATGTAATGCTGAGGAAAAATGTTACCTAGTTGTCAATATAAACCAAAGATAGTTTAAAAGAAGAAATTTTCCTCAGCTTTCCTGCCCCTTATTCATTTAGTATTAAATTCTTAGCAAGTAAAATTATCACAACTGTGCCCCGGACAACACCATGCGGAAGGAAGGAAGAAAGAACGACAGAAAGAAAGAACGACAGAAAGAAAGAAAGAAAGAAAGAAATTTATATAGCGTCTTTCAGGATCACCAAACATCTCAAAGCCCTTGACAGCCAATGAAGTACTTTTTGACGTGTAGTCACTGTTGTGATGCCAGAAATGCATCAGCTAGTTTGCACACAACAAACTCCCACAAACAGCAACGTGATCATTTGTTTTTGTGATGTTGATTGAGGGATAGATATTGGCCAAAACACCAGGGATAACTCCCCTGCTCTTCTTCAAAATAGTGCCCTGGCATCTTTTGAACCCACCCTAGCAAGCAGATGGGGCCTCGGTTTAACGTCTCATCCGAAAGATGGCAACGCCGACAATGCAGCACTCCCTCAAGTACTGTAACCAAGTGTCAGCCTAAATTATGTACTCAAGTGTCTGGAGTTGAGTGTGACAAGCCACTCTCACCCCACCCCACCTCCCTTTATCCCCCCACCTGCTCCCACCCCCCACATTGTCAGCTTTGGCTCATTGATAGCACCTTTGCATCTTAGTAAGAAGGTTGTCGGTTCAAGTCTCACTGCAAAGACAATAAGGTAAGAACAAAGGACAGTACAGCACAGGAACAGGCCATTGTACTGTAAGCCACCTAGTTCAGAATAAAGCAAAATTGCCCAAAACTGAGCTTGTCTTCCAGTGTGCACGAAGCTAGATTCTAGTGTGAAATTATTTTGCCGCAGGACTTTTCTCTTGCCAGTAATGGAGCATTTTTGTTACTAAGTGAAACATTAATTTTGGTGTATCTTAAAAGTTCCACTGCTGCATAGTTTTGTAAAGAAAATTGCAATGCAATGTTTTGTGTTCCAGTACATCAATCCAAGATCTGGGGCTGGATTTTACCAGCTCTCTCAGGATGGTCTGGGAGACAGGGGGCCAGTAAAATTGCGAAGGAAGTCAGAGGGTGGAGAGCCCATCATCTTCCCACCACCATGCCATTTTACCAGAGGCGGGGTAGGTGGAGGATGGCCCTCCACCCCAGAGTCCAATTGAGCCACTTAAGGGCCTCTTACTGCCCTGGGTGGGCCCTCCGCCATGTGGGGAGAATGCCTGGTAAACCCTGGAGGCCACCCTATGGGCTCAGGGGGTGTTTTCCTATTCGGGTACTCTGTGGCCCATGGAGGGGGCCCCCGGCAGCAATCGCTGCCCCTGCAGCAAATACCCTCTAGCCTCATCAACCACCAACCCCGCTCCCCCACCCCACCACTGGCCATGGCCTGCCTGACTGGCAGTGGCGCCCCAGACCTCACTTACCTGGTTGGGAGGATGGCCTGCTTACATGGTATCCTCTCTTCCAGACACAGCCCTAGCAGTGGCCATCACTCCCGGCGGTGCTGCTAGTTAGGCCACAGCTGGAGTACTGTATACAGTCTGGTCGCCACACTATAGGAAGGATGTGATTGCACTGGAGAGGGTGCAGAGGAGATTCACCAGGATGTTGCCTGGGCTCGAGCATTTCAGCTATGAAGAGAGACTGGAAAGGCTGGGGTTGTTTTCCTTAGAGCAGAGAAGCCTGAGGGGGGACCTGATTGAGGTATACAAAATTATGAGGGGCATAGATAGGGTAGATAGGAAGAAACTTTTTCGCATAGCGGAGGTGTCAATAACCAGGGGGCATTGATTTAAGGTAAGGGGCAGGTGGTTTAGAGGGGATTTGAGGAAAACTTTTTTTCACCCAGAGGGTAGTTGGAATCTGGAACACACTGCCTGAAGGGGTGGTAGAGACAGGAACATTCACAACATTTAAGAGGTATTTAGATGAGCACTTGGAAGGCCATAGCATACAAGGATACAGGCCAAGTGCTGGTAAATGGAATTAGAATAGATAGGCTTGATGGTCGGCGTGGACACGATGGGCTGAAGGGCCTGTTCCTGTGCTGTATAACTCTATGGCCTTATGACTGATGAGAATGCTGAGCTGCCAGCTCTCTGATTGGCCAGGAGCTCCTGGTGGCGGGAACCCATCCTTTAAAAGGATGGGAGCCCCGACGGCAATTAATTAGTTGCCGGACAGATAGGAATGTGTCCAGGGTCCCACAAAACAGCCGAGGAAGGGTTGCCCCCAGCTTTCAGGCCCATCCTCAGAGCCCCCACCATGGCAATAAAATTTCAGCTTTGGTGTCATGTTCCAGTATATATATCAGCCCTGCTAGGTTCCTGTAAGCTGCGTGGGAGCGCAGCTACGTAGTAACCTGAAAGTCTGCATGAAGGCCACGTCCAAGTTTTCCCTTTTATGGTACCCCACATGCGCAGCCACAAGAAAGAATTTAAAGGGGCAGTGCACTTAAATAAATCACCCATGCATTCCAAAAAAAAAGGAAATCATTGCAGTCCAGGCTGTTGGTTTCCAGTATTTGAACACATGGTGAGGTGTCATGTTCCAGTGCATCAATCCAAGATGAGCTGTTGTGTTCCAGTACATTATTCCAACACTACGTTTTGTGTTCCAGTACAGTACTTCAACAGTAGGTGTTGTGTTTCAGTGCATTATTCCAACACTAGGCGTTGTGTTCCAGTTCAATATTCCAACACTACATGTGGTGTTCCAGTACATTGTTCCAACTCTACACGTTGTATTTCAGTACATTATTCCAACACTAGGTGTTGTGTTCCAGTAGATTATTTTAACACTTGGAGTTGTGTTCCATTACATTATTCCAACATATAGTGTTGTGCTCCAGTACATTATTCCAACACTAGGTGTTGTGTTTCAGTGCACTATTCCAACACTACTTGTGGTGTTCTAGTACATTATTCCAACATTAGGTGTTGTGTTTCAGTACATAATTCCAATACTACATGTGGTACATTGTTCCAACACTATGTGCTGTGTTCTAGTACATTTTTCTAACATCCGACCCTGGCGATATATCTACTTTCAAGGATGTCAGACCCTCTAGTACTTCCTCTGTCATTATGCTTATCCTTCCTAATATTTCACACTCCTCCTCTTTTACTACAATGTCTGCAAAGACCCTCTCCTTTGTGAAGACAGAGACAAAAAACTCATTCAGAACCCTGTCCACTTCTTCTGCAGCCATGCATAAGGTCCCTTGTAAATCTCTGATAGACCCAACCCTTTCGCTAGTTATCCTCTTGCTCTTAATGTACTGATAAAACATCTTTGGGTTTCCTTTGATTTTCCTGCGAATAATTTTTCATGTCCTCTCTTTGCTTTCCTAATTTCCTTTTTTATTTCACCCCTGCGTTTTCTATACTCCTTTCTAAAGTATTAACTTCTTTGTGACCATCATAAGCTTTCTTTTTCTGCTTTATCTTACCCTGTATGATTCTAGATAATCAGGGGGCTCCAGATTTGGCCATTCCACCCTTTATCTTTGTAGGGACATGTCTATACTGTGCCTGTAGAATCTCACTTTTGAATGCCTCCCACTGGTTTGCCACTGATTTTCCTTCAAGTAGCTGTATCCAGTCCACTTTCGCCAGATCACCTCTCAGCTTTGTAAAATTTGCCTTCTCCCAATTTAGAACTTTTACTCCTGTTTTATCTTTGTCCTTTTCCATGACTTTGCTAAAACTAACTGTATTATGGTCACTATCTCCAAAATGGTCACCCACTGCTACTTCATCCACTTGCCCAGCTTCATTCCCGAAGACTAAATCTAGAATTGTGCCCCCTCTTGTTGGGCTTGTTACGTGTTGACTAAAAAAATTCTTGAGTGCAGTTCAAGAATTTTGTCCCCTCTGTTCCCTTCACACTGCTTGTATCCCAGCTGATACTGGGGTAGTTGAAATCCCCAACTATTATTGCTTTATAGTTTTTGCACTCAGAAATTTGCCTACATATTTGTTCATTTTTCTCCCCACTATTTGGGGGTCTATAGTACACGCCTAGTAGTGTGGCTGCCCCTTTTTTATTTCTGAGCTCAGCCCATATGGCCTCATTTGATGATTCATTTAGCATATCCATCCCTCCTTACAGCTGTTATTGATTCCTTAACCAATAATGCTACACCCCCTCCTTTTTTATCTCCCTCTCTATCCCGCCTGAAAACTCGATATCCAGGGATGTTGAGCTGCCATTTTTTCCCCTCTTTAAGCCAATTATCCGTCATAGCAATGATATCATGTTGCCATGCGTCTATCTGTGCCCTCAGCTTATCAGCTTTATTTGCTATACTCCTTACATTTAAATAAATACCTTTTAACACTGCCAAATTCCAGTGCTGCATACTTATTAACCTTTGCTTCTTCTGTCTTTCAAAGTTACTCACTAATTTTCTGCCTCCCGTTCCTTGCCCTGAATTTGTCCTAACTGAAATGGCCCTCAGGTTCCCATCCCCCTGCCAAACTAATTTAAACCATTCCCAATAGCACTAGCAAATCTTCCTACAAGGTTATTCATATCAGTGTTCAGGTGTAGACTGTCTGGCTTGTACAGCTCCCACCTTCCCCAGATCCGGTCCCAATGCCCCAGAAATCTGAAGCCCTCCCTCCTGTACCATCTCTCCAGTCAGGCATTCATCTGGTGTATTCTCCTATTTCTATACTCACTGGCACGTGGCCTTGGGAGTAATGCGGAGATTACTACCACTGAGGTCCTGCTTGCTAACTCTTTCCTAACTCTCTAAACTCCGGCTCCAGTACATTATTTCAACATGAAGTGTTGTGCTCTCGTCCATTATTCCAAAACTACATGTTGTGTTTCAGTACATTATTCCATCACTAGGTATTGTTTTCCAGTACATTATTTCAACAGGAGGTGTTGTGTTCCGGTACATCATTCCAATATTAGGGGTTGAGTTTTATTAGCGTGCGGCGCTCTGCAGCAGCGCGCTTTGAACTCGGCGGCTTTCTGACATGGAAGCGCCGCTGAAGAGCCCCGCGATATTATGCGTGGGGGCTCATTTAAATGGAGGGGCAGAGTGGCCGCCCCCTCTACGTCATCCGCATCCACGGCAACAGCGTCCGGCGCCACTACGCAGGCGCCTGCACCATTTTTAAAGGGCTTCGAGCCCTTCACTTACATTTTCCATGAAATTGAATCTGAAAATGCCCAAAGGGGAGAAACCATGATCAGTAGCTTTTGATCCTGCCCTGGGTATGCTTTGAGTAAAATGGCTATAACTAATCTTCGAGCTTCAGGCCAGGGAGTGCGTAACACCGTTCAGGTGGTGGTGAAGGACAAGGAAGGAGATGCACTGGTTGATCGCACCTTCTTCATCAAGAAAATCCTCATCAATTGTTGTGGATTCCAAGCTATGGACATCTTCTGCCTGCAGGACTTCCCCAGCAGTGGAAATTTTGACGTGACGTTTAAGAATGTGGCAGGATGCATCAAGTTCCTGAAGGTGTTCAAGGAGAAAGGGAACCTGGTGCCGCTGTCCATCCTCAAAGCGGAGCCACTCTTCACGCTGCCATCACAACATGACCAGGTGGTGACAATTCACCTCTATAATCCCCATGTTCCTGTCGTGGATGTACTCACCCTTCTCGCCAGGTACGTCGAGGTGGCCGGCAGCAGCACTGATGTCATGGAACAAAAACAAGAAATGCTGGATTCACTCAGCAGGTCTCGCAGCATCTGTGGAAAGAGAAGCAGAGTTAACGTTTCAGGTCAGTGACCCTTCTTCGGAACTGATGTCATGGACCCGTTTGGGATTTGGACTAGTAAGTGGCAGGTCAAGGTGACCTTGAAGGTCGATGCCAATGGAGCCAGCATCCACCCTCCCTCTAGCTTCACTATCGGGGGAAGTCGAGGCTTCTTGCTCTACGCTGGACAGCCCAGAGTTTGTCGCACCTGTGGCAAAGATGGTCACGTGGCAGCTAACTGCAGCACAGTTGTGTGCAAGAACTGCAAGAAGGAAGGCCATCAGAACAAGATGTAAGCACAGTAAGTGCTGCAACTTGTGCGGGGCGGCAGGCCACCTCTACAAAACCTGCCCCAAATGCTGCCTCAGTTATGCTCAGGCAACAAGGTCCGAAAAAAGGCCGGGAGAAGGAACGACGAATGCGTCTGGTGCTGGAAAGGAGACAAGCAACCCTCTCCGCAGCGAGGAAAGTCTACCTGAGAAGAAGAAAGGGGAGGCAGCTGAAACCAGCGATCCAACACCGACCCCGTGCCCGGAAACCCCTCCTCTACAGACAGAATCAATGGAGGAGGAGGCAGCAGATGGACAAACAGGTCAGTGGCAAGTGCTACAAAGGAAAACCACAAAGAAAAAACCTCCAAAAGCAGAACAGGCCGCCACCCAAACCAATGGCAAGAGGAGGCTACCGTCTGAGACAGAAAATGGCAGCTCCTCCTCACTGGACGAGGAAGTGCCAGAACGACGGCACCTGCAAAAGAGGCGGCAGAACTCAAAGGAGCTGGAAGATAAAGCCCCCCAGTCCCCGAGCACTGGAAGCTGTGATGGGCCCGGCGCACCCCAAACCCAAAGCGCCAAACCTAGCGACATGCCCAGCGCATCCCAGCTCCGGGACACCGAGAGCAACGACATGTCTGGCGCACTCCAGCTCCGGGAAGCCGGGAGCAGTGATGTTTTTGAGGAGGAACAGAGGGGAACAGCAGAAGAGAGCCCACTCCCTACTGCCTACAAGACCCCCCGATGTCACCCCAGCGGAACAAACCCTGGATGAAAAACCAGGAGGGGTTTCTGAGCCCAACGATCGCCCAACTATGGGTACGCAGGAACATCCCAAAGGACTGGGAGTAGCAAGGACAAATGGTATGGAAAGCAACAACTAACTTAAAAAATGGGTATAAGGATTGCCTCAACTAACGTGCATAGCATTAAATCCACTACGCGATGTGCTTCAACCTTGGATTTCCTCGCCAAGGTCAAAGCCGACCTACTGTTTCTGCAGGAGTGTGGAATACCACACCTCAGCACCTACAGGCAATGGTTGCGATGGTGGTCGCACGGGCCATCGATCTGGTCAGGGGGTAATGATTCCCATTCCTCCGGCCTGGGTATTCTGCTGCGGGGAGGTAAATTCACCATCTCCGAAGTTAAGGAGGTGGTGGACGGTCGCCTTCTCGTAGCAGATGTAATGTACAACAATGCTCCGCTCCGGTTGATCAACGTGTACGCCGCAGTTCAATGCAGCGAGCGGCTGACCGTCTTCCAGCAGCTCCCACTGTTGCTGGCGACATCCAGGCCGGTCATCCTAGGTGGTGACTTCAACTGCATCATTGATGCAGCTGGACAATCCAGCAGAGATGACAGCAAACTGGACGCTACGTCCAGATTCCTAATAGAAACAGTAAAAGATGCCAAACTGCACGACGTCTTCAGCAAACCTACAGACGGAGCGCAACGCAGATACACCTGGTCAAAATCGGACGGGTCTGCCTGTTCCAGGATTGACTTCCTGTTTGTGTCCTGTGCTGCCGTAGTCAGATCCACCGACGTCAAGCCAGTGTTCTTCTCCGACCATTGCGTCTTACTGGCCAACTGTCACTTACAGGATGACCAGCGGGTTGGCAGGGGGATATGGAAGCTCAATGCTACACTGCTAACCCCAGAGAACGTTGAGGAACTCAAAAGGGATTACAAAGGTTGGAGGACCGTGAAACCCCTCTTTGAGTCTTCAGTTCACTGGTGGGAGGCGATCAAGGAGAACATCAAGAGGCTCTTTATCTTCAAAGGTGTTCAGAGGGCGAGAGACAGACAGAGAAAAATGTCCCGAATCCAGAAAAGTATGCAAAATCTGCTCTGGCTGCAGTCGATGGGGGTCGAGGTCAAGGAGGATCTCCATGAGGTGAAGAGTCAGCAGGCCTCGCTCTTTGCCACGGAGGCCTCCAAGATCATCTTCCGGTCCAGAGACCGCTCCATTGAGCAGGATGAGACGTGCTCACATTACTTCTTCCAAAAGGTACACAGAGAGAGCTCTGTTATCAAAAGCCTGAAGGAAGAGGATGGCTTGGTAACGTCTTCGCTCTCCGACATACTAAGGATCAGAAAATCCTTTTATGCTAGGCTGTATGACACGAAGCCCACAGACAGCAGAGCCTCCCAGTCCTTCCTATCATCTGTCACAGAGGTCTTAGTAGCGCAGTCTCAATCAATGGGTGGGAATCAGAAAGTTTTCTGATACAATCTGGAGTCAGACAGGGTCGTCCTCTCTCCCCTGTCTTGTTTGTTTGCTGTATTGAACCCTTTGCTGAGTCTATTTGGAAGGATGCGAGCATAAAAGGGGTGACAATCCCAGGCAGTGGAGCATTCAGGTTAAAACCTCCCTGTACATGGATGATGGAGAGACTCGACAAGCCGCTAACTCTGGACAAACTGACAAAGGCCGTCAAGTCCTTCGAGACGTGTAAAACTCCCGGAAGTGATAGCTTACCGGTTGAGTTGTATTCGGCCCTGTGGGACTGGGTCGGCCCGGACCTGCTGGAAGTATACGAGAGTATGCTTCTGGCTGGCAGCATGTCAGAATCCATGAGGAAAGGCATCATCACCCTCATCTACAAGCGGAAGGGGGAGAGGGCAGAAATCAAAAATTGGCAGCCCATCTCACTGCTTAATGTTGACTACAAGATTCTGTCAAAAGTCATAGCCAGCCGAGTCAAGTCTGCTCTGGAGTTGGTGATTCACCCCGATCAGACCTGTACTGTACCCGGCAGGAAGATCTCTGATAGTCTCGCGCTACTCAGGGATACGATTGCCTATGTACGGGACAGGAGGGTGGACACCTGCCTCATCAGCCTGGACCAGGAAAAGGCTTTTGACAGGATATCGCACACCTACATGATGGACGTGCTTTCCAAAATGGGGTTTGGGGAGGGTATCTGCAATTGGATCAAACTGCTCTGCACAAACATCAGTAACGCAGTCTCAATCAATGGGTGGGAATCAGAAAGTTTTCTGATCCAATCTGGAGTCAGACAGGACTGTCCTCTCTCCCCTGTCTTGTTTGTTTGCTGTATTGAACCCTTTGCTGAGTCTATTAGGAAGGATGCGAGCATAAGAGGGGTGACAATCCCAGGCAGTGGAGGTACTCAGGTTAAAACCCCCCTGTACATGGATGATGTCGCTGTCTTCTGCTCGGACCCGCAGACTGATGAACATCTGTGACCAGTTCGAACTGGCCTCCGGAGCCAAAGTTAACCACGGCAAGATTGAAGCCATGTTCTTTGGGAACTGGGCCAACCGATCCTTTGTCCCCTTCACCGTTAGGTCAGACAACCTGAAGGTGCTGGGATATGGTTCGGAAGGGCCGGGGCGTGCACCAAAACCTGGAAGGAGCGAGTAGCCAGGGTACACCATAAGCTGAGCATGTGGGAGCAGCGATCTCTCTCCATTGTGGCTAAGAACTTGGTCATCAGGTGCGAGGCGCTGACGTAGTTGCTGTACGTGGCGCAGGTCTGGTCCATACCCCACTCCTGCGCCGTGGTGGTCACCCAAGCCATTTTCCGCTTCATCTGGGGGATCCAAAATGAACCGGGTCCGGAGGGACATGATGTTCCCAACATCGCCCTCATCCTGATGATTACCTTCGTATGCGGCTGCATCAAGCTGTGTGTAGACCTCCAGTACGCAAACTCCAAGTGTCACTATGTGCTGAGATTCTATCTATCCCCAGTGTTGTGAAGGATGGGCCTGGTCACATTGCCTCGGAATGCTCCATCCAGTTGGACCGTGCCGTACCACCTATCCTTCGTGGGAAAGTTTCTGCGGAAAAACACCTTTGACCACCAATCCATCAGGCAGTGGTCTGCACGGAATGTCCTCAAGGCCCAACGGGAAAAGGAGGATCCTGTCGGATGGTTCTCCGAGCAGACTGCCAAAGTCATTTGGCAGAATGCCTCATCACCAGAACTTTCAAATAAGCACCAAGATGTAGCTTGGCTGGTGGTGAGAAGAGCCCTCCCCATCAGATCCTTCCTGCACGCCCAAAGTCTTACCCCCTTCGCACAATGCCCTCAAGGTGGCTGTGGTGGGGAAGAGACGGTTGCCCACCTCTTTCTGGAATGTGTCTTTGCAAAGCAGGTGTGGAAGGAATGCAGTGGTTTTTGTCGAGGTTCATCCCAAGCAGCTCTGTAACACAGGAGTCTGTGCTCTATGGGCTGTTCCCAGGGACACACACCAAGACAAACATCAACTGCTGCTGGAGGACTGTCAATTCGGTGAAAGACGGCCTTTGGTCTGCCCGAAACTTGCTGGTCTTCCAGCGCAAAGAGTTGTCCACAACCAAATGTTCCAGACTGGCACATTCCAAGGTGCAGGACTACGTGCTGAGGGACGCAGTAAAGCTTGGGGCAGCCACAGCAAAGGCTCAATGGGGAAAGACCACTGTGTAAGGTCCCCCAACCAAGCTGAACTGAGTGGCTGGATCCATAGAAAACCCCTCGAACTGTATCCGGAAAATATTTGTTTGCTGTAAAATGTACATGGCATGAAAAATGAAATGGAAGGGTTGTGAGGCAACTCACTCCTGTATTGAAGGAAACTGATCTCTTTTGCACTCCTTGTATTGTTTGACTTGGTGCTGTTTGGAACTATTTTGTAATGTATTTTTTACAGATTTTTATGAATAAAGTATATTTTGTAAATAAAAAAAAGTTCCATGTTTAAAGTGGCAGATTTTGAAATATTTTTCAATAAAATGTTATGCACACTTCAAATCCCCTCTCCTACACCGTCAGTGAATAATCAGAGTCTTATTTGTCCAAGCCCCTCAAAAACATTAAAGTTGCCATAACAACCTTTCCCCCCCGAACTTTCTTTCCTTTAACCTTCAAACCCTTCCCACCATCCCTTCACCGATCGCATTCATTTTTGCTGCTCACTCCCACCCCCACCCTGAAAATTTTATTCCTCCCCCTTCCCACCACCAAGTTTTCGCCTCAGAACTTCGTACAGAGTTCCGAAGGCACATAAGCTGAGTTTGGCAGCCATAAAATCCGCATGGGACAGCCGCCGCCTGCAGGTAAGTTAATTTACATATAATTGACGTTGATTTGAATATATAGATGAAGGGCAGGCCGCCAAGCAGCGGGGGTGGGGCGGGCTGGGGGGGGGGGGTGTTGCTGCACCGAGGTCTCCCCGCCACCAGTAATATGCAGTGGGCTCTTCTTGATGCCGGGAGTCGAGGCGGGCCTCTCCTCGCAGAATTTTACAGGCCCCCCGCCACGACCCACGGCGTCGAGGGGCTCATAAAATTCAGCCCTACGTCTTGTGTTTCAGTACGATATCCCAACTAAGAACAATAGAATATAAAAAATAGGAGCTGGAGTAGGCCTGTTCTGCCATTCAACAAGATCATGGCTGAATTTATATCTCAATTCCATCTTCCCACAATATCCCCAGATCCCTTAATTCCCTGAGTGCTCCAAAATACATTGACCCCTGACTTGAATATACTCAACGTCAAAACATCCATGACTCTCTGGGGTAGAGAATTCTAAAGATTCACAACCCTTTGGTTAAAGAAATTTCTCTTCATCCAAGTCCGAAATGGCCAACCCTTTCTTCTGAGACTTTCACCCTGTGTTCTGGATTCCCCAGCCAGGGAAACATTTTCTCAGCATCGATCCTATCAAGCCTGTTAAGAATGTTTTATGGTTCAATTAAATCACCTCTCACAGCCTGCCAATCCAAAAATGTCTCTGTTATTCCGATTCTGCTTTCTGTCCATTAACCATTCCTCAATCCGTGCTAGTATATTACCCCCAATCCCATGAGTCCTAGTTTTTTGTAATAACCTCTTGTGTGGCACATCAGCAAATGCTTTTGAAAAAACAAATGCACTAAATCCACTGATTCCCTCTTACTAGTTACGTCTTCAAAAACTGTTATCAGATTTGTCAAACACATTTTCCCTTTCATAAATCCATGTTGAAGCTACTTAACCATATTCTGATTGACTAAGTGCCCTGACGTCACCGCTAATAATACATGGTAGTATTTTACCTACTACTAATGTTAGGCTAACTAGCCTATAGATCCCAGTTGTCTCCCTTTCTCCTTTCTTAAATAGCAATCTTCCAAACCTTGGGAACTGTTCTAGAATCGCAGGAATTTTGGAAGATCAAAACTAATTATTCCAAGATCTCTGTAACTACCTCTTTTAAAAGTATAGGAAGCAGGTTGCCAGCACCAGGCGATTTGTTGCTACTTAGTCCCATTAATTTATCTGGCACTATTTCTTTACTTATACAGATTTGTTGAAGTTCCTCATACTGGGCAGAACGTTGGTTCCGCCTCATTTCAAAATGTTTTTGTGTCTTCCACAGTGCAGACCGATAAAAAGTATTTGTTTAATGTCCCTGCCATTTCCTAATACCCCATAAGGTGTGATTTCCAGTACATTATTCCAACATGAGCTGTTTCTTTTCCAGGACATTATACCAATGTGAGGTGTTCTTTTCCAGTACATTATTCCAACATGAGGTGTTCTTTCCCAGTATCTTATTCCAACACGAGGTGTTTCTTTTCCAGTACATTATTCCAACATGAGCTGTTCTTTCCCAGTACATTATTCCAACGAGAGGTGTTTCTTTTCCAGTACATTATTCCAACATGAGGTGTTCTTTCCCAGTACATTATTCCAATGTGAGGTGTTCTTTCCCAGTACATTATTCCAACATGAGGTGTTTCTTTTCCAGTACATTATTCCAATGTGAGGTGTTCTTTCCCAGTACATTATTCCAACATGAGGTGTTTCTTTTCCAGGACATTATTCCAACAGGAGGTGTTCTATTCCAGTACATTATTCCAACATGAGGTGTTTCTTTTCCAGGACATTATTCCAACACGAGGTGTTTCTTTTCCAGTACATTATTCCAACACGAGGTGTTTTTTTCCAGTACATTATTCAAACATCAGGTGTTCATTTCCAGTACATTATTCCAACATGAGGTGTTTCTTTTCCAGGACATTATTCCAACACGAGGTGTTTCTTTTCCAGTACATTATTCCAACACGAGGTGTTTCTTTCCCAGGACATTATTCCAACATGAGGTGTTCTTTTCCAGTACATTATTCCAACATGAGGAGTTTCTTTTCCAGGACATTATTCCGACACGAGGTGTTTCTTTTCCAGTACATTATTCCAACATGAGGTGTTCTTTTCCAGTACATGATTCCAACATGAGGTGTTTCTTTTCCAGTACATTATTCCAACACGAGGTGTTTTTTTCCCAGGACATTATTCCAACACGAGGTGTTTCTTTTCCAATACATTATTCCAACAGGAGGTCTTCTTTTCCAGTACATCATTCCAACACGAGGTGTTTCTTTTCCAGTACATTATTCCAACAGGAGGTCTTCTTTTCCAGTACATTATTCCAACACGAGGTGTTTCTTTTCCACTACATTATTCCAACAGGAGGTCTTCTTTTCCAGTACATTATTCCAACACGAGGTGTTTCTTTTCCAATACATTATTCCAACAGGAGGTCTTCTTTTCCAGTACATTATTCCAACACGAGGTGCTCTTTTCCAGTACATTATTCCATCACGAGGTGTTTCTTTTCCACTACATTATTCCAACACGAGGTGTTTTTTTCCAGTACATTATTCCAACATCAGGTGTTCTTTTCCAGTACATTATTCCAACACGAGGTGTTTCTTTTCCACTACATTATTCCAACACGCGGTGTTTCTTTTCCAGTACATTATTCCAACACGAGGTGTTTCTTTTCCACTACATTATTCCAACACGAGGTGTTTCTTTTCCAGTACATTATTCCAACACGAGGTGTTTCTTTTCCACAACATTATTCCAACACGAGGTGTTTCTTTTCCAGGACATTATTCCAACACGAGGTGTTTCTTTTCTACTACATTATTCCAACACGAGGTGTTTCTTTTCCAGTACATTATTCCAACACGAGGTGTTTTTTTCCAGTACATTATTCCAACACGAGGTGTTTTTTTCCAGTACATTATTCCAACATCAGGTGTTCTTTTCCAGTACATTATTCCAACACGATGTGTTTCTTTTCCAGTACATTATTCCAACACGAGGTGTTTTTTTACAGTACATTATTCCAACATGAGGTGTTTCGTTTCCAGGACATTATTCCAACACGAGGTGTTTCTTTTCCAGTACATTATTCCAACACGAGGTGTTTCTTTTCCAGTACATTATTCCAACATGAGGTGTTTCTTTTCCAGTACATTATTCCAACACGAGGTGTTTCTTTTCCAGTACATTATTCCAACATCAGGTGTTCATTTCCAGTACATTATTCCAACACGAGGTATTTCTTTTCCAGTCCATTATTCCAACAGGAGGTGTTCTTTTCCAGTACATTATTCCAACACGAGGTGATTCTTTTACAGTACATTATTCCAACAGGAGGTGTTTTTTTCCAGTACATTATTCCAACATCAGGTGTTCATTTCCAGTACATTATTCCAACACGAGGTGTTTCTTTTCCAATACATTATTCCAACATCAGGTGTTCATTTCCAGTACATTATTCCAACACGAGGTATTTCTTTTCCAGTCCATTATTCCAACAGGAGGTGTTCTTTTCCAGGACATTATACCAATGTGAGGTGTTCTTTTCCAGTACATTATTCCAACATGAGGTGTTCTTTCCCAGTATCTTATTCCAACACGAGGTGTTTCTTTTCCAGTACATTATTCCAACATGAGCTGTTCTTTCCCAGTACATTATTCCAACGAGAGGTGTTTCTTTTCCAGTACATTATTCCAACATGAGGTGTTCTTTCCCAGTACATTATTCCAATGTGAGGTGTTCTTTCCCAGTACATTATTCCAACATGAGGTGTTTCTTTTCCAGTACATTATTCCAATGTGAGGTGTTCTTTCCCAGTACATTATTCCAACATGAGGTGTTTCTTTTCCAGGACATTATTCCAACAGGAGGTGTTCTATTCCAGTACATTATTCCAACATGAGGTGTTTCTTTTCCAGGACATTATTCCAACACGAGGTGTTTCTTTTCCAGTACATTATTCCAACACGAGGTGTTTTTTTCCAGTACATTATTCAAACATCAGGTGTTCATTTCCAGTACATTATTCCAACATGAGGTGTTTCTTTTCCAGGACATTATTCCAACACGAGGTGTTTCTTTTCCAGTACATTATTCCAACACGAGGTGTTTCTTTCCCAGGACATTATTCCAACATGAGGTGTTCTTTTCCAGTACATTATTCCAACATGAGGAGTTTCTTTTCCAGGACATTATTCCGACACGAGGTGTTTCTTTTCCAGTACATTATTCCAACATGAGGTGTTCTTTTCCAGTACATGATTCCAACATGAGGTGTTTCTTTTCCAGTACATTATTCCAACACGAGGTGTTTTTTTCCCAGGACATTATTCCAACACGAGGTGTTTCTTTTCCAATACATTATTCCAACAGGAGGTCTTCTTTTCCAGTACATCATTCCAACACGAGGTGTTTCTTTTCCAGTACATTATTCCAACAGGAGGTCTTCTTTTCCAGTACATTATTCCAACACGAGGTGTTTCTTTTCCACTACATTATTCCAACAGGAGGTCTTCTTTTCCAGTACATTATTCCAACACGAGGTGTTTCTTTTCCAATACATTATTCCAACAGGAGGTCTTCTTTTCCAGTACATTATTCCAACACGAGGTGCTCTTTTCCAGTACATTATTCCATCACGAGGTGTTTCTTTTCCACTACATTATTCCAACACGAGGTGTTTTTTTCCAGTACATTATTCCAACATCAGGTGTTCTTTTCCAGTACATTATTCCAACACGAGGTGTTTCTTTTCCACTACATTATTCCAACACGCGGTGTTTCTTTTCCAGTACATTATTCCAACACGAGGTGTTTCTTTTCCACTACATTATTCCAACACGAGGTGTTTCTTTTCCAGTACATTATTCCAACACGAGGTGTTTCTTTTCCACAACATTATTCCAACACGAGGTGTTTCTTTTCCAGGACATTATTCCAACACGAGGTGTTTCTTTTCTACTACATTATTCCAACACGAGGTGTTTCTTTTCCAGTACATTATTCCAACACGAGGTGTTTTTTTCCAGTACATTATTCCAACACGAGGTGTTTTTTTCCAGTACATTATTCCAACATCAGGTGTTCTTTTCCAGTACATTATTCCAACACGATGTGTTTCTTTTCCAGTACATTATTCCAACACGAGGTGTTTTTTTACAGTACATTATTCCAACATGAGGTGTTTCGTTTCCAGGACATTATTCCAACACGAGGTGTTTCTTTTCCAGTACATTATTCCAACACGAGGTGTTTCTTTTCCAGTACATTATTCCAACATGAGGTGTTTCTTTTCCAGTACATTATTCCAACACGAGGTGTTTCTTTTCCAGTACATTATTCCAACATCAGGTGTTCATTTCCAGTACATTATTCCAACACGAGGTATTTCTTTTCCAGTCCATTATTCCAACAGGAGGTGTTCTTTTCCAGTACATTATTCCAACACGAGGTGATTCTTTTACAGTACATTATTCCAACAGGAGGTGTTTTTTTCCAGTACATTATTCCAACATCAGGTGTTCATTTCCAGTACATTATTCCAACACGAGGTGTTTCTTTTCCAATACATTATTCCAACATCAGGTGTTCATTTCCAGTACATTATTCCAACACGAGGTATTTCTTTTCCAGTCCATTATTCCAACAGGAGGTGTTCTTTTCCAGGACATTATACCAATGTGAGGTGTTCTTTTCCAGTACATTATTCCAACATGAGGTGTTCTTTCCCAGTATCTTATTCCAACACGAGGTGTTTCTTTTCCAGTACATTATTCCAACATGAGCTGTTCTTTCCCAGTACATTATTCCAACGAGAGGTGTTTCTTTTCCAGTACATTATTCCAACATGAGGTGTTCTTTCCCAGTACATTATTCCAATGTGAGGTGTTCTTTCCCAGTACATTATTCCAACATGAGGTGTTTCTTTTCCAGTACATTATTCCAATGTGAGGTGTTCTTTCCCAGTACATTATTCCAACATGAGGTGTTTCTTTTCCAGGACATTATTCCAACAGGAGGTGTTCTATTCCAGTACATTATTACAACATGAGGTGTTTCTTTTCCAGGACATTATTCCAACACGAGGTGTTTCTTTTCCAGTACATTATTCCAACACGAGGTGTTTTATTCCAGTACATTATTCAAACATCAGGTGTTCATTTCCAGTACATTATTCCAACATGAGGTGTTTCTTTTCCAGGACATTATTCCAACACGAGGTGTTTCTTTTCCAGTACATTATTCCAACACGAGGTGTTTCTTCCCCAGGACATTATTCCAACATGAGGTGTTCTTTTCCAGTACATTATTCCAACATGAGGAGTTTCTTTTCCAGGACATTATTCCGACACGAGGTGTTTCTTTTCCAGTACATTATTCCAACATGAGGTGTTCTTTTCCAGTACATGATTCCAACATGAGGTGTTTCTTTTCCAGTACATTATTCCAACACGAGGTGTTTTTTTCCCAGGACATTATTCCAACACGAGGTGTTTCTTTTCCAATACATTATTCCAACAGGAGGTCTTCTTTTCCAGTACATCATTCCAACACGAGGTGTTTCTTTTCCAGTACATTATTCCAACAGGAGGTCTTCTTTTCCAGTACATTATTCCAACACGAGGTGTTTCTTTTCCACTACATTATTCCAACAGGAGGTCTTCTTTTCCAGTACATTATTCCAACACGAGGTGTTTCTTTTCCAATACATTATTCCAACAGGAGGTCTTCTTTTCCAGTACATTATTCCATCACGAGGTGTTTCTTTTCCACTACATTATTCCAACACGAGGTGTTTTTTTCCAGTACATTATTCCAACATCAGGTGTTCTTTTCCAGTACATTATTCCAACACGAGGTGTTTCTTTTCCACTACATTATTCCAACACGCGGTGTTTCTTTTCCAGTACATTATTCCAACACGAGGTGTTTCTTTTCCACTACATTATTCCAACACGAGGTGTTTCTTTTCCAGTACATTATTCCAACACGAGGTGTTTCTTTTCCACAACATTATTCCAACACGAGGTGTTTCTTTTCCAGGACATTATTCCAACACGAGGTGTTTCTTTTCTACTACATTATTCCAACACGAGGTGTTTCTTTTCCAGTACATTATTCCAACACGAGGTGTTTTTTTCCAGTACATTATTCCAACACGAGGTGTTTTTTTCCAGTACATTATTCCAACATCAGGTGTTCTTTTCCAGTACATTATTCCAACACGATGTGTTTCTTTTCCAGTACATTATTCCAACACGAGGTGTTTTTTTACAGTACATTATTCCAACATGAGGTGTTTCTTTTCCAGGACATTATTCCAACACGAGGTGTTTCTTTTCCAGTACATGATTCCAACACGAGGTGTTTCTTTTCCAGTACATTATTCCAACATGAGGTGTTTCTTTTCCAGTACATTATTCCAACACGAGGTGTTTCTTTTCCAGTACATTATTCCAACATCAGGTGTTCATTTCCAGTACATTATTCCAACACGAGGTATTTCTTTTCCAGTCCATTATTCCAACAGGAGGTGTTCTTTTCCAGTACATTATTCCAACACGAGGTGATTCTTTTACAGTACATTATTCCAACAGGAGGTGTTTTATTCCAGTACATTATTCCAACATCAGGTGTTCATTTCCAGTACATTATTCCAACACGAGGTGTTTCTTTTCCAATACATTATTCCAACATCAGGTGTTCATTTCCAGTACATTATTCCAACACGAGGTATTTCTTTTCCAGTCCATTATTCCAACAGGAGGTGTTCTTTTCCAGTACATTATTCCAACACGTGGTGATTCTTTTACAGTACATTATTCCAACAGGAGGTGTTTTTTTCCAGTACATTATTCCAACATCAGGTGTTCATTTCCAGTACATTATTCCAACAGGAGGTGTTTTTTTCCAGTACATTATTCCAACATCAGGTGTTCATTTCCAGTACATTATTCCAACACGAGGTGTTTCTTTTCCAGTACATTATTCCAACAGGAGGTGTTCTTTTCCAGTACATTATTCCAACATTAGGTGTTCATTTCCAGTACATTATTCCAACACGAGGTGTTTCTTTTCCAATACATTATTCCAACACGAGCTGTTTCTTTTCCAGGACATTATTCCAACATCAGGTGTTCATTTCCAGTACATTATTCCAACACGAGGTGTTACTTTTCCAGGACATTATTGCAACACGAGGTGTTTCTTTTCCAGGACATTATTCCAACACGAGGTGTTTCTTTTCCAGTACATTATTCCAACATCAGGTGTTCATTTCCAGTACATTATTCCAACACGAGGTGTTACTTTTCCAGGACATTATTCCAACACGAGGTGTTTCTATTCTCGGACATTATTCCAACACGAGGTGTTTCTTTTCCAGTACATTATTCCAACATCAGGTGTTCATTTCCAGTACATAATTCCAACACGAGGTGTTTCTTTTCCAGTGCATTATTCCAACACGAGGTGTTTCTTTTCCAATACATTATTCCAACATCAGGTGTTCATTTGCAGGACATTTTTCCAAAACATGGTGTTGCTTTTCCAATACATTATTCCAACACGAGGTGTTTCCTTTCCAGTACATTATTTCAACATGAGCTTTTTCTTTTCCAGGACATTATTCCAACACGAGGTGTTTCTTTTCCAGTACATTATTCCAACACGAGGTGTTTCTTTTCCAGTACATTATTCCAACACGAGGTGTTACTTTTCCAGCACATTATTTCAACATGAGCTGTTTCTTTTCCAGGACATTATTCCAACACGAGGTGTTTCTTTTCCAGTACATTATTTCAACATGAGCTGTTTCTTTTCCAGGACATTATTCCAACACGAGGTGCTACTTTTCCAGTACATTATTCCAACACGAGGTGTTTCTTTTCCAGGACATTATTCCAACACGAGGTGTTACTTTTCCAGCACATTATTCCAACAGGAGGTGTTTCTTTTCCAGTACATTATTCCAACACGAGCTGTTTCTTTTCCAGGACATTATTCCAACATCAGGTGTTCATTTCCAGTACATTATTCCAACACGAGGTGTTTCTTTTCCAGGACATTATTGCAACACGAGGTGTTTCTTTTCCAGTACATTATTCCAACACGAGCTGTTTCTTTTCCAGGACATTATTCCAACATCAGGTGTTCATTTCCAGTACATTATTCCAACACGAGGTGTTACTTTTCCAGGACATTATTGCAACACGAGGTGTTTCTTTTCAAGGACATTATTCCAACACGAGGTGTTTCTTTTCCAGTACATTATTCCAACATCAGGTGTTCATTTCCAGTACATTATTCCAACACGAGGTGTTACTTTTCCAGGACATTATTCCAACACGAGGTGTTTCTTTTCTCGGACATTATTCCAACACGAGGTGTTTCTTTTCCAGTACATTATTCCAACATCAGGTGTTCATTTCCAGTACATTATTCCAACACGAGGTGTTTCTTTTCCAGTGCATTATTCCAACACGAGGTGTTTCTTTTCCAGTACATTATTCCAACACGAGGTGTTTCTTTTCCAATACATTATTCCAACATCAGGTGTTCATTTCCAGGACATTTTTCCAAAACATGGTGTTGCTTTTCCAATACATTATTCCAACACGAGGTGTTTCTTTTCCAATACATTATTCCAACACGAGGTGTTTCTTTTCCAATACATTATTCCAACATCAGGTGTTCATTTCCAGGACATTTTTCCAAAACATGGTGTTGCTTTTCCAATACATTATTCCAACACGAGGTGTTTCTTTTACCAATACATTATTCCAACACGAGGTGTTTCTTTTCCAATACATTATTCCAACACGAGGTGTTTCTTTTCCAGTACATTATTCCAACACGAGGTGTTTCTTTTCCAATACATTATTCCAACATCAGGTGTTCATTTCCAGGACATTTTTCCAAAACATTGTGTTGCTTTTCCAATACATTATTCCAACACGAGGTGTTTCTTTTCCAATACATTATTCCAACACGAGGTGTTTCTTTTCCAATACATTATTCCAACACGAGGTGTTTGTTTTCCAGTACATTATTCCAACACGAGGTGTTTCTTTTCCAATACATTATTCCAACACGAGGTGTTTCTTTTCCAATACATTATTCCAACACGAGGTGTTTGTTTTCCAGTACATTTTTCCATCACGAGGTGTTTCTTTTCCAGTACATTTTTCAAACATGAGCTGTTTCTTTTCCAGGACATTATTCCAACATGAGCTGTTTCTTTTCCAGGACATTATTCCAACATCAGGTGTTCATTTCCAGCACATTATTCCAACACGATGTGTTTCTTTTCCAGTACATTATTCCAACATGAGCTGTTTCTTTTCCAGGACATTATTCCAACATCAGGTGTTCATTTCCAGGACATTATTCCAACACGAGGTGTTTCTTTTCCAGTACATTATTTCAACATGAGCTGTTTCTTTTCCAGGACATTATTCCAACACGAGGTGTTACTTTTCCAGCACATTATTCCAACAGGAGGTGTTTCTTTTCCAGGACATTATTCCAACATCAAGTGTTCATTTCCAGTACATTATTCCAACACGAGGTGTTTCTTTTCCAGGACATTATTCCAACACGAGGTGTTTCTTTTCCAGTACATTATTCCAACATGAGCTGTTTCTTTTCCAGGACATTATTCCAACACGAGGTGTTACTTTTCCAGCACATTATTCCAACAGGAGATGTTTCTTTTCCAGTACATTATTCCAACACGAGGTGTTTCTTTTCCAGTACATTATTCCAACATCAGGTGTTAATTTCCAGTACATTATTCCAACATGAGGTGTTTCTTTTCCAGGACATTATTCCAACACGAGGTGTTTCTTTTCCAGTACATTATTCCAACATGAGCTGTTTCTTTTCCAGGACATTATTCCAACACGAGGTGTTACTTTTCCAGCACATTATTCCAACAGGACGTGTTTCTTTTCCAGTACATTATTCCAACACGAGGTGTTTCTTTTCCAGGACATTATTCCAACACGAGGTGTTTCTTTTCCAGGACATTATTCCAACACGAGGTGTTTCTTTTCCAGTACATTATTCCAACACGAGGTGTTTCTTTTTCAGTACATTATTCCAACATCAGGTGTTAATTTCCAGTACATTATTCCAACATGAGGTGTTTCTTTTCCAGGACATTATTCCAACATGAGCTGTTTCTTTTCCAGGACATTATTCCAACACCAGGTGTTTCTTCTCCAGTACATTATTCCAACATGAGGTGTTTCTTTTCCAGGACATTATTCCAACATGAGCTGTTTCTTTTCCAGTACATTATTCCAACACGAGGTGTTTCTTTTCCAGGACATTATTCCAACACGAGGTGTTTCTTTTCCAGTACATTATTCCAACATCAGGTGTTCATTTCCAGTACATTATTGCAACATGAGGTGTTCATTTCCAGTACATTATTCCAAGACGAGGTGTTTCTTTTCCAGGACATTATTCCAACACGAGGTGTTCATTTCCAGTACATTATTCCAACGCCAGGTGTTCATTTCCAGTACATTATTCCAACACGAGGTGTTTCTTTTCCAGTACATTATTCCAACATCAGGTGTTCATTTCCAGTACATTATTCCAACATGAGCTGTTTCTTTTCCAGTACATGATTCCAACATGAGCTGTTTCTTTTCCAGTACATTATTCCAACGTCAGGTGTTCATTTCCAGTATATTATTCCAACATGAGCTGTTTCTTTTCCAGGACATTATTCCAACACCAGGTGTTTCTTTTCCAGTACATTATTCCAAGACGAGGTGTTTCTTTTCCAGTACATTATTCCAACATCAGGTGTTCATTTCTGGTACATTATTCCAACATGAGGAGTTTCTTTTCCAGTACATTATTCCAACACAAGGTGTTTCTTTTCCAGTACATTATTCCAACATGAGCTGTTTCTTTTCCAGGACATTATTCCAACACAAGGTGATTCTTTTCCAGTACATTATTCCAACACGAGGTGATTCTTTTCTAGTACATTATTCCAACACGAGGTGTTTCTTTTCCAGTACATTATTCCAATATCAGGTGTTCATTTCCAGTACATTATTCCAACACGAGGTGTTTCTTTTCCAGTACATTATTCCAACATCAGGTGTTCATTTCCAGTACATTATTCCAACACGAGGTGTTTCTTTTCCAATACATTTTTCCAACACGAGGTGTTTCTTTTCCAGTACATTATTCCAACATCAGGTGTTCATTTCCAGTACATTATTCCAACACGAGGTGTTTCTTTTCCAGTACATTATTCCAACAGGAGCTGTTTCTTTTCCAGGACATTATTCCAACATCAAGTGTTCATTTCCAGTACATTATTCCAACACGAGGTGTTTCTTTTCCAGTACATTTTTCCAACACGAGGTGTTTCTTTTCCAGTACATTATTCCAACACGAGGTGTTTCTTTTCCAGGACATTATTCCAACACGAGGTGTTTCTTTTCCACTACATTATTCCAACATCAGGTGTTCATTTCCAGTACATTATTCCAACACGAGGTGTTTCTTTTCCAATACATTTTTCCAACACGAGGTGTTTCTTTTCCAGTACATTATTCCAACATCAGGTGTTCATTTCCAGTACATTATTCCAACACGAGGTGTTTCTTTTCCAGTACATTATTCCAACAGGAGCTGTTTCTTTTCCAGGACATTATTCCAACATCAAGTGTTCATTTCCAGTACATTATTCCAACACGAGGTGTTTCTTTTCCAGTACATTTTTCCAACACGAGGTGTTTCTTTTCCAGTACATTATTCCAACACGAGGTGTTTCTTTTCCAGGACATTATTCCAACATCAAGTGTTCATTTCCAGTACATTATTCCAACACGAGGTGTTTCTTTTCCAGTACATTTTTCCAACACGAGGTGTTTCTTTTCCAGTACATTATTCCAACACGAGGTGTTTCTTTTCCAGGACATTATTCCAACACGAGGTGTTTCTTTTCCACTACATTATTCCAACATCAGGTGTTCATTTCCAGTACATTATTCCAACACGAGGTGTTTCTTTTCCAATACATTTTTCCAACACGAGGTGTTTCTTTTCCAGTACATTATTCCAACATCAGGTGTTCATTTCCAGTACATTATTCCAACACGAGGTGTTTCTTTTCCAGTACATTATTCCAACAGGAGCTGTTTCTTTTCCAGGACATTATTCCAACATCAAGTGTTCATTTCCAGTACATTATTCCAACACGAGGTGTTTCTTTTCCAGTACATTTTTCCAACACGAGGTGTTTCTTTTCCAGTACATTATTCCAACACGAGGTGTTTCTTTTCCAGGACATTATTCCAACACGAGGTGTTTCTTTTCCACTACATTATTCCAACATCAGGTGTTCATTTCCAGTACATTATTCCAACACGAGGTGTTTCTTTTCCAGTACATTATTCCAACATCAGGTGTTCATTTCCAGTACATTATTCCAACACGAGGTGTTTCTTTTCCAGCACATTATTCCAACACGAGGTGTTTCTTTTCCAGTACATTATTCCAACACGAGGTGTTTCTTTTCCAGTACATTATTCCAACACGAGGTGTTTCTTTTCCACTACATTATTCCAACATCAGGTGTTCATTTCCAGTACATTATTCCAACACGAGGAGTTTCTTTTCCAGTACATTATTCCAACACAAGGTGTTTCTTTTCCACTACATTATTCCAACATCAGGTGTTCATTTCCAGTACATTATTCCAACACGAGTTGTTTCTTTTCCACTACATTATTCCAACATCAGGTGTTCATTTCCAGTACATTATTCCAACACGAGGTGTTTCTTTTCCAGTACATTATTCCAACACAAGGTGTTTCTTTTCCACTACATTATTCCAACATCAGGTGTTCATTTCCAGTACATTATTCCAACACGAGGTGTTTCTTTTCCAGTACATTATTCCAACATCAGGTGTTCATTTCCAGTACATTATTCCAACACAAGGTGTTTCTTTTCCAATACATTTTTCCAACACGAGGTGTTTCTTTTCCAGTACATTATTCCAACATCAGGTGTTCATTTCCAGTACATTATTCCAACACGAGGTGTTTCTTTTCCAATACACTATTCCAACATCAGGTGTTCATTTCCAGTACATTATTCCAACACGAGGTGTTTCATTTCCAGTACATTATTCCAAAATCAGGTGTTCATTTCCAGTACATTATTCCAACACGAGGTGTTTCTTTTCCAGTACATTATTCCAACACGAGGTGTTTCTTTTCCAGTACATTATTCCAACATCAGGTGTTTATTTCCAGTACATTATTCCAACACGAGGTGTTTCTTTTCCAGTACATTATTCCAACACGAGGTGTTTCTTTTCCACTACGTTATTCCAACATCAGGTGTTCATTTCCAGTACATTATTCCAACACGAGGTGTTTCTTTTCCAGTACATTATTCCAACACAAGGTGTTTCTTTTCCACTACATTATTCCAACATCTGGTGTTCATTTCCAGTACATTATTCCAACACGAGGTGTTTCTTTTCCACTACATTATTCCAACATCAGGTGTTCATTTCCAGTACATTATTCCAACACGAGGTGTTTCTTTTCCAGTACATTATTCCAACACAAGGTGTTTCTTTTCCAGTACATTATTCCAACACGAGGTGTTTCTTTTCCAGTACATTATTCCAACATCAGGTGTTCATTTCCAGTACATTATTCCAACACGAGGTGTTTCTTTTCCAGTACATTATTCCAACATCAGGTGTTCATTTCCAGTACATTATTCCAACATGAGGTGTTTCTTTTCCAGTACATTATTCCAACACGAGGTGTTTCTTTTCCAATACATTTTTCCAACACGAGGTGGTTCTTTTCCAGTACATTATTCCAACATCAGGTGTTCATTTCCAGTACATTATTCCAACACGAGGTGTTTCTTTTCCAGTACATTTTTCCAACACGAGGTGTTTCTTTTCCAGTACATTATTCCAACACGAGGTGATTCTTTTCCAGGACATTATTCCAACACGAGGTGTTTCTTTTCCACTACATTATACCAACATTAGGTGTTCATTTCCAGTACATTATTCCAACACGAGGTGTTTCTTTTCCAGTACATTATTCCAACATGAGCTGTTTCTTTTCCAGGACATTATTCCAACACCAGGTGTTTCTTTTCCAGTACATTATTCCAACATGAGCTGTTTCTTTTCCATTACATTATTCCAACATCAGGTGTTCAATTCCAGTATATTATTCCAACACGAGGTGTTTCTTTTCCAGTACATTATTCCAACATCAGGTGTTCATTTCCAGTACATTATTCCAACATGAGATGTTGCTTTTCCAGTACATTATTCCAACATCAGGTGTTCATTTCCAGTATATTATTCCAACACGAGGTGTTACTTTTCCAGGACATTATTCCAACACGAGGTGCTTCTTTTCCAGTACATTAATCCAACATCAGGTGTTCATTTCCAGTACATTATTCCAACATCAGGTGTTCATTTCCAGTACATTATTCCAACACGAGGTGTTTCTTTTCCAGTACATTATTTCAACATGAGCTGTTTCTTTTCCAGGACATTATTCCAACACGAGGTGTTTCTTTTCCAATACATTATTCCAACACGAGGTGTTTCTTTTCCACTACATTATACCAACATCAGGTGTTCATTTCCAGTACATTATTCCAACACGAGGTGTTTCTTTTCCAGTACATTATTCCAACACGAGTTGTTTCTTTTCCACTACATTATACCAACATCTGGTGTTCATTTCCAGTACATTATTCCAACACGAGGTGTTTCTTTTCCACTACATTATTCCAACATCAGGTGTTCATTTCCAGTACATTATTCCAACACGAGGTGTTTCTTTTCCAGTACATTATTCCAACACAAGGTGTTTCTTTTCCAGTACATTATTCCAACACGAGGTGTTTCTTTTCCAGTACATTATTCCAACATCAGGTGTTCATTTCCAGTACATTATTCCAACACGAGGTGTTTCTTTTCCAGTACATTATTCCAACATCAGGTGTTCATTTCCAGTACATTATTCCAACATGAGGTGTTTCTTTTCCAGTACATTATTCCAACACGAGGTGTTTCTTTTCCAATACATTTTTCCAACACGAGGTGTTTCTTTTCCAGTACATTATTCCAACATCAGGTGTTCATTTCCAGTACATTATTCCAACACGAGGTGTTTCTTTTCCAGTACATTTTTCCAACACGAGGTGTTTCTTTTCCAGTACATTATTCCAACACGAGGTGATTCTTTTCCAGGACATTATTCCAACACGAGGTGTTTCTTTTCCACTACATTATACCAACATTAGGTGTTCATTTCCAGTACATTATTCCAACACGAGGTGTTTCTTTTCCAGTACATTATACCAACATTAGGTGTTCATTTCCAGTACATTATTCCAACATGAGCTGTTTCTTTTCCAGGACATTATTCCAACACCAGGTGTTTCTTTTCCAGTACATTATTCCAACATGAGCTGTTTCTTTTCCATTACATTATTCCAACATCAGGTGTTCAATTCCAGTATATTATTCCAACACGAGGTGTTTCTTTTCCAGTACATTATTCCAACATCAGGTGTTCATTTCCAGTACATTATTCCAACATGAGATGTTGCTTTTCCAGTACATTATTCCAACATCAGGTGTTCATTTCCAGTATATTATTCCAACACGAGGTGTTACTTTTCCAGGACATTATTCCAACACGAGGTGCTTCTTTTCCAGTACATTAATCCAACATCAGGTGTTCATTTCCAGTACATTATTCCAACATCAGGTGTTCATTTCCAGTACATTATTCCAACACGAGGTGTTTCTTTTCCAGTACATTATTTCAACATGACCTGTTTCTTTTCCAGGACATTATTCCAACACGAGGTGTTTCTTTTCCAATACATTATTCCAACACGAGGTGTTTCTTTTCCACTACATTATACCAACATCAGGTGTTCATTTCCAGTACATTATTCCAACACGAGGTGTTTCTTTTCCAGTACATTATTCCAACACGAGTTGTTTCTTTTCCACTACATTATACCAACATCAGGTGTTCATTTCCAGTACATTATTCCAACACGAGGTGTTTCTTTTCCAGTACATTATTCCAACACGAGGTGTTTCTTTTCCAGGACATTATTCCAACACGAGGTGTTACTTTTCCAGTACATTATTCAAACACGAGGTGTTTCTTTTCCAGGACATTGTTCCAACACCAGGTGTTACTTTTCCAGCACATTATTCCAACAGGAGGTGTTTCTTTTCCAGTACATTATTCCAACACGAGCTGTTTCTTTTCCAGGACATTATTCCAACATCAGGTGTTCATTTCCAGTACATTATTCCAACATCAGTTGTTCATTTCCAGTACATTATTCCAACACGAGGTGTTTCTTTTCCAGTACATTATTCCAACATCAGGTGTTCATTTCCAGTACATTATTCCAACACGAGGTGTTACTTTTCCAGGACATTATTGCAACACGAGGTGTTTCTTTTCCAGGACATTATTCCAACACGAGGTGTTTCTTTTCCAGTACATTATTCCAACATCAGGTGTTCATTTCCAGTACATTATTCCAACACGAGGTGTTACTTTTCCAGGACATTATTCCAACACGAGGTGTTTCTTTTCTAGGACATTATTCCAACACGAGGTGTTTCTTTTCCAGTACATTATTCCAACATCAGGTGTTCATTTCCAGGACATTATTCCAACACGAGGTGTTTCTTTTCCAGTACATTATACCAACATCAGGTGTTCATTTCCAGTACATTATTCCAACACGAGGTGTTTCTTTTCCAGTACATTATTCCAACATCAGGTGTTCATTTCCAGTACATTATTCCAACACGAGGTGTTTCTTTTCCAGTGCATTATTCCAACACGAGGTGTTCTTTTCCAGGACATTATTCCAACACGAGGTGTTTCTTTTCCAGGACATTATTCCAACACGAGGTGTTTCTTTTCCAGTACATTATTCCAACATCAGGTGTTCATTTCCAGTACATTATTCCAACACAAGGTGTTTCTTTTCCAGTACATTATACCAACATCAGGTGTTCATTTCCAGTACATTATTCCAACACGAGGTGTTCTTTTCCAGTACATTATTCCAACACGAGGTGTTTCTTTTCCAATCATTATTCCAACACGAGGTGTTTCTTTTCCAGTACATTATTCCAACACGAGGTGTTTCTTTTCCAGGACATTATTCCAACACGAGGTGTTTCTTTTCCACTGCATTATACCAACATCAGGTGTTCATTTCCAGTACATTATTCCAACACGAGGTGTTTCTTTTCCAGTACATTATACCAACATCAGGTGTTCATTTCCAGTACATTATTCCAACACGAGGTGTTCTTTTCCAGTACATTATTCCAGGACTATATCTCCAACACAGAAGTCCTTGAAGCGGCCAACACCCCCAGCTTATACACACTACTGAGTCAGCGGCGCTTGAGATGGCTTGGCCATGTGAGCCGCATGGAAGATGGCAGGATCCCCAAAGACACATTGTACAGCGAGCTCGCCACTGGTATCAGACCCACCGGCCGTCCATGTCTCCGTTATAAAGACGTCTGCAAACGCGACATGAAATCGTGTGACATTGATCACAAGTCGTGGGAGTCAGTTGCCAGCATTTGCCAGAGCTGGCGGGCAGCCATAAAGACAGGGCTAAATTGTGGCGAGTCGAAGAGACTTAGTAGTTGGCAGGAAAAAAGACAGAGGCGCAAGGGGAGAGCCTACTGTGCAACAGCCCCAACAAACAAATTTCTCTGCAGCACCTGTGGAAGAGCCTGTCACTCCAGAATTGGCCTTTATAGCCACTCCAGGCGCTGCTTCACAAACCACTGACCACCTCCAGGCGCGTATCCATTGTCTCTCGAGATAAGGAGGCCCAAAAGGAAAAAAGGACATTATACCAACATCAGGTGTTCATTTCCAGTACATTTTTCCAACACAAGGTATTTCTTTTCCAGTACATTATTCCAACGCAAGGTATTTCTTTTCCAGTACATTATTCCAACACGAGGTATTTCTTTTCCAGGACATTATACCAACATCAGGTGTTCATTTCCAGTACATTATTCCAACATCAGGTGTTCATTTCCAGTACATTATTCCAACATCAGGTGTTCATTTCCAGTACATTATTCCAACATCAGGTGTTCATTTCCAGTACATTATACCAACATCAGGTGTTCATTTCCAGTACATTATTCCAACACGAGGTGTTTCTTTTCCAGTACATTATTCCAACATCAGGTGTTCATTTCCAGTACATTATTCCAACATCAGGTGTTCATTTCCAGTACATTATTCCAACATCAGGTGTTCATTTCCAGTACATTATTCCAACATCAGGTGTTCTTTTCCAGTACATTTTTCCAACATGAGATGTTTCTTTTCCAGTACATTATACCAACATCAGGTGTTCATTTCCAGTACATTATTCCAACACGAGGTGTTCTTTTCCAGTACATTATTCCAACACGAGGTATTTCTTTTCCAGTACATTATTCCAACACAAGGTATTTCTTTTCCAGTACATTATTCCAACACGAGGTGTTTCTTTTCCAGGACATTATACCAACATCAGGAGTTCATTTCCAGTACATTATTCCAACACGAGGTGTTTCTTTTCCAGGACATTATTCCAACACGAGGTGTTTCTTTTCCACTACATTATACCAACATCAGGTGTTCATTTCCAGTACATTATTCCAACACAAGTTATTTCTTTTCCAGTACATTATTCCAACACAAGGTATTTCTTTTCCAGTACATTATTCCAACACGAGGTGTTTCTTTTCCAGGACATTATACCAACATCAGGTGTTCATTTCCAGTACATTATTCCAACACGGGTGTTACTTTTCCAGGACATTATTACAACACGAGGTGTTTCTTTTCCAGTACATTATTCCAACACGAGGTGTTTCTTTTCCAGTCCATTATTTCAACACGAGGTGTTACCTTTCCAGTACATTATTCCAACACGAGGTGTTTCTTTTCCAGGATATTATTCCAACATCAGGTGTTCATTTCCAGAACATTATTCCAACACGGGGTGTTTCTTTTCCAGTACATTATTCCAACACGAGGTGTTTCTTTTCCAGTCCATTATTTCAACACGAGGTGTTACCTTTCCAGTACATTATTCCAACACGAGGTGTTTCTTTTCCAGGATATTATTCCAACATCAGGTGTTCATTTCCAGGACATTATTCCAACACGAGCTGTTTCTTTTCCAGTACATTATTCCAACACGAGGTGTTACCTTTCCAGTACATTATTCCAACACGAGGTGTTTCTTTTCCAGGATATTATTCCAACATCAGGTGTTCTTTTCCAGTACATTATTCCAACACAAGGTATTTCTTTTCCAGTACATTATTCCAACACAAGGTATTTCTTTTCCAGTACATTATTCCAACACGAGGTGTTTCTTTTCCAGGACATTATACCAACATCAGGTGTTCATTTCCAGTACATTATTCCAACACGAGGTGTTTCTTTTCCAGGACATTATTCCAACACGAGGTGATTCTTTTCCACTACATTATACCAACATCAGGTGTTCATTTCCAGTACATTATTCCAACACAAGGTATTTCTTTTCCAGTACATTATTCCAACACAAGGTGTTTCTTTTCCAGGACATTATACCAACATCAGGTGTTCATTTCCAGTACATTATTCCAACACGAGGTGTTTCTTTTCCAGTTCATTATTTCAACACGAGGTGTTACCTTTCCAGTACATTATTCCAACACGAGGTGTTTCTTTTCCAGGATATTATTCCAACATCAGGTGTTCATTTCCAGAACATTATTCCAACACGGGGTGTTTCTTTTCCAGTACATTATTCCAACACGAGGTGTTTATTTTCCAGTCCATTATTTCAACACGAGGTGTTACCTTTCCAGTACATTATTCCAACACGAGGTGTTTCTTTTCCAGGATATTATTCCAACATCAGGTGTTCATTTCCAGGACATTATTCCAACACGAGCTGTTTCTTTTCCAGTACATTATTCCAACACGAGGTGTTTCTTTTCCAGGATATTATTCCAACATCAGGTGTTCATTTCCAGTACATTATTCCAACACGAGGTGTTCTTTTCCAGTACATTATTCCAGGACTATATCTCCAACACAGAAGTCCTTGAAGCGGCCAACACCCCCAGCTTATACACACTACTGAGTCAGCGGCGCTTGAGATGGCTTGGCCATGTGAGCCGCATGGAAGATGGCAGGATCCCCAAAGACACATTGTACAGCGAGCTCGCCACTGGTATCAGACCCACCGGCCGTCCATGTCTCCGTTATAAAGACGTCTGCAAACGCGACATGAAATCGTGTGACATTGATCACAAGTCGTGGGAGTCAGTTGCCAGCATTCGCCAGAGCTGGCGGGCAGCCATAAAGACAGGGCTAAATTGTGGCGAGTCGAAGAGACTTAGTAGTTGGCAGGAAAAAAGACAGAGGCGCAAGGGGAGAGCCTACTGTGCAACAGCCCCAACAAACAAATTTCTCTGCAGCACCTGTGGAAGAGCCTGTCACTCCAGAATTGGCCTTTATAGCCACTCCAGGCGCTGCTTCACAAACCACTGACCACCTCCAGGCGCGTATCCATTGTCTCTCGAGATAAGGAGGCCCAAAAGGAAAAAAGGACATTATACCAACATCAGGTGTTCATTTCCAGTACATTTTTCCAACACAAGGTATTTCTTTTCCAGTACATTATTCCAACGCAAGGTATTTCTTTTCCAGTACATTATTCCAACACGAGGTATTTCTTTTCCAGGACATTATACCAACATCAGGTGTTCATTTCCAGTACATTATTCCAACATCAGGTGTTCATTTCCAGTACATTATTCCAACATCAGGTGTTCATTTCCAGTACATTATTCCAACATCAGGTGTTCATTTCCAGTACATTATACCAACATCAGGTGTTCATTTCCAGTACATTATTCCAACACGAGGTGTTTCTTTTCCAGTACATTATTCCAACATCAGGTGTTCATTTCCAGTACATTATTCCAACATCAGGTGTTCATTTCCAGTACATTATTCCAACATCAGGTGTTCATTTCCAGTACATTATTCCAACATCAGGTGTTCATTTCCAGTACATTATTCCAACATCAGGTGTTCTTTTCCAGTACATTTTTCCAACATGAGATGTTTCTTTTCCAGTACATTATACCAACATCAGGTGTTCATTTCCAGTACATTATTCCAACACGAGGTGTTCTTTTCCAGTACATTATTCCAACACGAGGTATTTCTTTTCCAGTACATTATTCCAACACAAGGTATTTCTTTTCCAGTACATTATTCCAACACGAGGTGTTTCTTTTCCAGGACATTATACCAACATCAGGAGTTCATTTCCAGTACATTATTCCAACACGAGGTGTTTCTTTTCCAGGACATTATTCCAACACGAGGTGTTTCTTTTCCACTACATTATACCAACATCAGGTGTTCATTTCCAGTACATTATTCCAACACAAGTTATTTCTTTTCCAGTACATTATTCCAACACAAGGTATTTCTTTTCCAGTACATTATTCCAACACGAGGTGTTTCTTTTCCAGGACATTATACCAACATCAGGTGTTCATTTCCAGTACATTATTCCAACACGGGTGTTACTTTTCCAGGACATTATTCCAACACGAGGTGTTTCTTTTCCAGTACATTATTCCAACACGAGGTGTTTCTTTTCCAGTCCATTATTTCAACACGAGGTGTTACCTTTCCAGTACATTATTCCAACACGAGGTGTTTCTTTTCCAGGATATTATTCCAACATCAGGTGTTCATTTCCAGAACATTATTCCAACACGGGGTGTTTCTTTTCCAGTACATTATTCCAACACGAGGTGTTTCTTTTCCAGTCCATTATTTCAACACGAGGTGTTACCTTTCCAGTACATTATTCCAACACGAGGTGTTTCTTTTCCAGGATATTATTCCAACATCAGGTGTTCATTTCCAGGACATTATTCCAACACGAGCTGTTTCTTTTCCAGTACATTATTCCAACACGAGGTGTTACCTTTCCAGTACATTATTCCAACACGAGGTGTTTCTTTTCCAGGATATTATTCCAACATCAGGTGTTCTTTTCCAGTACATTATTCCAACACAAGGTATTTCTTTTCCAGTACATTATTCCAACACAAGGTATTTCTTTTCCAGTACATTATTCCAACACGAGGTGTTTCTTTTCCACTACATTATACCAACATCAGGTGTTCATTTCCAGTACATTATTCCAACACAAGGTATTTCTTTTCCAGTACATTATTCCAACACAAGGTGTTTCTTTTCCAGGACATTATACCAACATCAGGTGTTCATTTCCAGTACATTATTCCAACACGAGGTGTTTCTTTTCCAGTTCATTATTTCAACACGAGGTGTTACCTTTCCAGTACATTATTCCAACACGAGGTGTTTCTTTTCCAGGATATTATTCCAACATCAGGTGTTCATTTCCAGAACATTATTCCAACACGGGGTGTTTCTTTTCCAGTACATTATTCCAACACGAGGTGTTTATTTTCCAGTCCATTATTTCAACACGAGGTGTTACCTTTCCAGTACATTATTCCAACACGAGGTGTTTCTTTTCCAGGATATTATTCCAACATCAGGTGTTCATTTCCAGGACATTATTCCAACACGAGATGTTTCTTTTCCAGTACATTATTCCAACACGAGGTGTTTCTTTTCCAGGATATTATTCCAACATCAGGTGTTCATTTCCAGGACATTATTCCAACAGGAGGTGTTACTTTTCCAGTACATTATTCCAACATGAGGTGTTTCTTTTCCAGTACATTATTCCAATATGAGCTGTTTCTTTTCCAGTACATTATTCCAACACGAGGTGTTTCTTTTCCAGGACATTATACCAACATCAGGTGTTCATTTCCAGTACATTATTCCAACACGAGGTGTTTCTTTTCCAGGACATTATTCCAACACGAGGTGTTTCTTTTCCACTACATTATACCAACATCAGGTGTTCATTTCCAGTACATTATTCCAACACAAGGTATTTCTTTTCCAGTACATTATTCCAACACAAGGTATTTCTTTTCCAGTACATTATTCCAACACGAGGTGTTTCTTTTCCAGGACATTATACCAACATCAGGTGTTCATTTCCAGTACTTTATTCCAACACGAGGTGTTACTTTTCCAGGACATTATTCCAACACGAGGTGTTTCTTTTCCAGGACATTATACCAACATCAGGTGTTCATTTCCAGTACATTATTCCAACACGAGGTGTTACTTTTCCAGGACATTATTCCAACACGAGGTGTTTCTTTTCCAGTACATTATTCCAACACGAGGTGTTTCTTTTCCAGTCCATTATTTCAACACGAGGTGTTACCTTTCCAGTACATTATTCCAACACGAGGTGTTTCTTTTCCAGGATATTATTCCAACATCAGGTGTTCTTTTCCAGTACATTATTCCAACACAAGGTATTTCTTTTCCAGTACATTATTCCAACACAAGGTATTTCTTTTCCAGTACATTATTCCAACACGAGGTGTTTCTTTTCCAGGACATTATACCAACATCAGGTGTTCATTTCCAGTACATTATTCCAACACGAGGTGTTTCTTTTCCACTACATTATACCAACATCAGGTGTTCATTTCCAGTACATTATTCCAACACAAGGTATTTCTTTTCCAGTACATTATTCCAACACAAGGTATTTCTTTTCCAGTACATTATTCCAACACGAGGTGTTTCTTTTCCAGGACATTATACCAACATCAGGTGTTCATTTCCAGTACATTATTCCAACACGAGGTGTTTCTTTTCCAGTTCATTATTTCAACACGAGGTGTTACCTTTCCAGTACATTATTCCAACACGAGGTGTTTCTTTTCCAGGATATTATTCCAACATCAGGTGTTCATTTCCAGAACATTATTCCAACACGGGGTGTTTCTTTTCCAGTACATTATTCCAACACGAGGTGTTTCTTTTCCAGTCCATTATTTCAACACGAGGTGTTACCTTTCCAGTACATTATTCCAACACGAGGTGTTTCTTTTCCAGGATATTATTCCAACATCAGGTGTTCATTTCCAGGACATTATTCCAACACGAGCTGTTTCTTTTCCAGTACATTATTCCAACACGAGGTGTTACCTTTCCAGTACATTATTCCAACACGAGGTGTTTCTTTTCCAGGATATTATTCCAACATCAGGTGTTCATTTCCAGGACATTATTCCAACAGGAGGTGTTACTTTTCCAGTACATTATTCCAACATCAGGTGTTCATTTCCAGAACATTATTCCAACATGAGCTGTTGCTTTTCCAGTACATTATTCCAACACGAGGTGTTTCTTTTCCAGTCCATTATTCCAACATCAGGTGTTCTTTTCCAGTACATTATTCCAACATCAGGTGTTCATTTCCAGTACTTTATTCCAACACGAGGTGTTACTTTTCCAGGACATTATTCCAACACCAGGTGTTTCTTTTCCAGTACATTATTCCAACATCAGGTGTTCATTTCCAGTACTTTATTCCAACACGAGGTGTTACTTTTCCAGGACATTATTCCAACACCAGGTGTTTCTTTTCCAGTACATTATTCCAACATCAGGTGTTCAGTTCCAGTACTTTATTCCAACACGAGGTGTTCATTTCCAGGACATTATTGCAACACGAGGTGTTTCTTTTCCAGTACATTATTCCAACACGAGGTGTTTCTTTTCCACTACATTATACCAACATCAGGTGTTCATTTCCAGTACATTATTCCAACACGAGGTGGTACATTTCCAGGACATTATTCCAACATGAGGTGTTTCTTTTCCAGTACATTATACCAACATCAGCTGTTCATTTCTAGTACATTATTCCAACACGAGGTGTTTCTTTTCCAGTACATTATTCCAACACGAGGTGTTTCTTTTCCACTACATTATACCAACATCAGGTGTTCATTTCCAGTACATTATTCCAACACGAGGTGGTACATTTCCAGGACATTATTCCAACATGAGGTGTTTCTTTTCCAGTACATTATACCAACATCAGCTGTTCATTTCTAGTACATTATTCCAACACGAGGTGTTTCTTTTCCAGTACATTATTCCAACACGAGGTGTTTCTTTTCCACTACATTATACCAACATCAGGTGTTCATTTCCAGTATATTATTCCAACACGAGGTGTTTCCTTTCCAGTACATTATTCCAACATCAGGTGTTCATTTCCAGGACATTATACCAATATCAGGTGTTCATTTCCAGTATATTATTCCAACACGAGGTGTTTCTTTTCCAGTACATTATTCCAACATCAGGTGTTCATTTCCAGTACATTATCCCAACATCAGGTGTTCATTTCCAGTACATTATTCCAACATCAGGTGTTCTTTTCCAGTACATTATTCCAACATCAGGTGTTCATTTCCAGTACATTATTCCAACATCAGGTGTTCATTTCCAGTACATTATACCAACATCAGCTGTTCATTTCCAGTACATTATTCCAACACGAGGTGTTTCTTTTCCAGTACATTATTCCAACACGAGGTGTTTCTTTTCCACTACATTATACTTACATCAGCTGTTCTTTTCCAGTACATTATTCCAATATGAGCTGTTTCTTTTCCAGGACATTATTCCAACATCAGGTGTTCATTTCCAGAACATTATTCCAACATGAGCTGTTGCTTTTCCAGTACATTATTCCAACACGAGGTGTTTCTTTTCCAGTCCATTATTCCAACATCAGGTGTTCTTTTCCAGTACATTATTCCAACACGAGGTGTTTCTTTTCCAGTACATTATTCCAACATCAGGTGTTCATTTCCAGTACTTTATTCCAACACGAGGTGTTACTTTTCCAGGACATTATTCCAACACGAGGTGTTTCTTTTCCAGGACATTATACCAACATCAGGTGTTCATTTCCAGTACATTATTCCAACACGAGGTGTTACTTTTCCAGGACATTATTCCAACACGAGGTGTTTCTTTTCCAGTACATTATTCCAACACGAGGTGTTTCTTTTCCAGTCCATTATTTCAACACGAGGTGTTACCTTTCCAGTACATTATTCCAACACGAGGTGTTTCTTTTCCAGGATATTATTCCAACATCAGGTGTTCATTTCCAGAACATTATTCCAACACGGGGTGTTTCTTTTCCAGTACATTATTCCAACACGAGGTGTTTCTTTTCCAGTCCATTATTTCAACACGAGGTGTTACCTTTCCAGTACATTATTCCAACACGAGGTGTTTCTTTTCCAGGATATTATTCCAACATCAGGTGTTCATTTCCAGGACATTATTCCAACACGAGGTGTTTCTTTTCCAGTACATTATTCCAACACGAGGTGTTACCTTTCCAGTACATTATTCCAACACGAGGTGTTTCTTTTCCAGGATATTATTCCAACATCAGGTGTTCTTTTCCAGTACATTATTCCAACACAAGGTATTTCTTTTCCAGTACATTATTCCAACACAAGGTATTTCTTTTCCAGTACATTATTCCAACACGAGGTGTTTCTTTTCCAGGACATTATACCAACATCAGGTGTTCATTTCCAGTACATTATTCCAACACGAGGTGTTTCTTTTCCACTACATTATACCAACATCAGGTGTTCATTTCCAGTATATTATTCCAACACGAGGTGTTTCTTTTCCAGTACATTATTCCAACATCAGGTGTTCATTTCCAGTACATTATTCCAACATCAGGTGTTCATTTCCAGTACATTATTCCAACACGAGGTGTTTCTTTTCCAGTACATTATTCCAACACGAGGTGTTTCTTTTCCAGGACATTATACCAACATCAGGTGTTCATTTCCAGTACATTATTCCAACACGAGGTGTTTCTTTTCCAGGACATTATTCCAACACGAGGTGTTTCTTTTCCACTACATTATACCAACATCAGGTGTTCATTTCCAGTACATTATTCCAACACAAGGTGTTTCTTTTCCAGTTCATTATTTCAACACGAGGTGTTACCTTTCCACTACATTATTCCAACACGAGGTGTTTCTTGTCCAGGTTTTATTATTCCAACATCAGGTGTTCATTTCCAGAACATTATTCCAACACGGGGTGTTTCTTTTCCAGTACATTATTCCAACACGAAGTGTTTCTTTTCCAGTCCATTATTTCAACACGAGGTGTTACCTTTCCAGTACATTATTCCAACACGAGGTGTTTCTTTTCCAGGATATTATTCCAACACGAGCTGTTTCTTTTCCAGTACATTATTCCAACACGAGGTGTTACCTTTCCAGTACATTATTCCAACACGAGGTGTTTCTTTTCCAGGATATTATTCCAACATCAGGTGTTCATTTCCAGGACATTATTCCAACAGGAGGTGTTACTTTTCCAGTACATTATTCCAACATGAGGTGTTTCTTTTCCAGTACATTATTCCAATATGAGCTGTTTCTTTTCCAGGACATTATTCCAACATCAGGTGTTCATTTCCAGAACATTATTCCAACATGAGCTGTTGCTTTTCCAGTACATTATTCCAACACGAGGTGTTTCTTTTCCAGTCCATTATTCCAACATCAGGTGTTCTTTTCCAGTACATTATTCCAACATCAGGTGTTCATTTCCAGTACTTTATTCCAACACGAGGTGTTACTTTTCCAGGACATTATTCCAACACCAGGTGTTTCTTTTCCAGTACATTATTCCAACATCAGGTGTTCATTTCCAGTACTTTATTCCAACACGAGGTGTTACTTTTCCAGGACATTATTCCAACACCAGGTGTTTCTTTTCCAGTACATTATTCCAACATCAGGTGTTCATTTCCAGTACATTATTCCAACACGAGGTGTTCATTTCCAGGACATTATTGCAACACGAGGTGTTTCTTTTCCAGTACATTATTCCAACACGAGGTGTTTCTTTTCCACTACATTATACCAACATCAGGTGTTCATTTCCAGTACATTATTCCAACACGAGGTGTTTCTTTTCCAGTACATTATTCCAACACGAGGTGTTTCTTTTCCACTACATTATACCAACATCAGGTGTTCATTTCCAGTATATTATTCCAACACGAGGTGTTTCTTTTCCAGTACATTATTCCAACATCAGGTGTTCATTTCCAGTACATTATTCCAACATCAGGTGTTCATTTCCAGTACATTATTCCAACACGAGGTGTTTCTTTTCCAGTACATTATTCCAACACGAGGTGTTTCTTTTCCAGGACATTATACCAACATCAGATGTTCATTTCCAGTACATTATTCCAACACGAGGTGTTTCTTTTCCAGGACATTATTCCAACACGAGGTGTTTCTTTTCCACTACATTATACCAACATCAGGTGTTCATTTCCAGTACATTATTCCAACACAAGGTGTTTCTTTTCCAGTTCATTATTTCAACACGAGGTGTTACCTTTCCACTACATTATTCCAACACGAGGTGTTTCTTGTCCAGGTTTTATTATTCCAACATCAGGTGTTCATTTCCAGAACATTATTCCAACACGGGGTGTTTCTTTTCCAGTACATTATTCCAACACGAAGTGTTTCTTTTCCAGTCCATTATTTCAACACGAGGTGTTACCTTTCCAGTACATTATTCCAACACGAGGTGTTTCTTTTCCAGGATATTATTCCAACACGAGCTGTTTCTTTTCCAGTACATTATTCCAACACGAGGTGTTACCTTTCCAGTACATTATTCCAACACGAGGTGTTTCTTTTCCAGGATATTATTCCAACATCAGGTGTTCATTTCCAGGACATTATTCCAACAGGAGGTGTTACTTTTCCAGTACATTATTCCAACATGAGGTGTTTCTTTTCCAGTACATTATTCCAATATGAGCTGTTTCTTTTCCAGGACATTATTCCAACATCAGGTGTTCATTTCCAGAACATTATTCCAACATGAGCTGTTGCTTTTCCAGTACATTATTCCAACACGAGGTGTTTCTTTTCCAGTCCATTATTCCAACATCAGGTGTTCTTTTCCAGTACATTATTCCAACATCAGGTGTTCATTTCCAGTACTTTATTCCAACACGAGGTGTTACTTTTCCAGGACATTATTCCAACACCAGGTGTTTCTTTTCCAGTACATTATTCCAACATCAGGTGTTCATTTCCAGTACTTTATTCCAACACGAGGTGTTACTTTTCCAGGACATTATTCCAACACCAGGTGTTTCTTTTCCAGTACATTATTCCAACATCAGGTGTTCATTTCCAGTACATTATTCCAACACGAGGTGTTCATTTCCAGGACATTATTGCAACACGAGGTGTTTCTTTTCCAGTACATTATTCCAACACGAGGTGTTTCTTTTCCACTACATTATACCAACATCAGGTGTTCATTTCCAGTACATTATTCCAACACGAGGTGGTACATTTCCAGGACATTATTCCAACATGAGGTGTTTCTTTTCCAGTACATTATACCAACATCAGCTGTTCATTTCTAGTACATTATTCCAACACGAGGTGTTTCTTTTCCAGTACATTATTCCAACACGAGGTGTTTCTTTTCCACTACATTATACCAACATCAGGTGTTCATTTCCAGTACATTATTCCAACATCAGCTGTTCATTTCCAGTACATTATTCCAACACGAGGTGTTTCTTTTCCAGTACATTATTCCAACACGAGGTGTTTCTTTTCCACTACATTATACCAACATCAGGTGTTCATTTCCAGTATATTATTCCAACACGAGGTGTTTCTTTTCCAGTACATTATTCCAACATCAGGTGTTCATTTCCAGTACATTATTCCAACATCAGGTGTTCATTTCCAGTACATTATTCCAACACGAGGTGTTTCTTTTCCAGTACATTATTCCAACACGAGGTGTTTCTTTTCCACTACATTATACCAACATCAGGTGTTCATTTCCAGTATATTATTCCAACACGAGGTGTTTCTTTTCCAGTACATTATTCCAACATCAGGTGTTCATTTCCAGTACATTATTCCAACATCAGGTGTTCATTTCCAGTACATTATTCCAACATCAGGTGTTCTTTTCCAGTACATTATTCCAACATCAGGTGTTCATTTCCAGTACATTATTCCAACAACAGGTGTTCATTTCCAGTACATTATACCAACATCAGCTGTTCATTTCCAGTACATTATTCCAACACGAGGTGTTTCTTTTCCAGTACATTATTCCAACACGAGGTGTTTCTTTTCCACTACATTATACCAACATCAGCTGTTCTTTTCCAGTACATTATTCCAATATGAGCTGTTTCTTTTCCAGGACATTATTCCAACATCAGGTGTTCATTTCCAGAACATTATTCCAACATGAGCTGTTGCTTTTCCAGTACATTATTCCAACACGAGGTGTTTCTTTTCCAGTCCATTATTCCAACATCAGGTGTTCTTTTCCAGTACATTATTCCAACACGAGGTGTTTCTTTTCCAGTACATTATTCCAACATCAGGTGTTCATTTCCAGTACTTTATTCCAACACGAGGTGTTACTTTTCCAGGACATTATTCCAACACGAGGTGTTTCTTTTCCAGGACATTATACCAACATCAGGTGTTCATTTCCAGTACATTATTCCAACACGAGGTGTTACTTTTCCAGGACATTATTCCAACACGAGGTGTTTCTTTTCCAGTACATTATTCCAACACGAGGTGTTTCTTTTCCAGTCCATTATTTCAACACGAGGTGTTACCTTTCCAGTACATTATTCCAACACGAGGTGTTTCTTTTCCAGGATATTATTCCAACATCAGGTGTTCATTTCCAGAACATTATTCCAACACGGGGTGTTTCTTTTCCAGTACATTATTCCAACACGAGGTGTTTCTTTTCCAGTCCATTATTTCAACACGAGGTGTTACCTTTCCAGTACATTATTCCAACACGAGGTGTTTCTTTTCCAGGATATTATTCCAACATCAGGTGTTCATTTCCAGGACATTATTCCAACACGAGCTGTTTCTTTTCCAGTACATTATTCCAACACGAGGTGTTACCTTTCCAGTACATTATTCCAACACGAGGTGTTTCTTTTCCAGGATATTATTCCAACATCAGGTGTTCTTTTCCAGTACATTATTCCAACACAAGGTATTTCTTTTCCAGTACATTATTCCAACACAAGGTATTTCTTTTCCAGTACATTATTCCAACACGAGGTGTTTCTTTTCCAGGACATTATACCAACATCAGGTGTTCATTTCCAGTACATTATTCCAACACGAGGTGTTTCTTTTCCAGGACATTATTCCAACACGAGATGTTTCTTTTCCACTACATTATACCAACATCAGGTGTTCATTTCCAGTACATTATTCCAACACAAGGTATTTCTTTTCCAGTACATTATTCCAACACAAGGTATTTCTTTTCCAGTACATTATTCCAACACGAGGTGTTTCTTTTCCAGGACATTATACCAACATCAGGTGTTCATTTCCAGTACATTATTCCAACACGAGGTGTTTCTTTTCCAGTTCATTATTTCAACACGAGGTGTTACCTTTCCAGTACATTATTCCAACACGAGGTGTTTCTTTTCCAGGATATTATTCCAACATCAGGTGTTCATTTCCAGAACATTATTCCAACACGGGGTGTTTCTTTTCCAGTACATTATTCCAACACGAGGTGTTTCTTTTCCAGTCCATTATTTCAACACGAGGTGTTACCTTTCCAGTACATTATTCCAACACGAGGTGTTTCTTTTCCAGGATATTATTCCAACATCAGGTGTTCATTTCCAGGACATTATTCCAACACGAGCTGTTTCTTTTCCAGTACATTATTCCAACACGAGGTGTTACCTTTCCAGTACATTATTCCAACACGAGGTGTTTCTTTTCCAGGATATTATTCCAACATCAGGTGTTCATTTCCAGGACATTATTCCAACAGGAGGTGTTACTTTTCCAGTACATTATTCCAACATGAGGTGTTTCTTTTCCAGTACATTATTCCAATATGAGCTGTTTCTTTTCCAGGACATTATTCCAACATCAGGTGTTCATTTCCAGAACATTATTCCAACATGAGCTCTTGCTTTTCCAGTACATTATTCCAACACGAGGTGTTTCTTTTCCAGTCCATTATTCCAACATCAGGTGTTCTTTTCCAGTACATTATTCCAACACGAGGTGTTTCTTTTCCAGTACATTATTCCAACATCAGGTGTTCATTTCCAGTACTTTATTCCAACACGAGGTGTTACTTTTCCAGGACATTATTCCAACACGAGGTGTTTCTTTTCCAGGACATTATTCCAACATCAGGTGTTCATTTCCAGTACTTTATTCCAACACGAGGTGTTACTTTTCCAGGACATTATTCCAACACCAGGTGTTTCTTTTCCAGTACATTATTCCAACATCAGGTGTTCATTTCCAGTACTTTATTCCAACACGAGGTGTTACTTTTCCAGGACATTATTCCAACACGAGGTGTTTCTTTTCCAGTACATTATTCCAACACGAGGTGTTTCTTTTCCACTACATTATACCAACATCAGGTGTTCATTTCCAGTACATTATTCCAACACGAGGTGTTACATTTCCAGGACATTATTCCAACATGAGGTGTTTCTTTTCCACTACATTATACCAACATCAGCTGTTCATTTCTAGTACATTATTCCAACACGAGGTGTTTCTTTTCCAGTACATTATTCCAACACGAGGTGTTTCTTTTCCACTACATTATACCAACATCAGGTGTTCATTTCCAGTATATTATTCCAACACGAGGTGTTTCTTTTCCAGTACATTATTCCAACATCAGGTGTTCATTTCCAGTACATTATTCCAACATCAGCTGTTCAATTCCAGTACATTATTCCAACACGAGGTGTTTCTTTTCCAGTACATTATTCCAACACGAGGTGTTTCTTTTCCACTACATTATACCAACATCAGGTGTTCATTTCCAGTATATTATTCCAACACGAGGTGTTTCTTTTCCAGTACATTATTCCAACATCAGGTGTTCATTTCCAGTACATTATTCCAACATCAGGTGTTCATTTCCAGTACATTATTCCAACACGAGGTGTTTCTTTTCCAGTACATTATTCCAACACGAGGTGTTTCTTTTCCAGGACATTATACCAACATCAGGTGTTCATTTCCAGTACATTATTCCAACACGAGGTGTTTCTTTTCCAGGACATTATTCCAACACGAGGTGTTTCTTTTCCACTACATTATACCAACATCAGGTGTTCATTTCCAGTACATTATTCCAACACAAGGTGTTTCTTTTCCAGTTCATTATTTCAACACGAGGTGTTACCTTTCCAGTACATTATTCCAACACGAGGTGTTTCTTTTCCAGGATATTATTCCAACATCAGGTGTTCATTTCCAGAACATTATTCCAACACGAGGTGTTTCTTTTCCAGTACATTATTCCAACACGAAGTGTTTCTTTTCCAGTCCATTATTTCAACACGAGGTGTTACCTTTCCAGTACATTATTCCAACACGAGGTGTTTCTTTTCCAGGATATTATTCCAACATCAGGTGTTCATTTCCAGGACATTATTCCAACACGAGCTGTTTCTTTTCCAGTACATTATTCCAACACGAGGTGTTACCTTTCCAGTACATTATTCCAACACGAGGTGTTTCTTTTCCAGGATATTATTCCAACATCAGGTGTTCATTTCCAGGACATTATTCCAACAGGAGGTGTTACTTTTCCAGTACATTATTCCAACATGAGGTGTTTCTTTTCCAGTACATTATTCCAATATGAGCTGTTTCTTTTCCAGGACATTATTCCAACATCAGGTGTTCATTTCCAGAACATTATTCCAACATGAGCTCTTGCTTTTCCAGTACATTATTCAAACACGAGGTTTTTCTTTTCCAGTCCATTATTCCAACATCAGGTGTTCTTTTCCAGTACATTATTCCAACATCAGGTGTTCATTTCCAGTACTTTATTCCAACACGAGGTGTTACTTTTCCAGTACATTATTCCAACACGAGGTGTTTCTTTTCCACTACATTATACCAACATCAGGTGTTCATTTCCAGTACATTATTCCAACACGAGGTGGTACATTTCCAGGACATTATTCCAACATGAGGTGTTTCTTTTCCAGTACATTATACCAACATCAGCTGTTCATTTCTAGTACATTATTCCAACACGAGGTGTTTCTTTTCCAGTACATTATTCCAACATCAGGTGTTCATTTCCAGTACATTATTCCAACATCAGGTGTTCATTTCCAGTACATTATTCCAACACGAGGTGTTTCTTTTCCAGTACATTATTCCAACACGAGGTGTTTCTTTTCCAGTACATTATTCCAACATCAGGTGTTCATTTCCAGTACATTATTCCAACATCAGGTGTTCATTTCCAGTACATTATTCCAACATCAGGTGTTCTTTTCCAGTACATTATTCCAACATCAGGTGTTCTTTTCCAGTACATTATTCCAACATCAGGTGTTCATTTCCAGTACATTATTCCAACATCAGGTGTTCATTTCCAGTACATTATTCCAACATCAGGTGTTCTTTTCCAGTACATTATTCCAACATCAGGTGTTCTTTTCCAGTACATTATTCCAACATCAGGTGTTCATTTCCAGTACATTATTCCAACATCAGGTGTTCATTTCCAGTACATTATACCAACATCAGCTGTTCATTTCCAGTACATTATTCCAACACGAGGTGTTTCTTTTCCAGTACATTATTCCATCACGAGGTGTTTCTTTTCCACTACATTATACCAACATCAGCTGTTCATTTCCAGTACATTATTCCAACACGAGGTGTTTCTTTTAAAGTACATTATTCCAACACGAGGTGTTTCTTTTCCAGTACATTATTCCAACATCAGGTGTTCATTTCCAGTACATTATTCCAACATCACGTGTTCATTTCCAGTACATTATACCAACATCAGCTGTTCATTTCCAGTACATTATTCCAACACGAGGTGTTTCTTTTCCAGTACATTATACCAACATCAGGTGTTCATTTCCAGTATATTATTCCAACACGAGGTGTTTCTTTTCCAGTACATTATTCCAACATCAGGTGTTCATTTCCAGTACATTATTCCAACATCAGGTGTTCATTTCCAGTACATTATTCCAACACGAGGTGTTTCTTTTCCACTACATTATACCAACATCAGGTGTTCATTTCCAGTACATTATTCCAACATCAGGTGTTTCATTTCCAGTACATTATTCCAACACGAGGTGTTTCTTTTCCACGACATTATGCCAACATCAGGTGTTCATTTCCAGTACATTATTCCAACATGAGCTGTTTCTTTTCCAGTACATTATTCCAACACGAGGTGTTTCTTTTCCACTACATTATACCAACATCAGGTGTTCATTTCCAGTACATTATTCCAACATCAGGTGTTCTTTTCCAGTACATTATTCCAACATCAGGTGTTCATTTCCCGTACATTATTCCAACATCAGGTGTTCATTTCCAGTACATTATACCAACATCAGCTGTTCATTTCCAGTACATTATTCCAACACGAGGTGTTTCTTTTCCAGTACATTATTCCATCACGAGGTGTTTCTTTTCCACTACATTATACCAACATCAGCTGTTCATTTCCAGTACATTATTCCAACACGAGGTGTTTCTTTTCCAGTACATTATTCCAACACGAGGTGTTTCTTTTCCAGTACATTATTCCAACATCAGGTGTTCATTTCCAGTACATTATTCCAACATCACGTGTTCATTTCCAGTACATTATACCAACATCAGCTGTTCATTTCCAGTACATTATTCCAACACGAGGTGTTTCTTTTCCAGTACATTATTCCAACATCAGGTGTTCATTTCCAGTACATTATTCCAACATCAGGTGTTCTTTTCCTGTACATTATTCCAACATGAGGTGTTTCTTTTCCAGGACATTATACCAACATCAGGTGTTCCTTTCCAGTACATTATTCCAACACGAGGTGTTTCTTTTCCACTACATTATACCAACATCAGGTGTTCATTTCCAGTACATTATACCAACATCAGGTGTTCATTTCCAGTACATTATTCCAACACGAGGTGTTTCATTTCCAGTACATTATTCCAACACGAGGTGTTTCTTTTCCAGTACATTATTCCAACATCAGGTGTTCATTTCCAGTACATTATTCCAACATCAGGTGTTCTTTTCCTGTACATTATTCCAACATGAGGTGTTTCTTTTCCAGGACATTATACCAACATCAGGTGTTCCTTTCCAGTACATTATTCCAACACGAGGTGTTTCTTTTCCACTACATTATACCAACATCAGGTGTTCATTTCCAGTACATTATTCCAACACGAGGTGTTTCATTTCCAGTACATTATTCCAACACAAGGTGTTTCTTTTCCACGACATTATGCCAACATCAGGTGTTCATTTCCAGTACATTATTCGAACACGAGCTGTTTCTTTTCCAGTACATTATTTCAACACCAGGTGTTCATTTCCAGTACATTATTCCAACACGAGGTGTTTCTTTTCCAGTACATTATTCCAACATCAGGTGTTCATTTCCAGTACATTATTCCAACACCAGGTGTTTCTTTTCCAGTACATTATTCCAACACGAGGTGTTTCATTTCCAGTACATTATTCCAACACGGGTTGTTCTTTTCCAATACATTATTCCAACACCAGGTGTTTCTTTTCCAGTACATTATTCCAACACGAGGTGTTTCATTTCCAGTACATTATTCCAACACGAGGTGTTACTTTTCCAGGACATTATTCCAACACGAGGTGTTTCTTTTCCACTACATTATACCAACATCAGGTGTTCATTTCCAGTACATTATTCCAACACGAGGTGTTACTTTTCCAGGACATTATTCCAACACGAGGTGTTTCTTTTCCAGTACATTATTCCAACACCAGGTGTTTCTTTTCCAGTACATTATTCCAACATCAGGTGTTCATTTCCAGTACATTATTCCAACATCAGGTGTTCATTTCCAGTACATTATTCCAACACGAGGTGTTTCTTTTCCAGTACATTATTCCAACACGAGGTGTTTCTTTTCCACGACATTATGCCAACATCAGGTGTTCATTTCCAGTACATTATTCCAACACGAGGTGTTACTTTTCCAGGACATTATTCCAACACGAGGTGTTTCTTTTCCAGTACATTATTCCAACACCAGGTGTTTCTTTTCCAGTACATTATTCCAACATCAGGTGTTCATTTCCAGTACATTATACCAACATCAGGTGTTCATTTCCAGTATATTATTCCAACACGAGGTGTTACTTTTCCAGGACATTATTCCAACACGAGGTGTTTCTTTTCCAGTACATTATTCCAACACGAGGTGTTTCTTTTCCAGTACATTATACCAACATCAGGTGTTCATTTCCAGTACATTATTCCAACACGAGGTGTTTCTTTTCCACTACATAATACCAACATCAGGTGTTCATTTCCAGTACATTATTCCAACATCAGGTGTTCATTTCCAGGACATTATTCCAACACCAGGTGTTTCTTTTCCAGTACATTATTCCAACATCAGGTGTTCAATTCCAGTATATTATTCCAACACGAGGTGTTTCTTTTCCAGTAAATTATTCCAACATCAGGTGTTCATTTCCAGTTCATTATTCCAACATGAGCTGTTGCTTTTCCAGTACATTATTCCAACACGAGGTGTTACTTTTCCAGGACATTATTCCAACACGAGGTGTTTCTTTTCCAGGACATTATTCCAACACGAGGTGTTTCTTTTCCAGTACATTATTCCAACACGAGGTGTTACTTTTCCAGGACATTATTCCAACACGAGGTGTTTCTTTTCCAGTACATTATTCCAACACGAGGTGTTTCTTTTCCAGGACATTATAGCAACATCAGGTGTTTCTTTTCCAGTACATTATACCAACATGAGCTGTTTCTTTTCCAGTACATTATTCCAACACGAGGTGTTTCTTTTCCACTATATTATACCAACACGAGGTGTTTCTTTTCCAGTACATTATTCCAACACGAGGTGTTTCTTTTCCAGTACATTATTCCAACACCAGCTGTTCTTTTCCAATACATTATTCCAACACCAGCTGTTCTTTTCCAGTACAGTATTCCAACACCAGCTGTTCTTTTACAGTACATTATTCTAACACGAGGTGTTCTTTTCCAGTACATTATTCCAACACCAGCTGTTCTTTTCCAGTACAGTATTCCAACACCAGGTGTTCCTTTACAGTACATTATTCTAACACGAGGTGTTCTTTTCCAGTACAGTATTCCAACACCAGCTGTTCTTTTACAGTACATTATTCCAACACCAGCTGTTCTTTTCCAGTACATTATTCCAACACCAGCTGTTCTTTTACAGTACATTATTCCAACACCAGCTGTTCTTTAACAGTACATTATTCCAACACGAGGTGTTCTTTTCCAGTACATTATTCCAACACCAGCTGTTCTTTTCCAGTACATTATTCCAACACCAGCTGTTCTTTTCCTGTCCAGTATTCCAAGACCAGGTGTTCTTTTACAGTACATTATTCGAAAACGAGGTGTTCTTTACCAGTACAGTATTCCAACACCAGCTGTTCTTTTCCAGTACATTATTCCAACACCAGCTGTTCTTTTCCAGTACAGTATTCCAACACCAGGTATTCTTTTACAGTACATTATTCTAACACGAGGTGTTCTTTTCCAGTATATTATTCCAACACCAGCTGTTCGTTTCCAATACATTATTCCAACACCAGCTGTTCTTTTCCAGTACAGTATTCCAACACCAGCTGTTCTTTTCCAGTACATTATTCCAACACCAGCTGTTCTTTTCCAGTACATTATTCCAACATGAGGTGGTGTTTTCCAGTACATTATTCCAACACCAGGTGTTCTTTTCCAGTATATTATTCCAACACCTGGTGTTCTTTCCAGTACATTATTCCCACTTGAGGTGTTCTTTTCCAGTATATTATTCCAACACGAGGTGTTCTTTTCCAGTACATTATTCCAACACCAGGTGTTCTTTTCCGGTACGTTATTCCAACACGAGGTGTTTCTTTCCCAGTACATTATACCAACATCAGGTGTTCATTTCCAGTACATTATTCCAACACGAGGTGTTTCTTTTCCAGTACATTATACCAACATCAGGTGTTCATTTCCAGTACATTATTCCAACACGAGGTGTTTCTTTTCCAGTACATTATACCAACATCAGGTGTTCATTTCCAGTACATTATTCCAACATGAGATGTTTCTTTTCCAGTACATTATTCCAAAACGAGGTGTTTCTTTTCCAGTACATTATTCCAACATGAGCTGTTTCTTTTCCACTACATTATACCAACATCAGGTGTTCATTTCCAGTACATTATTCCAACATCAGGTGTTCATTTCCAGTACATTATTCCAACACGAGGTGTTTCTTTTCCAGTACATTATTCCAACACGAGGTGTTACTTTTCCACTACATTATACCAACATCAGGTGTTCATTTCCAGTATATTATTCCAACACGAGGTATTTCTTTTCCAGTACATTATTCCAACATCAGGTGTTCATTTCCAGGACATTATTCCAACACGAGGTGTTTCATTTCCAGTACATTATTCCAACATCAGGTGTTCATTTCCAGTTCATTATTCCAACATGAGCAGTTGCTTTTCCAGTACATTATTCCAACACGAGGTGTTACTTTTCCAGGACATTATTCCAACACGAGGTGTTTCTTTTCCAGGACATTATTCCAACACGAGGTGTTTCTTTTCCAGTACATTATTCCAACACGAGGTGTTTCTTTTCCACTACATTATTCCAACATCAGGTGTTTCTTTTGCAGTACATTATACCAACATGAGCTGTTTCTTTTCCAGTACATTATTCCAACACGAGGTGTTTCTTTTCCAGTACATTATTCCAACACGAGGTGTTTCTTTTCCACTACATTATTCCAACATCAGGTGTTTCTTTTGCAGTACATTATACCAACATGAGCTGTTTCTTTTCCAGTACATTATACCAACACGAGGTGTTTCTTTTCCAGTACATTATACCAACATGAGCTGTTTCTTTTCCAGTACATTATTCCAACACGAGGTGTTTCTTTTCCAGTACATTATTCCAACACCAGGTGTTTCTTTTCCACTACATTATACCAACATCAGGTGTTCTTTTCCAGTATATTATTCCAACCCCAGCTGTTCTTTTCCAATACATTATTCCAACACCAGCTATTCTTTTCCAGTACAGTATTCCTACACCAGCTGTTCTTTTCCAGTACATTATTCCAACACGAGTTGTTTCTTTTCCAGTACATTATTCCAACACCAGGTGTTTCTTTTCCACTACATTATACCAACATCAGGTGTTCTTTTCCAGTATATTATTCCAACACCAGCTGTTCTTTTCCAATACATTATTCCAACACCAGCTATTCTTTTCCAGTACAGTATTCCTACACCAGCTGTTCTTTCCCAGTACATTATTCCCACATGAGGTTTTCTTTTCCAGTATATTATTCCAACACGAGGCGTTCTTTTCCAGTACATTATTCCAACACCAGGTTTTCTTTTCCCGTACAGTATTCCAACACCAGGTGTTCTTTTACAGTACATTATTCTAACACGAGGTGTTCTTTTCCAGTACATTATTCCAACACCAGCTGTTCTTTTCCAGTACATTATTCCAACACCAGCCGTTCTTTTCCAGTACAGTATTCCAACACCAGCTCTTCTTATCCAGTACATTATTCCAACACCAGCTGTTCTTTTCCAGTCCAGTATTCCAACACCAGCTGTTCTTTTCCAGTACAGTATTCCAACACCAGGTTTTCTTTTCCCGTACAGTATTCCAACACCAGGTGTTCTTTTACAGTACATTATTCTAACACGAGGTGTTCTTTTCCAGTACATTATTCCAACACCAGCTATTCTTTTCCAGTACAGTATTCCTACACCAGCTGTTCTTTTCCAGTACTTTATTCCAACACCAGCTGTTCTTTTCCAGTACAGTATTCCAACACCAGTTGTTCTTTTACAGTACATTATTCTAACACGAGGTGTTCTTTTCCAGTACATTATTCCAACACCAGCTGTTCTTTTCCAGTACAGTATTCCAACACCAGGTGTTCCTTGACAGTACATTATTCTAACACGAGGTGTTCTTTTCCAGTACAGTATTCCAACACCAGCTGTTCTTTTACAGTACATTATTCCAACACGAGGTGTTCTTTTCCAGTACATTATTCCAACACCAGCTGTTCTTTTACAGTACATTATTCCAACACCAGCTGTTCTTTTACAGTACATTATTCCAACACGAGGTGTTCTTTTCCAGTACATTATTCCAACACCAGCTGTTCTTTTCCAGTACATTATTCCAACACCAGCTGTTCTTTTCCTGTCCAGTATTCCAAGACCAGGTGTTCTTTTACAGTACATTATTCGAAAACGAGGTGTTCTTTACCAGTACAGTATTCCAACACCAGCTGTTCTTTTCCAGTACATTATTCCAACACCAGCTGTTCTTTTCCAGTACAGTATTCCAACACCAGGTGTTCTTTTACAGTACATTATTCTAACACGAGGTGTTCTTTTCCAGTATATTATTCCAACACCAGCTGTTCTTTTCCAATACATTATTCCAACACCAGCTGTTCTTTTCCAGTACAGTATTCCAACACCAGCTGTTCTTTTCCAGTACATTATTCCAACACCAGCTGTTCTTTTCCAGTACATTATTCCAACATGAGGTGGTGTTTTCCAGTACATTATTCCAACACCAGGTGTTCTTTTCCAGTATATTATTCCAACACCTGGTGTTCTTTCCCAGTACATTATTCCCACTTGAGGTGTTCTTTTCCAGTATATTATTCCAACACGAGGTGTTCTTTTCCAGTACATTATTCCAACACCAGGTGTTCTTTTCCGGTACGTTATTCCAACACGAGGTGTTCTTTTCCAGTACATTATTCCAACACGAGGTGTTTCTTTTCCAGTACATTATTCCCACTTGAGGTGTTCTTTTCCAGTATATTATTCCAACACGAGGTGTTTCTTTTCCAGTACATTATTACAACATGAGGTGTTGTTTTCCGGTACGTTATTCCAACGCCAGGTGTTCTTTTCCAATACATTATTCCAACACCAGCTGTTCTTTTCCAGTACATTATTCCAACACCAGCTGTTCTTTTCCAGTTCATTATTCCCACATCAGGTGTTCTTTTCCAGTACGTTATTCCATCACGAGGTGTTCTTTTCCTGTACATTATTCCCACATGAGGTGTTCTTTTCCAGTACATTATTCCAACACCAGCTGTTCTTTTCCAGGACATTATTCCAACACCAGATGTTCTTTTCCAGTACAATATTCGAAGACGAGGAGTTCTTTTCCTGTACGTTATTCCCACATGAGGTGTTCTTTTCCACTACATTATTCCAACATGTGGTGTTCTTTTCCCGTACATTATTCCAACATGAGGTGTTCTTTCCCAGTACATTATTCCCACATGAGGTTTTCTTTTCCAGTATATTATTCCAACACGAGGCGTTCTTTTCCAGTACATTATTCCAACACCAGGTTTTCTTTTCCCGTACAGTATTCCAACACCAGGTGTTCTTTTACAGTACATTATTCTAACACGAGGTGTTCTTTTCCAGTACATTATTCCAACACCAGCTGTTCTTTTCCAGTACATTATTCCAACACCAGCCGTTCTTTTCCAGTACAGTATTCCAACACCAGCTCTTCTTATCCAGTACATTATTCCAACACCAGCTGTTCTTTTCCAGTCCAGTATTCCAACACCAGCTGTTCTTTTCCAGTACAGTATTCCAACACCAGGTTTTCTTTTCCCGTACAGTATTCCAACACCAGGTGTTCTTTTACAGTACATTATTCTAACACGAGGTGTTCTTTTCCAGTACATTATTCCAACACCAGCTATTCTTTTCCAGTACAGTATTCCTACACCAGCTGTTCTTTTCCAGTACTTTATTCCAACACCAGCTGTTCTTTTCCAGTACAGTATTCCAACACCAGCTGTTCTTTTACAGTACATTATTCTAACACGAGGTGTTCTTTTCCAGTACATTATTCCAACACCAGCTGTTCTTTTCCAGTACAGTATTCCAACACCAGGTGTTCCTTGACAGTACATTATTCTAACACGAGGTGTTCTTTTCCAGTACAGTATTCCAACACCAGCTGTTCTTTTACAGTACATTATTCCAACACGAGGTGTTCTTTTCCAGTACATTATTCCAACACCAGCTGTTCTTTTACAGTACATTATTCCAACACCAGCTGTTCTTTTACAGTACATTATTCCAACACGAGGTGTTCTTTTCCAGTACATTATTCCAACACCAGCTGTTCTTTTCCAGTACATTATTCCAACACCAGCTGTTCTTTTCCTGTCCAGTATTCCAAGACCAGGTGTTCTTTTACAGTACATTATTCGAAAACGAGGTGTTCTTTACCAGTACAGTATTCCAACACCAGCTGTTCTTTTCCAGTACATTATTCCAACACCAGCTGTTCTTTTCCAGTACAGTATTCCAACACCAGGTGTTCTTTTACAGTACATTATTCTAACACGAGGTGTTCTTTTCCAGTATATTATTCCAACACCAGCTGTTCTTTTCCAATACATTATTCCAACACCAGCTGTTCTTTTCCAGTACAGTATTCCAACACCAGCTGTTCTTTTCCAGTACATTATTCCAACACCAGCTGTTCTTTTCCAGTACATTATTCCAACATGAGGTGGTGTTTTCCAGTACATTATTCCAACACCAGGTGTTCTTTTCCAGTATATTATTCCAACACCTGGTGTTCTTTCCCAGTACATTATTCCCACTTGAGGTGTTCTTTTCCAGCATATTATTCCAACACGAGGTGTTCTTTTCCAGTACATTATTCCAACACCAGGTGTTCTTTTCCGGTACGTTATTCCAACACGAGGTGTTCTTTTCCAGTACATTATTCCAACACGAGGTGTTTCTTTTCCAGTACATTATTCCCACTTGAGGTGTTCTTTTCCAGTATATTATTCCAACACGAGGTGTTTCTTTTCCAGTACATTATTACAACATGAGGTGTTGTTTTCCGGTACGTTATTCCAACGCCAGGTGTTCTTTTCCAATACATTATTCCAACACCAGCTGTTCTTTTCCAGTACATTATTCCAACACCAGCTGTTCTTTTCCAGTTCATTATTCCCACATCAGGTGTTCTTTTCCAGTACGTTATTCCATCACGAGGTGTTCTTTTCCTGTACATTATTCCCACATGAGGTGTTCTTTTCCAGTACATTATTCCAACACCAGCTGTTCTTTTCCAGTACATTATTCCAACACCAGATGTTCTTTTCCAGTACAATATTCGAAGACGAGGAGTTCTTTTCCTGTACGTTATTCCCACATGAGGTGTTCTTTTCCAGTACATTATTCCAACAGGTGGTGTTCTTTTCCCGTACATTATTCCAACATGAGGTGTTCTTTCCCAGTACATTATTCCCACATGAGGTTTTCTTTTCCAGTATATTATTCCAACACGAGGCGTTCTTTTCCAGTACATTATTCCAACACCAGGTTTTCTTTTCCCGTACAGTATTCCAACACCAGGTGTTCTTTTACAGTACATTATTCTAACACGAGGTGTTCTTTTCCAGTACATTATTCCAACACCAGCTGTTCTTTTCCAGTACATTATTCCAACACCAGCCGTTCTTTTCCAGTACAGTATTCCAACACCAGCTCTTCTTATCCAGTACATTATTCCAACACCAGCTGTTCTTTTCCAGTCCAGTATTCCAACACCAGCTGTTCTTTTCCAGTACCGTATTCCAACACCAGCTGTTCTTTTCCAGTACATTATTCCAACACCAGCTGTTCTTTTCCAGTACTGTATTCCAACACCAGCTGTTCTTTTCCAGTCCATTATTCCAACACCAGCTGTTCTTTTCCAGTACAGTATTCCAACACCAGGTGTTCTTTTCCAGTACTTTATTCCAACACCAGCTGTTCTTTTACAGTACATTATTCTAACACGAGGTGTTCTTTTCCAGTACAGTATTCCAACGCCAGGTGTTCTTTTACAGTACATTATTCTAACACGAGCTGTTCTTTTCCAGTACAGTATTCCAACACCAGGTGTTCTTTTACAGTACATTATTCCAACACCAGCTGTTCTTTTACAGTACATTATTCTAACACGAGGTGTTCTTTTCCAGTACAGTATTCCAACACCAGCTGTTCTTTTCCAGTACAGTATTCCAACACCAGGTGTTCTTTTCCTGTACAGTATTCCAACACCAGGTATTCTTTTACAGTACATTATTCCAACACCAGCTGTTCTTTTACAGTACATTATTCCAACACCAGGTGTTCTTTTACAGTACATTATTCCAACACCAGCTGTTCTTTTACAGTACATTATTCCAACACGAGGTGTTCTTTTCCAGTACAGTATTCCAACGCCAGGTGTTCTTTTCCAGTACATTATTCCATCACCAGCTGTTCTTTTACAGTACATTATTCCAACACCAGGTGTTCTTTTCCAGTACAGTATTCCAACACCAGCTGTTCTTTTCCAGTACATTATTCCAACACCAGCTGTTCTTTTCCAGTACAGTATTCCAACACCAGCTGTTCTTTTACAGTACATTATTCTAACACGAGGTGTTCTTTTCCAGTACATTATTCCAACACCAGCTGTTCTTTTCCAGTACAGTATTCCAACACCAGGTGTTCCTTTACAGTACATTATTCTAACACGAGGTGTTCTTTTCCAGTACAGTATTCCAACACCAGGTGTTCTTTTACAGTACATTATTCCAACACCAGCTGTTCTTTTACAGTACATTATTCCAACACGAGGTGTTCTTTTCCAGTACATTATTCCAACACCAGCTGTTCTTTTCCAGTACATTATTCCAACACCAGCTGTTCTTTTGCTGTCCAGTATTCCAAGACCAGGTGTTCTTTTACAGTACATTATTCTGACGCGAGGTGTTCTTTACCAGTACAGTATTCCAACACCAGGTGTTCTTTTCCAGTACATTATTCCAACACCAGTTGTTCTTTTCCAGTACAGTATTCCAACACCAGGTGTTCTTTTACAGTACATTATTCTGACACGAGGTGTTCTTTTCCAGTACAGTATTCCAACACCAGGTGTTCTTTTCCAGTACATTATTCCAACACCAGGTGTTCTTTTCCAGTACATTATTCTAACACGAGGTGTTCTTTTCCAGTATATTATTCCAACACCAGCTGTTCTTTTCCAATACATTATTCCAACACCAGCTGTTCTTTTCCAGTACAGTATTCCAACACCAGCTGTTCTTTTCCAGTACATTATTCCAACACCAGCTGTTCTTTTCCAGTACAGTATTCCAACACCAGGTGTTCTTTTACAGTACATTATTCTAACACGAGGTGTTCTTTTCCAGTACATTATTCCAACACCAGCTGTTCTTTTCCAGTACATTATTCCAACACAAGCTGTTCTTTTCCAGTACAGTATTCCAACACGAGGTGTTCTTTTCCAGTATATTATTCCAACACCAGCTGTTCTTTTCCAATATATTATTCCAACACCAGCTGTTCTTTTCCAGTACAGTATTCCAACACCAGCTGTTCTTTTCCAGTACATTATTCCAACTCCAGCTGTTCTTTTCCAGTACAGTATTCCAACACCAGGTGTTCTTTTACAGTACATTATTCTAACACGAGGTGTTCTTTTCCAGTACATTATTCCAACACCAGCTGTTCTTTTCCAGTACATTATTCCAACACAAGCTGTTCTTTTCCAGTGCATTATTCCAACACCAGCTGTTCTTTTCCAGTACAGTATTCCAACACCAGCTGTTCTTTTCCAATATATTATTCCAACACCAGCTGTTCTTTTACAGTACATTATTCCAACACGAGGTGTTCTTTTCTAGTACATTATTCCAACACCAGCTGTTCTTTTACAGTACATTATTCCAACACCAGCTGTTCTTTTACAGTACATTATTCCAACACGAGGTGTTCTTTTCCAGTACATTATTCCAACACCAGCTGTTCTTTTCCAGTACATTATTCCAACACCAGCTGTTCTTTTCCTGTCCAGTATTCCAAGACCAGGTGTTCTTTTACAGTACATTATTCGAAAACGAGGTGTTCTTTACCAGTACAGTATTCCAACACCAGCTGTTCTTTTCCAGTACATTATTCCAACACCAGCTGTTCTTTTCCAGTACAGTATTCCAACACCAGGTGTTCTTTTACAGTACATTATTCTAACACGAGGTGTTCTTTTCCAGTATATTATTCCAACACCAGCTGTTCTTTTCCAATACATTATTCCAACACCAGCTGTTCTTTTCCAGTACAGTATTCCAACACCAGCTGTTCTTTTCCAGTACATTATTCCAACACCAGCTGTTCTTTTCCAGTACATTATTCCAACATGAGGTGGTGTTTTCCAGTACATTATTCCAACACCAGGTGTTCTTTTCCAGTATATTATTCCAACACCTGGTGTTCTTTCCCAGTACATTATTCCCACTTGAGGTGTTCTTTTCCAGTATATTATTCCAACACGAGGTGTTCTTTTCCAGTACATTATTCCAACACCAGGTGTTCTTTTCCGGTACGTTATTCCAACACGAGGTGTTTTTTTCCAGTACATTATTCCAACACGAGGTGTTTCTTTTCCAGTACATTATTCCCACTTGAGGTGTTCTTTTCCAGTATATTATTCCAACACGAGGTGTTTCTTTTCCAGTACATTATTACAACATGAGGTGTTGTTTTCCGGTACGTTATTCCAACGCCAGGTGTTCTTTTCCAATACATTATTCCAACACCAGCTGTTCTTTTCCAGTACATTATTCCAACACCAGCTGTTCTTTTCCAGTTCATTATTCCCACATCAGGTGTTCTTTTCCAGTACGTTATTCCATCACGAGGTGTTCTTTTCCTGTACATTATTCCCACATGAGGTGTTCTTTTCCAGTACATTATTCCAACACCAGCTGTTCTTTTCCAGGACATTATTCCAACACCAGATGTTCTTTTCCAGTACAATATTCGAAGACGAGGAGTTCTTTTCCTGTACGTTATTCCCACATGAGGTGTTCTTTTCCAGTACATTATTCCAACATGTGGTGTTCTTTTCCCGTACATTATTCCAACATGAGGTGTTCTTTCCCAGTACATTATTCCCACATGAGGTTTTCTTTTCCAGTATATTATTCCAACACGAGGCGTTCTTTTCCAGTACATTATTCCAACACCAGGTTTTCTTTTCCCGTACAGTATTCCAACACCAGGTGTTCTTTTACAGTACATTATTCTAACACGAGGTGTTCTTTTCCAGTACATTATTCCAACACCAGCTGTTCTTTTCCAGTACATTATTCCAACACCAGCCGTTCTTTTCCAGTACAGTATTCCAACACCAGCTCTTCTTATCCAGTACATTATTCCAACACCAGCTGTTCTTTTCCAGTCCAGTATTCCAACACCAGCTGTTCTTTTCCAGTACAGTATTCCAACACCAGGTTTTCTTTTCCCGTACAGTATTCCAACACCAGGTGTTCTTTTACAGTACATTATTCTAACACGAGGTGTTCTTTTCCAGTACATTATTCCAACACCAGCTATTCTTTTCCAGTACAGTATTCCTACACCAGCTGTTCTTTTCCAGTACTTTATTCCAACACCAGCTGTTCTTTTCCAGTACAGTATTCCAACACCAGCTGTTCTTTTACAGTACATTATTCTAACACGAGGTGTTCTTTTCCAGTACATTATTCCAACACCAGCTGTTCTTTTCCAGTACAGTATTCCAACACCAGGTGTTCCTTGACAGTACATTATTCTAACACGAGGTGTTCTTTTCCAGTACAGTATTCCAACACCAGCTGTTCTTTTACAGTACATTATTCCAACACGAGGTGTTCTTTTCCAGTACATTATTCCAACACCAGCTGTTCTTTTACAGTACATTATTCCAACACCAGCTGTTCTTTTACAGTACATTATTCCAACACGAGGTGTTCTTTTCCAGTACATTATTCCAACACCAGCTGTTCTTTTCCAGTACATTATTCCAACACCAGCTGTTCTTTTCCTGTCCAGTATTCCAAGACCAGGTGTTCTTTTACAGTACATTATTCGAAAACGAGGTGTTCTTTACCAGTACAGTATTCCAACACCAGCTGTTCTTTTCCAGTACATTATTCCAACACCAGCTGTTCTTTTCCAGTACAGTATTCCAACACCAGGTGTTCTTTTACAGTACATTATTCTAACACGAGGTGTTCTTTTCCAGTATATTATTCCAACACCAGCTGTTCTTTTCCAATACATTATTCCAACACCAGCTGTTCTTTTCCAGTACAGTATTCCAACACCAGCTGTTCTTTTCCAGTACATTATTCCAACACCAGCTGTTCTTTTCCAGTACATTATTCCAACATGAGGTGGTGTTTTCCAGTACATTATTCCAACACCAGGTGTTCTTTTCCAGTATATTATTCCAACACCTGGTGTTCTTTCCCAGTACATTATTCCCACTTGAGGTGTTCTTTTCCAGCATATTATTCCAACACGAGGTGTTCTTTTCCAGTACATTATTCCAACACCAGGTGTTCTTTTCCGGTACGTTATTCCAACACGAGGTGTTCTTTTCCAGTACATTATTCCAACACGAGGTGTTTCTTTTCCAGTACATTATTCCCACTTGAGGTGTTCTTTTCCAGTATATTATTCCAACACGAGGTGTTTCTTTTCCAGTACATTATTACAACATGAGGTGTTGTTTTCCGGTACGTTATTCCAACGCCAGGTGTTCTTTTCCAATACATTATTCCAACACCAGCTGTTCTTTTCCAGTACATTATTCCAACACCAGCTGTTCTTTTCCAGTTCATTATTCCCACATCAGGTGTTCTTTTCCAGTACGTTATTCCATCACGAGGTGTTCTTTTCCTGTACATTATTCCCACATGAGGTGTTCTTTTCCAGTACATTATTCCAACACCAGCTGTTCTTTTCCAGTACATTATTCCAACACCAGATGTTCTTTTCCAGTACAATATTCGAAGACGAGGAGTTCTTTTCCTGTACGTTATTCCCACATGAGGTGTTCTTTTCCAGTACATTATTCCAACATGTGGTGTTCTTTTCCCGTACATTATTCCAACATGAGGTGTTCTTTCCCAGTACATTATTCCCACATGAGGTTTTCTTTTCCAGTATATTATTCCAACACGAGGCGTTCTTTTCCAGTACATTATTCCAACACCAGGTTTTCTTTTCCCGTACAGTATTCCAACACCAGGTGTTCTTTTACAGTACATTATTCTAACACGAGGTGTTCTTTTCCAGTACATTATTCCAACACCAGCTGTTCTTTTCCAGTACATTATTCCAACACCAGCCGTTCTTTTCCAGTACAGTATTCCAACACCAGCTCTTCTTATCCAGTACATTATTCCAACACCAGCTGTTCTTTTCCAGTACCGTATTCCAACACCAGCTGTTCTTTTCCAGTACATTATTCCAACACCAGCTGTTCTTTTCCAGTACAGTATTCCAACACCAGCTGTTCTTTTCCAGTCCATTATTCCAACACCAGCTGTTCTTTTCCAGTACAGTATTCCAACACCAGGTGTTCTTTTCCAGTACTTTATTCCAACACCAGCTGTTCTTTTACAGTACATTATTCTAACACGAGGTGTTCTTTTCCAGTACAGTATTCCAACGCCAGGTGTTCTTTTACAGTACATTATTCTAACACGAGCTGTTCTTTTCCAGTACAGTATTCCAACACCAGGTGTTCTTTTACAGTACATTATTCCAACACCAGCTGTTCTTTTACAGTACATTATTCTAACACGAGGTGTTCTTTTCCAGTACAGTATTCCAACACCAGCTGTTCTTTTCCAGTACAGTATTCCAACACCAGGTGTTCTTTTCCTGTACAGTATTCCAACACCAGGTATTCTTTTACAGTACATTATTCCAACACCAGCTGTTCTTTTACAGTACATTATTCCAACACCAGGTGTTCTTTTACAGTACATTATTCCAACACCAGCTGTTCTTTTACAGTACATTATTCCAACACGAGGTGTTCTTTTCCAGTACTTTATTCCAACGCCAGGTGTTCTTTTCCAGTACAGTATTCCATCACCAGCTGTTCTTTTACAGTACATTATTCCAACACCAGGTGTTCTTTTCCAGTACAGTATTCCAACACCAGCTGTTCTTTTCCAGTACATTATTCCAACACCAGCTGTTCTTTTCCAGTACAGTATTCCAACACCAGCTGTTCTTTTACAGTACATTATTCTAACACGAGGTGTTCTTTTCCAGTACATTATTCCAACACCAGCTGTTCTTTTCCAGTACAGTATTCCAACACCAGGTGTTCCTTTACAGTACATTATTCTAACACGAGGTGTTCTTTTCCAGTACAGTATTCCAACACCAGGTGTTCTTTTACAGTACATTATTCCAACACCAGCTGTTCTTTTACAGTACATTATTCCAACACGAGGTGTTCTTTTCCAGTACATTATTCCAACACCAGCTGTTCTTTTCCAGTACATTATTCCAACACCAGCTGTTCTTTTGCTGTCCAGTATTCCAAGACCAGGTGTTCTTTTACAGTACATTATTCTGACGCGAGGTGTTCTTTACCAGTACAGTATTCCAACACCAGGTGTTCTTTTCCAGTACATTATTCCAACACCAGTTGTTCTTTTCCAGTACAGTATTCCAACACCAGGTGTTCTTTTACAGTACATTATTCTGACACGAGGTGTTCTTTTCCAGTACAGTATTCCAACACCAGGTGTTCTTTTCCAGTACATTATTCCAACACCAGCTGTTCTTTTCCAGTACAGTATTCCAACACCAGGTGTTCTTTTACAGTACATTATTCTAACACGAGGTGTTCTTTTCCAGTACATTATTCCAACACCAGCTGTTCTTTTCCAGTACATTATTCCAACACAAGCTGTTCTTTTCCAGTACAGTATTCCAACACGAGGTGTTCTTTTCCAGTATATTATTCCAACACCAGCTGTTCTTTTCCAATATATTATTCCAACACCAGCTGTTCTTTTCCAGTACAGTATTCCAACACCAGCTGTTCTTTTCCAGTACATTATTCCAACTCCAGCTGTTCTTTTCCAGTACAGTATTCCAACACCAGGTGTTCTTTTACAGTACATTATTCTAACACGAGGTGTTCTTTTCCAGTACATTATTCCAACACCAGCTGTTCTTTTCCAGTACATTATTCCAACACAAGCTGTTCTTTTCCAGTGCATTATTCCAACACCAGCTGTTCTTTTCCAGTACAGTATTCCAACACCAGGTGTTCTTTTACAGTACATTATTCCAACACCAGCTGTTCTTTTCCAGTACAGTATTCCAACACCAGCTGTCCTTTTACAGTACATTATTCTAAAACGAGGTGTTCTTTTCCAGTACAGTATTCCAACACCAGGTGTTCTTTTACAGTACATTATTCTAACACGAGGTGTTCTTTTCCAGTATATTATTCCAACACCAGCTGTTCTTTTCCAATACATTATTCCAACACCAGCTGTTCTTTTCCAGGACAGTATTCCAACACCAGCTTTTCTTTTACAGTACATTATTCTAACACGAGGTGTTCTTTTCCAGTATATTATTCCAACACCAGCTGTTCTTTTCCAATACATTGTTCCAACACCAGCTGTTCTTTTCCAGTACAGTATTCCAACACCAGCTGTTCTTTTCCAGTACATTATTCCAACACCAGCTGTTCTTTTCCAGTACAGTATTCCAACACCAGGTGTTCTTTTCCAGTACATTATTCTAACATGAGGTGTTCTTTTCCAGTACATTATTCCAACACCAGCTGTTCTTTTCCAGTACATTATGCCAACACAAGCTGTTCTTTTCCAGTACATTATTCCAACACTAGCTGTTCTTTTCCAGTACAGTATTCCAACACCAGGTGTTCTTTTACAGTACATTATTCTAAAACGACGTGTTCTTTTCCAGTACAGTATTCCAACACCAGGTGTTCTTTTACAGTACATTATTCTAACACGAGGTGTTCTTTTCCAGTACATTATTCCAACACCAGCTGTTCTTTTCCAGTACATTATTCCAACACCAGCCGTTCTTTTCCAGTACAGTATTCCAACACCAGCTCTTCTTATACAGTACATTATTCCAACACCAGCTGTTCTTTTCCAGTACAGTATTCCAACACCAGGTGTTCTTTTCCAGTACAGTATTCCAACACCAGCTGTTCTTTTCCAGTCCATTATTCCAACACGAGTTGTTCTTTTCCAGTACATTATTCCAACACCAGCTGTTTTTTTTCAGTACAGTATTCCAACACCAGGTGTTCTTTTCCAGTACATTATTCCAACACCAGCTGTTCTTTTCCAGTACAGTATTCCAACACCAGGTGTTCTTTTACAGTACATTATTCTAACACGAGGTGGTGTTTTCCAGTACATTATTCCAACATGAGGTGTTCTTTTCCAGTACATTATTCCAACACCAGCTGTTCTTTTCCAGTACATTATTCCAACACCAGCTGTTCTCTTCCAGTACAGTATTCCAACACCAGCTGTTCTTTTCCAGTGCATTATTCCAACACCAGCTGTTCTTTTCCAGTGCATTATTCCAACACCAGCTGTTCTTTTCCAGTACAGTATTCCAACACCAGGTGTTCTTTTCCAGTACATTATTCCAACACCAGCTCTTCTTTTCCAGTACAGTATTCCAACACCAGCTGTTCTTTTCCAGTGCATTATTCCAACACCAGCTGTTCTTTTCCAGTACATTATTCCAACACCAGCTGTTCTTTTCCAGTACAGTATTCCAACACCAGCTGTTCTTTTCCAGTGCATTATTCCAACACCAGCTGTTCTTTTCCAGTACATTATTCCAACACCAGCTGTTCTTTTCCAGTACAGTATTCCAACACCAGCTGTTCTTTTCCAGTACATTATTCCAACACCAGCTGTTCTTTTCCAGTACAGTATTCCAACGCCAGGTGTTCTTTTCCAATACATTATTCCAACACCATGTGTTGTTTTCCAGTACAATGTTCCCACATCAGGTGTTCTTTTCCAGTGCAATATTCCAACATCAGTTGTTGTTTTCCATAACATTATTCCCACATCAGGTGTTCTTTTTCAGTACGTTATTCCAGCACGAGCTGTTCTTTTCCAGTACATTATTCCCACTTGAGGTGTTCTTTTCCAGTATATTATTCCAACACGAGGTATTCTTTTCCAGTATGTTATTCCAACACCAGGTGTTCTTTCCCAGTACATTATTCCCACTTGAGGTGTTCTTTTCCAGTATATTATTCCAACACGAGGTGTTCTTTCCCAGTACATTATTCCCACTTGAGGTGTTCTTTTCCAGTATATTATTCCAACACGAAGTGTTCTTTTCCAGTATATTATTCCAACACCTGGTGTTCTTTCCCAGTACATTATTCCCACTTGAGGTGTTCTTTTCCAGTATATTATTCCAACACGAGGTGTTCTTTTCCAGTACATTATTCCAACATGAGGTGGTGTTTTCCAGTACAGTATTCCAACACCAGCTGTTCTTTTCCAGTACATTATTCCAACATGAGGTGGTGTTTTCCAGTACAGTATTCCAACACCAGGTGTTCTTTTCCAGTATATTATTCCAACACCTGGTCTTTCCCAGTACATTATTCCCACTTGAGGTGTTCTTTTCCAGTATATTATTCCAACACGAGGTGTTCTTTTCCAGTCCAGTATTCCAACACCAGCTCTTCTTATACAGTACATTATTCCAACACCAGCTGTTCTTTTCCAGTACAGTATTCCAACACCAGGTGTTCTTTTCCAGTACAGTATTCCAACACCAGCTGTTCTTTTCCAGTCCATTATTCCAACACGAGTTGTTCTTTTCCAGTACATTATTCCAACACCAGCTGTTTTTTTTCAGTACAGTATTCCAACACCAGGTGTTCTTTTCCAGTACATTATTCCAACACCAGCTGTTCTTTTCCAGTACAGTATTCCAATACCAGGTGTTCTTTTACAGTACATTATTCTAACACGAGGTGGTGTTTTCCAGTACATTATTCCAACATGAGATGTTCTTTTCCAGTACATTATTCCAACACCAGCTGTTCTTTTCCAGTACATTATTCCAACACCAGCTGTTCTCTTCCAGTACAGTATTCCAACACCAGCTGTTCTTTTCCAGTGCATTATTCCAACACCAGCTGTTCTTTTCCAGTGCATTATTCCAACACCAGCTGTTCTTTTCCAGTACAGTATTCCAACACCAGGTGTTCTTTTCCAGTACATTATTCCAACACCAGCTGTTCTTTTCCAGTGCATTATTCCAACACCAGCTGTTCTTTTCCAGTACATTATTCCAACACCAGCTGTTCTTTTCCAGTACAGTATTCCAACACCAGCTGTTCTTTTCCAGTGCATTATTCCAACACCAGCTGTTCTTTTCCAGTACATTATTCCAACACCAGCTGTTCTTTTCCAGTACAGTATTCCAACACCAGCTGTTCTTTTCCAGTACATTATTCCAACACCAGCTGTTCTTTTCCAGTACAGTATTCCAACGCCAGGTGTTCTTTTCCAATACATTATTCCAACACCATGTGTTGTTTTCCAGTACAATGTTCCCACATCAGGTGTTCTTTTCCAGTGCAATATTCCAACATCAGTTGTTGTTTTCCATAACATTATTCCCACATCAGGTGTTCTTTTTCAGTACGTTATTCCAGCACGAGCTGTTCTTTTCCAGTACATTATTCCCACTTGAGGTGTTCTTTTCCAGTATATTATTCCAACACGAGGTATTCTTTTCCAGTATGTTATTCCAACACCAGGTGTTCTTTCCCAGTACATTATTCCCACTTGAGGTGTTCTTTTCCAGTATATTATTCCAACACGAGGTGTTCTTTCCCAGTACATTATTCCCACTTGAGGTGTTCTTTTCCAGTATATTATTCCAACACGAGGTGTTCTTTTCCAGTATATTATTCCAACACGAGGTGTTCTTTTCCAGTACATTATTCCAACACCAGGTGTTCTTTTCCGGTACGATATTCCAACACGAAGTGTTCTTTTCCAGTCCATTATTCCAACACGAGTTGTTCTTTTCCAGTACATTATTCCAACATGAGGTGGTGTTTTCCAGTACAGTATTCCAACACCAGCTGTTCTTTTCCAGTACATTATTCCAACATGAGGTGGTGTTTTCCAGTACAGTATTCCAACACCAGGTGTTCTTTTCCAGTATATTATTCCAACACCTGGTCTTTCCCAGTACATTATTCCCACTTGAGGTGTTCTTTTCCAGTATATTATTCCAACACGAGGTGTTCTTTTCCAGTACATTATTCCAACACCAGGTGTTCTTTTCCAGTACGTTATTCCAACACGAGGTGTTCTTTTCCAGTACATTATTCCAACACGAGGTGTTTCTTTTCCAGTACATTATTCCCACTTGAGGTGTTCTTTCCCAGTACATTATTCCAACATGAGGTGTTGTTTTCCGGTACGTTATTCCAACGCCAGGTGTTCTTTTCCAATACATTATTCCAACACCAGCTGTTCTTTTCCAGTACATTATTCCAACACCAGCTGTTCTTTTCCAGTACATTATTCCAACACCGTGTGTTGTTTTCCAGTACAATGTTCCCACACCAGCTGTTCTTTTCCAGTACATTATTCCAACACGAGGTGTTCTTTTCCAGTACATTATTCCAACATGAGGTTTTGCATTCCAATACATTATTCCAACATGAGGTGTTCCTTTCCCGTACATTATTCCAACACGAGGTGTTCTTTTCCAGTACATTATTCCCACATGAGGTGTTTCTTTTCCAGTACATTATTCCAACACGAGGTGTTCTTTTCCAGTACATTATTCCAACATGAGGTTTTGCATTCCAACACATTATTCCAACATGAGGTGTTCCTTTCCAGTACATTATTCCAATGTGAGGTGTTGTGTTCCAGTACTTTATTCCAACATGAATTGTTGTGCTTCAGTATATCAATCCACGATCGGATATTTTGTTCCAGGGTATCATTGGAAATGATTACAGACTGCGAGACATCTATCATTTTGTTACTGATGTCACTCCATCGCATTCTGCCTCAACCAGCACATAATTCAACCGAAGTAAGTGGTGTACTGAACACTCCCTCCAACCAGCACATTCTGTAACTTGCTGTCTTCATAAAGCACTATGTTTTTCATACTTTCTGTAATACAACTGCTGCCATGTTTATCAAAATGTTGTTCACCATGTTTTAATTGTGTCTGATAACCACAGCACTGCTCCAAGCAAGGATAGACCAAAGGTCACCGGCAGAATTGTCCAAATACCATCATTCAACATATTTAACAGAGAATATGTGGCTACTAGGAATGTACGATAGCATAGCTTGTCCTGTAGTCAAGGAAGCACAGAAGACAGAGCCAGAATGATTCCAATTTTACAAATCATTTGACGTCCTACAGTGCATTGCCCCCCTGAACATAAGGTACAATCATTTTCTTCTCTATCGTACACAAAGAGAATAATTTCTGTAACCCAGATACAGCAGTTATCCAAGAGTGGGGCCCACAGAACCTTGGATGAGAGCAAGCTGTGCAGGCGTTTCACAGGGACAATAAATTCCACATTCAATTTACCTTCAAATGTTCTCTTTAAAATACAAGAAAATGTATTCATTATGCTTTAATTCTAACTGTTATCAGCTTGGAAGGTACATTGATGGTGAGGATTGAAGTTAAAAATAACAGGCAGCTCCAACAGTGATGCATTCTAATAAATCACTGTGACGCAATTTTAAATTTCTAGCTTGCTGATTTTTGACATCCTCAATAGTACAAGAATATAAAAAGTGTTATTGGTGCCAGCAGGGACAGCTTTAATCTCCTGCAAATCATGTGGTCTTTGAGCTGAGTAAATGATGGCATTCACTCAGTTATTATTTCTATATTTTTGTTTGTTCTCTTTTTGAATCTGAGTGTAGAATATGATCTATATTAGCAGAAAGTGCAATCTCAATGAATTTGATCCTAAAATGTATATTACTCTTTGTTATTTTACACCAAACTTCATCATTTAGAATAGTGATTCAATTTATTGCTAACTCTTCATTTCATGGTCTTCCCTTCTGCTACCATCTCTAGATATGCAACAAATATTCATCAATCTGAACAAGTTTACATTTATTCCAATAACCAGATTTTAAGCCAATTCATTTTACATCTGCTGACACAGAAGTGACCAGTTATTGCCTGTATATTTTCTTCCTTACCTATTCTGATCATAGCATGTTCAATTGCATTTCATTAGTTATTTCCTCTGGTTTGTATATGTGTGTTATATCCCAATACCTTTTATTTATTTAAACAAATGAGCTGAAACATCTTTGGTGTATCTCAATTTCTGATGTGTCTGTTGCTCTGAGCAGAGCAAAGGACCCCCTCTATTCCCTGTGCCACCTTCCCCCCTTCTGCAGTGATTAAAGAGACCAAAACTGGGCAGTTAGGGAATCAAGGCATAACCTGATCGACAATAATCAGCTTTACTCTGTTCCCACAGTTTATACACCTGTTCAAATACATTAACATTTAAAATTAACAATGCAAGTTTTAGGGTATTATAAATGCAAACAATTGACAATTTGTTTAAAGTTGAAATATAACTTATTACATTCAAAATACAGGGGTAGTATGTTTTGAGAGAGTATGTTAGCATTAGAAAATGACATTTTGTTCTTACAAAGAGATAAGTAAATAATTTTACCACAGAGGGAGCTACAACTCTTCACAGTTAAATTGAACTATTGGGGGAATCAATGTATAAACTGGATATAATACCTTGTGCATTGAAAGATTCATCAATAGACAGAGGTCTGTTATCCGAGTAATAACGTTAAAAGGGTCTAAAGTGTGAATGTGGTGGCCCAGCTACCACAGGTCTGAGCCAAGGAGGTGAACAAACAAAATAAGCACCAACTATCTGTCTCAGCTGACTGTCAATAAGAAAGCATTTTGGAACTATCCCTGGATAGCCTTAGATTTGTAAGTGCAGAGAACCACAAGAGAGAAATGTCAATAATTATTTGTGAAACTGCACAAACATGGTGAACTCTGCCAGCATTTCTTATCATTTAGCTGACCATTATCCAAATGTTACTTTTTCCAGAGCTTCTGGCAACTTACTTGCTCCATTTACGATTAACTTAACTGCAGCATTTCATGAAACTTCTATTGTTTTGGCCTGGGAAAACACCATTATAGAAGACAACCATCATTTTATCTGGAATTTGTCAGATAAATTTGTGTCAAAAGATTGTTTTACAAGCTGGAGAGTTGTACACACAGAAGGCGGCACAGTGGCGGAGTGGCGTGCACTGCAGCCTCACAGCTCCAACAACCCGGGTTTGGTTCTGGGTACTGCCTGTGTGGAGTTTGCAAGTTCTCCCTGTGACTGTGTGGGTTTCTGCCAGGTGCTCCGATTTCCTCCCACAGCCAAAGACTTGCAGGTAAATTGGCCATTGTAAATTTCCCCTAGTGTAGGTAGGTGGTAGGGAATATGGGATTAATGTAGGATTAGTATAAAATGGGTGGTTGATGGTCGGCACAGACTCCAAGGGCCCGTTTCACTGCTGTATCTTGAATAGCTTCGAATAAGGAAAAAGGGGGGCCAAGAGAAAAAGGCACAGATAAAAACATAAATTTTAAAGAAGATCAAAAACAAAAGTGATTTTGGGGAGAGAATTCCAGCAAAGTAGGGATTCAGGCATTCAGTGAAATATCAGCATCTGGAGATGATGCAGAGGAAGGTGGGAGGGAGAACAAGCAAGAAGCAGAACATTTGAAAATTTGCAGACAACACCAAATTGAGGGAATATGTTTAATATTAAGGAAGAATGTAACAAGAGACAAAAAGAGAGTAATAAACTTGCAGAATAGGTATGTAATTAGCAAATGAATTTCAATATAGATAGGTGTGAGGTAGTTAGTAGGAAGTAGGCAACATACTCCTTGCAAAATAAGTGCCTAATTGGGGTAGAGAAGTCAAAGGGATCTAAAGGTGCAGATACACAATCACCAAAAGTAGTGATATATGTTAATAAGGCCAGTTAAAAAAGCCTGTACACTCCACAAGAAAATTAGAGGAATGTTGCTCCACATGAAGGAATGCATCCAGTTACCTCTTGAAAGCCTGCAGCAAAGCCATACACACATTCTGGCTACTCCACTCTTGACCCAAACCCCAGCTATCTGGGCACTTCTCAATTGTCACTTTGCAAGAGCTGGAGTTATTCTACATTAGTGCAAAGCCCCAATCAATGCAAGGCTGCTTACTAGAGCTGTTCTCACACTCCAGGCTGAATTTTTAAAGCTCACCACTGAGCTTCAGAAGAGGTGTGGCACATGCACATGATGTGCACTGCGGAGCTGCCGCGATATTTCATGCAGTGGCTCATTTACACGGAAGGGGCGGAACGTCCGCCCCCGATGACGTAGAGGGGACAGCTGTTCCGTCCCCATCAATGGTGTCCAGCACCACCGCATAGGAGCCATTTTTAAAGGGCTTCAAGCCCTTCAGTTACATTTACAGTTTTAAAGTGACAGGTTTCACAATAAATTAAAATAACTTCCAATCCCCTCTCCTACCCTCCCAATGAATAATCTGTTTATTATTTGTCCTCTACCCCCAAAATAAGTAAATTTTCAATCACGACCTTCCCCCAAACTTTCCTTTAACCTTCAACCCCTTCCCACAATCTCCTCAACCAATCGCATTCATTTTTGCCGAACGGAGATCCGAAGACGCAGGAGTTCCGGCCATTGGCTGGAATATTGCATGGGATGGCTGTTGGGACAAGGGAAGTGTTTATGCATTAATTATAATTTATTTGAATATTTAAATTACGGCTCCACCGCCAAACAGCAGGGAGGCCGCCCCAAAGCCTCACTGCCACCGGTAAAATGGGACGGCCTCTCCCGGAAGTATTTTCTGGGCCCCCCTGCCACACCCCCCCAATGTCAGGGGGCTGGTAAAATTCAGCCCTTCCTTTCTTTCATGCAATTACGAATCAGATTACCTTCAGGTTTCTAAGATACACAGGTCTCTTTGTGTCAATATGCATCAGAACCCAGCAAGTTCTTTCATATGCTGCCACCATTATAGCGAGCCATTGGTTACTGGTGAACAACTCATTTTGCCATAAGATGGAGGGTAGAATACACTGCATTCACACTAAAAACTCATGTGTCTTTGCTAAATTGTTTCAGTTTCATACACCATACTAAGCTTCTGGAATATAAATTCAGTGTCAAAGTCCAAATTAACTCAACAGTGAAGTGGGTGAAACAGTAACTCAGGAAAGGTCTCACGCTTTTTGGCTCCAGTATCAGGTTAGATCCTCATGACAAATTCAGGCTGGATTTGCACTCTAATTGCAGTGTCAGTGTAAAGCAAAACCATTTCACATGGGTATTACTGTTATAGTGTGCCTGAATCCTGCATGGAAACAAATGAATGATCAGGTCAGAAAGAGTGCAAAATCATGCATATTGGGTGTGTTGTAACTAAGAGAGCACATAGGCTAGAGTACAACGCAAGGCAGTTACTGTACCAACAAGTTCAGCTGTCACTAAAAGCCCTAAAAGAATAGCTCAAGCAGTTTATCAGCATCATGTTCCCTACAAAATGCATTACATCCTCAAACCATGGACCAGCCTGCAACGCGCTATACAATGTCAACTGGCAAAATTCCCAAACTCGTTTTAATCCCTCTGTGGAATGTTATGCCAGATCGTGACAGCTCTTAAAACTCCTAGGATTACATCATGCGATTTGAGCTGCTGTAATGTTGGGTTTTAGAGCACTCCACATTGGAGGAATAATGAATACTTGCATCTATAAAACCTCTTACCTGTCAAAATGTCTCAAAAACACAACGCAATTAATTACTTTTTTGAAATTCATTTTCTGCTATGTAGGCAAAATAGTATACCCCGCGCATACTATAAAGTCGACAATAGATAAACCATTAATATTGGGCACAAGATCTTTTGTGATAAGCATATGATGAATTACAATGCTTCACAGAGCTTTATACCGCAATTGTATGTTAACACTATCACTCTTCACTGCTATATCATACTGTTATCATTCACCAGTATACTGTACAGTATCACACATGTTCTAGGATAGTTCAACCCCCTGGATTAGCTTTCTAGCTGTGCTTCAGAAAAGTGATCCAGATTCAGTGAATCTGTTTATTTGACATCAACTCAAACTCCTGTCCAACACAGTAATCAAATTACTTAACACTACCTGTTGTGGAAAACAGGCCAGTGACTTTGAGGGAAGGGGGTGGGGGTAAGCTTAGCTCCGCACTTCGTGAGATTAAAGATTGAACTGTCCCAGAGAAATGTTTTCCACTGACCTAAACTAGTCATACCAAGTTAGATTTTGTATTCATCTACTAACTATTGAAGCAGACTCAAATCCTTCATGCTAAATAATAAAAGAACTGCTGTTTCAATATAAGTAATTTTACATGAAACCATTCTGCACTGATTCAGCTAATGAATCTGCACTAAACTGTTCAAAATGTTACACCTATGGCAGACACCATATTTGATGACTCAATTATAACCTATCTTCACTTCATGGGTAATGCAGCTGTGGTGACTGCTCTGTTGAGTTTCTATATGGTAGCCCCAGGGATTCCTTCAACACATCCTTCAAAAGCCCAATGATTTCACTCTAGCTAAGTAGTCATAATAAATAAGTAATGAGTAAATGAGCAAAATTCAAAGGCCTGTCTATTCTGAACCTAGTTTTGAAAAGGCAATAGCTTTGAGCCATTTGAACAGAATGCAAGTGTGCAGAAATGGTGTCAAACCTAATTGCTGTAAAACATTTAGCAAACTAAAGCAGAATGGTGTAGGTTGAATACCTGATGAGTTTCAGTTTAACATCTGCTTCTAATAATACCACACAATCCACCTAATGCACTCTTCACATTTATTCAATTCTGACAAATTTTATTCAGCCACTTTTAAATGATGCACTTGGAAGTAATATCCCCACATGTTTCATATATTTTGAACACAACAGGCAGATTTTTTAATTGTCACGTGGTCGAGCAGGAAAATGTTAAGTAGTCTTTCAACTGCTGCGCTATATAGGGATACAACCTCAGTGAATTTAATATGGAGCAATTGACTTTGCTTCTAGAAAATATTTGAACAGATTGTATAATTTTAACAGGTTGCAAAATATTTCACTAAAATATTTCACTGAAGTTGGACTCACCCAATGGCTCAATGAGTTTATCCAATTGTATAACTGAGCCAAGGGTCCAAATCAGATATCTTCTCTTTGCCAGATTAGCGGATTTTTGCCAAGGTAGTGCTAATTTGAATTTCAGTGCACTTGGTGGTATGAGAGGAAAATTATCCAGGGTTCATGCTCTTATCACCAGCTGGCAAACCCTGTTTGAAGTGTGCATGTGTGGGCACTTGGTGAGGAAGCAGTCAGGAAAGGCTACCTTGGTTGAATAGCCTAAAGGCACTCACTGTCAAGACCTACAAAGATGATTGAAGGCCAATTGGACAAAGTACTAGAGGGCAAGGCCATCTGTAAATCTGTATCCCAGCAAGGATTTCATGACTCCAGGAGAGGAAGAGAGAAATCTGGCATGGGAAAATTTTGTTCAACAAGTTGTAAGAGTAATACCGTTTGTCAGCCTTTCTCCCTGGGTCTAGTTTTGAATGCAGATAAAACTTATTGTGCATAATTTTGACTTTGGGCATTAACAGATTGGCATCTCATTGTGCACCCCTCCTGACTTCCACTGACTTCATTTGAAATTAAAATAATTTTACTATTTTTGGCCATTTTACTACAGGTGTAGTAAAAGTTTAGGCCCAGGTACATTGAAGTGATCAAGTTACTCAGCATCAAACTCTACTATATAAGTTGGGAATATTTGAGACTGATACAGGTTGCCCAAAGTATTCCATTTTCCCATCATCAACATTCTCACCTGAATGAGCACAATTTTTTTTTGAGTTGTTCAGATTTTAAGTTAGTCAGATTCTTTAACTGGATTGATATGGAGTCACACCATGCATTTTGAGAGGTGTTAAGCAGCACAAACAGGCAGCCTACTGCTAGACCATACACCTGTGTACAGATAGCCAACAGCGGGAGGCATCATGAAGCAATGACACTTACAGGAGCCATCACGTCATAGCTCAACAGTGTCCTTAACCTTTCCAGTTAGTTCACTGTCAAGTTAGACTCAATTATCACTTTCAAACAGCAGTAATTCAGCCGGTTGCTAAGTAAGTCACTATTTTCACTGCAGTGATTGGAGACAACAATAAGGGACCTGAAAACACTGGGCTCAATTTATAAACTGTTATGGTGAGCATGGAGGGACAGGGGAATTAACTCAGCTTTTGCTGGAACATTATCTCCCATACTTTTTATTTAAAATATTGTATATAAAATATAGCTGTTCCACTAATCTTTGCTTAAAGGGGCCAGACTGAAGCAGGAATAAAATACTTCATTACTTTTAATACTTTCAGTGACCCACATGATAAATGTTTGACCCCAGTTTTGTTAAGAAGAGTTTGATGCCCCAACTGTTTCAGAATCCTAATCCTGCTCAGAAAGCCTTTTATTAAAAAACATTCTGTCACTAGAAATTGATGTTAATGGGCTTCAGATAAATGTCATATTCATGTGCCTTTCACAACCCGACATCAATGAACATTGAAGTAGCATACCTTCTACTATTCCTTCATAAACCAGCACAGAGAATCTTTTTACAAAAAAGGCCCGCTGTCTTCCACTGTTCATATTTTATGTTGAGAAGCTTTCTCTGTCTGATAAGTGTGTGGGAGGTTGTTTTTATGGAGGGGGTGCAGAAAAATCAAGATTATTTTGTGTACAATATCTGGATTGAATCCATGTTAATTACAGTAATCACACTGTCCTAAATAAAAATACTATATTAACCCAGTAGTGCCTTCCCAAAGAAGTATTTGGCATATCATTTTGTTTGGGGAAGTCATATTATTTTCAGCATGGTTATATCATAGTCATTACTGTCTGTGCTCGAACCTGGTCAACAACAAAAGCATCAGAGCAGAGCTCCAATTGTATCCTCATTTGACGCGCTCACTTCGATCAGTGGGTCGGTCACTGGATAGCTCAACAGTGTCCAGTGTTATTCAAAACCATTCCAATTAGTTCAATGTCAAGTTGGACTCAATCATTATTTTCAAACAGCAGTAATTCAGCCAGTTGCTAAGTCAGTAATTATTTTCACTGCAGAAGTGGGAACACTGGTTGATTTTCACTTTCCTAGGCTGGGGAGTCGAAGGTAGCTGTAATGTCCCTATGTCCATACCATTATCCAAGATGAGTTCAACTCACTCAGCACAGAGAAGCAAATCTGACTCACACTCCAGCTAGATATTGCAAAAACTCACCGAGTTCTCAAAAGAAGCCTATGTTTCCTCTTCTTTTCCAATTTTTAAAAATATTACAACTTAAATTAATAGTGTGCCTTTATTGTAATAAAACATCCCAAGTCACTTCACAGGAGCAATATAAAAGAAAATATGACATCCAGCCACATAAGGAGATATTAAGTCAGATGACCAAAAGCTTGGTCAGAGAGGTAGGTTTTAAGGAGTGTCTTAAAGGAGGAAAGCGAGGTGGAGACATGGAGAGATGTGGGGAAGGAATTCCAGAGCTTAGGGCCTAGGCAACAGAAAGCATGGCCACCAATAGTGGAGTGATTAAAATTGTAGATGCTCAAAAGGCCAAAATTGGATGAGAACAGATATATCGGAGGGTGTGGGGCTGAAGGGGTGAGAAAGGACATAGGGAGGGGCAAGTCCATGAGGGATTTGAAAACAAGGATGAGAATTTTAAAAGCAAGACGTTGCTTGAGCGGGATACAGTGTGGGTCAGCAAGCATTAAGGTGATAGGTGAACAGAGCTTAATGTGAGTTAGGAGGCGGGCAGCAAAGTTTTGGATGAACTCAAGTTTACGGAGGGTAAAATGTGGGAGACCAGCCAGGAGTGCACTAGAATAGTTAAGTCTAGAGGTAACAAAGGCATGAATGAGAGTTTCAGCAGCAGATCAGCTGAGACAGAGATGAAGTCAGGCAATGTTATGAAGGTGGGAATAGGCGGTCTTAGTGATGGTGCAGATATGTAGTTGGAAGCTCATCTCAGGGTCAAATGTGACACCAAGGTTGCAAACAGTCTGATATAGTCTCAGACAGTTGCCAGGAAGAGGGATGGAGTCGGTAGCTAGGGAACAGAGTTTGGAGCGGGTCCAATGGCGTCAGTCTTCCCAATGTTTAATTGGAGGAAATTTCTGCTTATTTAGTACTGGATGTCGGATAAGCAGTCCAATAATTTAGCAACAATGGAGGAGCTGAGAGAGGTGGTGTTGAGGTAGAGCTGGGTGCCGTCAGTTTACATGTGAAAACTAGCGCTGTGCTTTCGGTTGTTGTCGCTGAGAGGCAGCATGTAGATGCGAAATAGAAGGGGGCCAAGGATAAATCCTTGGGGAGATCAGAGGTAACGGTGTGGGAGTGGAAAGAGAGGCCATTGCAAGTAATACTCTGGCTATGATTGGAAAGATAAGAATGTAAATAGGCCAGAGCAGTCCCATCCAGCTGGACGTCAGTGGAAATGCATTGGACGAGGGTCATGTGGTCAACCATGTCAAAGGTTGCAGACAGTTCGAGAAGGATGAGAAGGGATAATTTATCTTTGTCACAGTCACATAGGATGTCATTTGTGATTTTGATGAGAGCCATTTTGGTACTGTCGCCAGAGCAGAAACCTGATTGAAGCGATTCAAACATGGAGTTCCTGGAAAGATGGGCACTGATTTTGGAAGATATTAGGGAGAATCCTAAAGTGCCATGTGAAGATTGTGGCCTGCTCATTTAATTTCTACATAATAAGCTTTTTCCATTGCAGTATCTTGGCAATTTTTTTTCAGGAAGTCCATTCTGGGAGCAGTGAATAATCTTAGAAGTTTCTGATCAGTAACCAGTAATGCAGAAAACAAGATTCTGGGTGAAAAAACAAATTGGCTCTAAAAGAGCCATGGGTGACCATTACGACTAGAAACATCCCATTATTTTGTTTTTTTTAGAAGACACTGTCATTATGAAAACCTCCTCCTATTGTTTATAATCAGGTTGTATTGATGTAAATCACATAGAAACATATCACTATGTAATTTGTGTGTGATGTCATAAGCTCACAGTTCTGCCTATTTCCCTTCCTCCTCTAACAAAAATAGATATGGTGATATTTAGTTTTGCCATGACTGTGAATTTTTGTTGCTAAGATGCATGAACGGGAAAGAAATAGGGAGAAAGTGATATAAATGTTTTTAAATGAGTAAATTATACTCCTAAGAGCTTGCTGATGAGTGTTTTCAATAGATGAAAAGAATACTGAACTAGTATATATAGGAATCATTCACTTTGATTGGAAATCCAGTCTTTTAGAAAAAGGAGTTATATTATTTATAGACCTGAAGAGCAAACTTTAAGGCATAATGGAAAAATTCTTCCTTACTATTTCAAGTCAGGACATTTGAAAGCTGTATTGCCAACATATTTTAAAAATTGTAACAGATTTTCTGTGGAAACATGTACAATGTACCCCATACAAACTTTTCATCAAAACCTATCAAACCAGAAGTTTAGCATCTAGTCTGCATCTGTTACACTTCAATGCATACAAAATCCATGTCATATTTGCTTGATTAGCTCAAGTGTGAATCTTAAATAAGCAACAAGTCATAACTGCTATAACTGAACAGTATAATTGCCAAAATATTACTGTGCAGGTAAAAACTTTAATAAAATACAAGCAAACAGTTACCAATCCACAGCTAGCAACGATAATGCAAAACTTTTTGAAAGTGCTTTCAGTTGCCATCTTGCTTTCTCAATAACTCATATTGTTAACTTAACTGTGATACACTGGAACTTGTTTCTTTATGATATTTAAGTCAATCAATGTTGCATACATTTGCACGTGTACTGGATGAATATGATGCACAAAACTTATAATTAGATAGATTCAGTAATCCAAGGATATAACAACCAAAACTAGAGTTTGTAATATAAAGAATAAAAACTTAAAATGCACAAAAAGACTTAAATTTCATCTGGTGCTGGAAATCAAGGCAAGTTAACCAACTAAGTATTGTGCACAGAGGCCTACCTTGCCTCAGTGACCTTGGATTTTTCCTCATTCTTGCTTTCCTTGCCTTGGGTTTTCTCTCTACTTTAAGGGGATTTTATTCTTGCACAACTTTTCAGACCTCTGCATAATTGTGCCTGCAATGCCCAGCAATGGGGGAGGAGTGACACATGTATCTAGCACATTGTTAAAGACAGATACAAATGTATGTTTGAAGCTTGGATCTTTGGGACTTGCTTCAGCAGGCAGTTGGGTGATCAATACTTTGTTTTCATAAACTAATCCATTCTGTCAGGGCAATTTCTTTCTTGCAAAGTAAGGAAGATGTGACTATAAAAAGCAAATATGTTGTCAGTGGACAGTATGTAGTTTCAGGACTTTGGAAATGTATGATGTTACAACTGCACACCAAACTTAGCAACCATCATACAAATGTTGCTGTATTGAGGCAAGTACATCCACTTAATATTTTTATTTATTTAGAGATACAGCACTGAAACAGGCCCTTTGGCCCACCGAGTCTGTGCCGACCAACAACCACCCATTTATACTAACCCTGCAGTAATCCCATATTCCCTACCACCTACCTATACCAGGGGCAATTTACAATGGCCAATTTACCTATCAACCTGCAAGTCTTTGGCTGTGGGTGGAAACCGGAGCACCTGGCGAAAACCCACACGGTCACAGGGAGAACTTGCAAACTCCGCACAGGCAGTACCCAGAATCAAACCCGGGTCCCTGGAGCTGTGAGGCTGCAGTGCTACCACTGCGTCACTGTGCCGCCCAAAGCTACACTGGACAATGGACACAGCCCATTGCTGATTGATCCAAACTACTCATTAAACACGGGTAGTTTTGAGCAATCAAGGTATTTGGTACCAAAGTGGATATATCCTTTTAATGATACAGCACAGATAAACTTACACACTTAAGAGTGAGATATGCGAGCCTTTCACAATGAGTGGGCATGAGCTTCATGAGTGAGAGAGAGAATATTGCATTGTCTGACTCATCATATGCAACAATATGTGATACCTACTTACAAGAATATATATCTCCTAGCAACGCTATGCCCATGATAACTATAGGATGGGTAAATAAGAGAGCATCTAACAAAAAGTAACTTCTTCAAATCTAGTGATGATCCCAATGTGAAATCCTCTTGGTGACAAATGCAGAATCACATGAAGAAAAGAAAGGACAAGTGTTTATTTAAATAGTTTCTCATGTTGTTATCTGGTTTAAACTACCGAGCTAACAGATCTTGATTGACAACTTCACAACTTCCAACCCTTCCCCACACACCACTGAGAAGTACAGGTCAATTTCAGATAAATTTCAGAAAACCTTTGAGTATTGGTGGGAAGGTTATTCGTATTGTATGCAGGAAGGATGGTCTAGTGCACCACTGCAGTGAAATCTAATAAAATTGATGTTACCTTCCATGCTTCCTAATGAACCATGCATTATCTGTATGTATAGTCAGCCAATGCAATAGGCCCAAAATATCTTAATTCACTTTAACTTCCTCCCCACACCACCACCCACCCCACCCCCCACTCCACCCCACCCCCGTATGCTTCAAATATTGGACCAACATATAGGTCATTATCAAGTCTCTTTGTAACTAATATTTTGCCCAAGTTTCACATACAAAACAGATATTGTAGCCATTATCATTGAACTATAGACATCCATAACAGCCAGTGTTCTAATGGCATTGAATTCACTTAGGTATCACTGAAGAAGAGCACGGACAAAAATGGAAAATAAATAATTAATCGTAGTTGATGGATTTCAGTACCGAGTGATAAAGTCCTGAAGCAGAGACCATACATTGTAATTGTTTACCTGTGTAGTCCCATTAAACATCTAAATTCTTACTAAATTCTCTATTTCACCATGTTTCACCAACATACAGAAAAAATCTGTATATAGGAATACAAATAGATAAATGAAAATAGATTATTTTTGTTGACTTAAGTGTGCAGACATTGAAAAATACAAAGCAAAAAATTGCCATACCTGAAATCATCCCGAATCCTGCTCAATAAAATTATCCAAATCTCACCATCTTCACAACCAATAGTTGCCATTTTTCAAATTCCAGAAAATCCCAGATCCAATTTGTAAAAGAAATTGCCAGGGATGTCAAGTCAGATTATATCCCACTTTGGCGTCTCACCATTCAGCCATTGTTCCCAACATTTAAATGTAACACTCAGAAAATGTCTTGCAAATTCCTCCATCAGCGTGCAGGTCAACAATAGCACAAGTAAAGCATATAAATCCACTTAGGCTCTTAGAAGTTGTAAAGATCCAGGCTACTAATCCAGACACATTTTGGTGGGTAGAAAACCCTTTGTCAGTACCTCCCTAGCAGAAGAAAACAATTTGTTAGTCAGTTAAAAATTATATTATTTACAGCATTCTTAATTATCTTTTATTCCATATAAAGTAGAGCATTCTCATTGAATCATGTACCCTGTAAAATCATTCATGGCTAACTTATTGTTGAAGAAGCATTATAATGCCTAGTAGGCAACCAATATGCATCCAGAAGGTAAAAGCGAAATCTCAAATGGATGTTAGAAAGCTGTAGGATGTTCTGTACCTAGACTTCCAGAAAGCTGTTAAGATCAAGCTTGACTTAAAAGTTTGTTACATAAGCTTAGTTATGGAAATTCAGGCAAAGATCTGGAAATGGATAAGAAACAGTTAGATATTGTGACTGGAGGACTTATGGGTCTTGTTTTTGGTGGATAAATTAGGATGTGTCAAATCTGTATCTGTTGTGTGAACGCTGTATAGATTATTCAATATTGATATGCTAGTCATGAGTCTGCTACTGACGGAAGACCAACACATGACTGATGTCCAATTACAGCTTATCTTAGTGACAGTTTCTCCAAAGAATCGGGAAATTTTAATTAAGTAGAACCAATCTTTTCAAATGATCTTTTCAAAGAATTACTCCAGTAAGTTAATTTTAGATTTGAGAAATGGCTTTTACTTGGTCAATGAGATGGAGCCCCTTCAGAAATAGTTCCTAGCTTTGCTAATACTGTAACTTCAAATAGATTTTGTGAATGTCTTTTTTAAATAATCATATTTATCATGATTCTACTTTTTTAAAAGTTAGCATTAAATTGTAAATCTCATTTTATCTTAAAAGTCAAACTGTATCATACAAAACTGGCAAGATATTCATCAGCATGCCAAGAAATAATTAATAACCCCTTTCTTTCCAATACATGAGAATTTACATGTCATACGTGATGGGTTCCCTGTGCACCTGAGTCCTCCAAGGCATTTGTTCCATTTACATTTCTCACCCTCTCCAAGTCTCAACAGTATACTATGTGACTCCATCAGTAAATTGGTAGCATTAAATTGAATTATGATTGAAAGCAACATGGGATGAGAAAGAGAGGGAAAAAAGAAAGAGAAAAGAGAGAAAAAAAGAAATAGCGGAGAGGAATAAAAATAAAGAAAAAAGAAAAGGAAAGAAAGAAATTGCATTTACATGTAATCTGTGTTTTGACCTTACTGCACTAAGATAGGTAAAGGTAATGTAATTTTTACCTGTGTTGTGTAAGTCATTTTAAACAAAGGGATGGAATCATGACTCACTTTGCCTCACAATTTTTTTTAAATCAGTTTATTTCCACTCAGCAGGTGCAATGTGGCTACAAAAATAATGTGATTACATATACTTTTAGGTCACGATTTCATCCAGAGCCAATGGGCTTGAAGGAACCAAATCTGCACTGTTTCATTCCAACCCATTTCTTTGTGCAGAATACTGAGATGGCAGACTATGTGACCAATCTTTGACTGGAAAGCAGACAGTAAAGAAAATCAATGGAAGTGTAGTTTGATGGGAGTTATTGATACCATGATGGAAATCTGTCTAGTTCTATTTGGAATGGTCTAAATATATTTCACAAGTTATAGTTCTCTTTAGTTATGGTCCAGAAAAGGGATTCCATCCCTCCCCCCCACCCCACCCACCTACATTTAGTATTTATTCAAATATGAAGTGCATTTGACATACTGAAAAGGAAATCTTTGTGTTAAACTTTTGTTGTGGGGTTAGTTCTAAACAATCTATGTTTCAAAAAATCCATTCTGGGGCCAAAAGGTGTTACAGAGCTAAACAGGAAACAAAATGAAATCAGCAGAAAATGAAATGTTTGAATAAGAAAGACTACAGGAAAAAGAAATCTACGAAATAACTGGAGAAATGCGGTACCAGACAATGGTCCTCTATCACGAGGAGTCCCTGGGCAACAAAAGAACAGGGAGTGGCTGAACTCTCTTGTTTAAAATCGATGAAAGTAAAGAAACTCCAAATCATAGTCAGAACATTAATGCTCATTGACTTGCCCCAATTCCAATTAACTCTCATATCGAATTAAAAATGTGTGATGAATTTCTGGTCGCACAATACAATATCTGCCTGAAATCAGTATAGTGACCCATGATCTATTGTTTAACTCTGGCATTGTAAACTACACCCGAGATCCAATGTACAATTAACCATTTGACTAAATTTCTAAATTTCCATATAACAACGGGGCATTATAATAAATAGCAAGATTAAATATCTCTGAACGAGAATCTGGTTGCAAAATGTAGCAACCAGACATAACATTAATGCTGTTCTCCACTGATTTAACGGCAGTGCAAAGCATCGCAAACTATTTTGTTAATTTAAGATAGCTGATCAACGTGTTTCAATACCTTTTCTTGTTCAGGTTGCGCCATACATATTTTAGGCAAGTTGAAACTTCCGTTTGTAGTCCATGTGAAAAACTAAATATTCTTCCAATATAAGTAACAAAACTATTCAGATTGCTCTTTGTCCAAAAAAGCCACACACGGGGACAAAGAGAAAGAGGAAGCGAGTAACAGACAAAGGCTGACAGTGATATGAGTTGAAGAAGGAACAGTTCGCCCTACAACCTTAAACAAAGAACTTGCAATTTTTGGATTGGTTCTGGACGATTTCCACCCATAAAATATCCAACATAAAACTCAAAACACATGCGAAAGAAATGTTAGCAATAACTGTTACACATGAGATTTTCTTACCTCAACTTGAGGTCCACCGCCGATATGAATAGCATCGAATTATATTCATCACAGATAGTAACTCAGCATTTTAACCCTTCTTTTTGGAGTCGAGAAGCTATATTTAGAAACTAACCTTTATTGACAATCTGGCGCATGAACTGTTGCTCGAAGGAAAACGATGCAACTTTTGCAGTATCAAGTTTCAAACCTGCGCAAACGTACATTATCCTCAAAAGAAACAGTAGAAATGCTCTGTTATTACTGTTAGAGGGAGAGGAGCCCGGGGTATTTATTTTTACTCCTTGATAAACGGCGGCTGTTAACTACTGTAAAACAGATTACAGATCCCAAGTGCTCGTGATCAAATACTTGTTTTCACAAGTTCAATTTGATTGTCAGTTTTCCTCCCCGTGCCTTTTCAAATGTTCCGACTGTGGGATATTTTCAATCTGCAAAAAATACAAAACTATCAATAAGTCCTTATTAAAGCGCCAAGCAAGGATCAGCAATGAAAATCTAGACGTGATATTTCCGCCAATCTCTGTTTCATAACATTACCCCACAAAAATCACCAACTAATTACTTTGCATTCTGAATTAAGTGCAACACAATGCCAGCCCATGTTCGATGTAGTTACCGTGAGGAGTTATTGAGGCCCCTGGGCTCTGTCCTCAGACGAATTAAGAGCTTGTTTCAATGTGATGAATCCAGAACTGAGAACAAAGACTTGCTCAGGCCTTCCGAGTTCAATATCAGCCGCTACAAAAGAGGCTGCAGTTCGCCACTCACTTCCTACCTGTTGCTCGCCGACTGTATATATTTTAAAACAATGTGCCTTATATATCCTCTTGAGTTTTGCAACGCCCAGCGTAGAATCAAAACGAAGCAAGAAAATAAAACTTTATCACGGGCTGCCTAACATGAAACTGATCATCACCCTGCAACAAAAAAGAGGCCATTCCATCAACTTTCGCTCTCTCCAGCGCGGTTTTTAAATCTCCCTTTTATACCGTCACGTAGAGGAAAGCTGTCAAGATATTAGGGGGAAAAAATCCTCCTTTAACAAAAAACTTACCATAGAGGCATGGGAATGGTCATCACCTGCAGCCCGAGATCGCAACCCCTCCAATAATATGGAGAGTGGTTTGTGTCTGAGGGTTAATTCTCTCTGATCTCTTTCAAGCCTCTCTGACTAGAACAAAGGAAACTCCTCTCGCCACTGCGTAAAAGGCTTTTGTATTTAACTTTGGTGCTGACGCGCTCACGCACTCTTTCCTCTCACAGCCGCTCACAGCCCAACTTCTCACCATCCTATAGCAGTAACATTCATCCCCACCCCCCCCCCCCGACTCCCCCACCCCCGCCACCACCACCCCAACACACATACCCCAAGACAGCTCACACCTCGCTCGAGTTTGTTATGTTTTGGTTTGGAATGCTGTTTTTAGGTGGAGCTTGGATTTTTTTTATATATATAAAGTTTGGAAGCCTTGACAGCAGTTTGCCTTTGTCCTCATTTGGGAGGAGATTCTGACCGCGCCTTTGCCGGGTTTGCAGCCCCTCAAAGCCCGCCCTGGGAGGGGGATACCCAGGAGCTGGTAGGATCACCCAGGGCAAGGAAGGCAACTGAGAAAGACGTTCAGATCAGAAACCTGTAGCCTGGGCTGGGGGACATGGTCATGGAGATTGCAGCGAGCTCTTCTGAGAGAGAAAAGGGGAACAAGGAACAACCGAGATCCTGCGAAAGCAACAATATCCGAGCGTCGGCAAGGGACACCTCGGTATCACCTTCAGTCAGTGAGACAAGACGTCGGAATCCCAGCCAGCACACTCTGGCACTGACAAGGAAACAGATCGAAAGAGATTAATCCCAATGTAGATTACGGTATCTCGTCAAAGAAAAACAGTCTGGACCATCCACAGATACCCAAGCACGTCAGCGTGTACTTTCGTGTGATTACAGGATTCAATGTCAGCATAAAAGGCCCTTAGAAAGTGAGAACTCCCTGGAAATAAAACGAACTAAAACTGGGAGCCCGGCTGGAATGACTCTCGTTTCTTTTCAAAATGTATGGCATCGGCACGTCAGCTGATCTGTGAATGTGAATGTAACAACAGATAAGGACATTGAAGGTTTAGTAAATATTTCACTCCGGACTGATTGAGACTGGTCGACCAATTTATCTTTCCTGAGAACACTGCGCGATGAAGGACCAGCCCCAACACTTGTTAACACTTTTCCATTCCAATTGTGCACAGCTAGTTGGAATGTTGCATTGAGTGGAGGCAGCGCTGTCAACCTTTTATGTTAGTAAATAAAGATGACATTAACAACAACTTGCATTTAGCATAATAGAATGTCCCAAGGAGCTTCATAGGAGCGTTATTCATCAAAATTTGAGATGGAGCCAGGTAAGGAGATATTAGGGCAGGGTGACGATAAATTTCAGACAGTTGTCAAGGAGAGGGATGGAGTACGTGGCTGGGGAACGGAGTTTGTCGCAAGAACCCAAAGAGGTAGATTTTAAGGAGTGTCTTAAAGGAGGAGAATTGGAGAGGTTTCGGGAGGTAATTCCAGCGCTTGGATCCTAGTCAGCTGGAATCTCACAGTCAATAGTGAAGCAATGAAAATTGGGTTGTGGCACTTACAAAGGTGGCTCCATAAAGTGAGTTGAAATAAAGAATGAGGGTGGCACAGTGGCGCAGTGGTCAGCACAGCAGCCTCACAGCTCCAATGACCCGGGTTCAATTCTGGGTAGTGCCTGTGCGGAATTTGAAAGTTCTCCCTGTGACCGTGTGGGTTTTCGCCGGGTGCTCTCGTTTCCTCCCACAGCTGAAGACTTGCAGATTGATAGGTAAATTGGCCATTATAAATTGCTCCTAGTATAGGGGAAGGTGGAGATATGGTAGGAATATGGGATTAGTGTAGGATTAGTATAAATGGGTGGTTGATGGTCAGCACAGACTTGGTGGGCTGAAGGGCCTGTTTCAGTGCTGTATCTCTAAATAAAATAAATGTTAAAATCAAGGTGTTGTGGGACTGGGAGCCAATGTTGGTCAGCAAGCACTGTGGTGATGTGTGAATAGGACTTGGTGAGAGTTAGGTCATGAGCAGCAGAGTTTTGGATCTCAAGTTTGTGGGAGGCCAGCCAGGACAGCATTAGAATACAAAAACAAGAAATGCTGGATTCACTCAGCAGGTCTGGCAGCATCTGTGGAAAGAGAAGCAGAGTTAACGTTTCGGGTCAGTGACCCTTCTTCGGAACTGACAAATATTAGAAAAGTCACAGATTATAAACAAGTGAGGTGGGGGTTGGGCAAGAGATAACAAAGGAGAAGGTGCAGATAGAAAGCAATGAAGGTGAACAAGGTAAAAGAGACAAACGAAAATCCCGTCGGAGAGAAGAGCAGAACTTCTTCAAGGTAGGCATTCCTGGAAGAGAAGTGGCAGTGAATTAAACACTAAAATAAAAGCAAAATACTGCGGATGCTGGAAATCTGAAACAAAAACAAGAAATGCTGGATTCACTCAGCAGGTCTGGCAGCATCTGTGGAAAGAGAAGCAGAGTTAACGTTTCAGGTCAGTGACCCTTCTTCGGAACTGACAAATATTAGAAAAGTCACAGATTATAAACAAGTGAGGTGGGGGTTGGGCAAGAGATAACAAAGGAGAAGGTGCAGATAGAAAGCAATGAAGGTGAACAAGGTAAAAGAGACAAACGAAAATCCCGTTGGAGAGAAGAGCAGAACTTCTTCAAGGTAGGCATTCCTTTTATTTTAGTGTTTAATTCACTGCCACTTCTCTTCCAGGAATGCCTACCTTGAAGAAGTTCTGCTCTTCTCTCCGACGGGATTTTCGTTTGTCTCTTTTACCTTGTTCACCTTCATTGCTTTCTATCTGCACCTTCTCCTTTGTTATCTCTTGCCCAACCCCCACCTCACTTGTTTATAATCTGTGACTTTTCTAATATTTGTCAGTTCCGAAGAAGGGTCACTGACCCGAAACGTTAACTCTGCTTCTCTTTCCACAGATGCTGCCAGACCTGCTGAGTGAATCCAGCATTTCTTGTTTTTGTTTCAGATTTCCAGCATCCGCAGTATTTTGCTTTTATTTTAGTGTTTAATTCACTGCCACTTCTCTTCCAGGAATGCCTACCTTGAAGAAGTTCTGCTCTTCTCTCCGACGGGATTTTCGTTTGTCTCTTTTACCTTGTTCACCTTCATTGCTTTCTATCTGCACCTTCTCCTTTGTTATCTCTTGCCCAACCCCCACCTCACTTGTTTATAATCTGTGACTTTTCTAATATTTGTCAGTTCCGAAGAAGGGTCACTGACCCGAAACGTTAACTCTGCTTCTCTTTCCACAGATGCTGCCAGACCTGCTGAGTGAATCCAGCATTTCTTGTTTTTGTTTCAGATTTCCAGCATCCGCAGTATTTTGCTTTTATTACAGCATTAGAATAGTTGAGTCTAGAGATAACAATGGCATGGATGAGGGTTTCAGCAGCACATGATCTGAGGCCGGGGCAGATATGGGCAATGTTACAATATGGGAAGTAAACAATCTTGGTAGTGGAGAGGATATGAGTCGGAAGCTCAGCTCAGGGTCAAATAGGATGCCAAGATTGTGAATGCTCTGGTTCAGCTTCAGGGAGGGGGATAGACTCCATGGCAAGGGAAGGGAGTTTTCCAATATTTAATTGAGGCATTAGAAATTAATTAAGGACTACAAACTGACCTAATCAGTTAACAAAAAGACTGAAATAAGTTATTTGGTATTATTAATAATGTTACAATTGCTGATCTTGTAAATTCAGTTCTCAAGAGGTTTTCTGATCTCATAAATTCAGATCTCAGGAGATTCACATCCCGTTGTTTAGTCATGGATTGGAACCGTACTTCATATAACAATTGTCAAAGGTCAACTATCTCTCAGACTAACTGTTGTCAAGATAGCAGAGTTCATAAATAACCAGTTATTTACCAACTGCTGATGTCAACAATGAGCTGTGATTCACAGTTAATTTATTTTTTAGTACTTCGCTAATAATGACATGTGCTTCTTGTACAAAGTAATTGAGTGAGAGACTCCCACTGCCACCGCCCACTTGCACTCAGAATAATACCCGCAAGAACAATCCTCCAAAATAACCATGACTGAAGAGTGAGCAGCCCTATCAATCTCTGGTGCTACTGGCGACATCTGACAAGCCTGAAAGATGAGCATAAATGATGATAGAAGCAAAGGTGTAAATCAAGTGAACAGAGGAATAAATAATTCTCCCCACAGGGGTATAAATAGCAAACACAAATACAAATAATCAGCATAACCCAAGCATCAATAATCAGGATAAGAAGACTGATGGGACCATATGAACCAAATGCAATAACACAAGCTGAAACACAATTGTACTTAAGCACATAAACTGAATATATAAGCACGAGTGTAAGTAGCTGTATAACCAGAGTATAACTACACAAATACTGCATAGTACATAAACATAAGTGTAAGCAATTAAATAAACATTGATTTGTCATTTGTATTGCTTCCCAATGTCCATATAACAAAGTATGGATGCCCAAGTTTACATTTGCACTATAAATACTTCAAATGACTCCATGTGCCACTTCCTGTATTAGTGGAGACTTGTATATAAAAATGCCATCTGACATAATGTTGGGTTGAACTCCAAAACTATATGAGTTAGCTCAATAAGTGTAATTCAGTGCAGGCAGTGTACCTAAAGAGGTAACACAAGTTTTCAACAAATGAGAGCACAATGGTTGCAGGAACAGAAAGTTTTGTTCAAGTGTCGTTATGAATTAAACACATCATCTTGGCTTCTTACACTGGTGAAAAAACTATCCTTTGAATGGAAATGGAAGTTGGCCCCACCTGCTTGATCTTGTGGCTCCAGTAGATTTTGAAAATCCCTTAGGACTATTCAAAGAAGAGCTCTCTTAGTTTTGCTGCCAACATTCCTCCCTTACTAACTTAGGAAATAATTATGTTAAGGAATATGGAGCAGAATGAGGAACTGGGATTAAAATGGCAAAGAGCTGCCATTGCTAACACAATAGTAGAACATGCTGGATGGGCTGAATAGCTTACTCCTATTCCTATCGAACATAAAATACCAAAAACATAATCATTACTGAGTTATTTCATTGATACTTGTAGGATCTTGTTTTCAGAAACTGGCTGCCCATGTTTACATACATAACAACAAGAATTGCACTTCAATGTAATTTGTTGTATATGAAGCAATTTGAGGAACTTTTGAGACCTATAAAATGCTATATAAATACAAATATTTCCCTTTTCCTTGCCCCACAGTGAATGATTAAAAATTAAGACAAGCAAATAACTTACTCCAAGATTGTATCCACCATCTCCCTCCCCCCACACACACATGTGACTATATATTCCTATCTCTGCTGACTTTGCATGCTTCCACTGACTAACACACACCCTGCTTCCCCCAACTTCCCCCCATTTTCTGATGGTGACTCATGCTGGGGCATGATTCTATGGACACCAGCAATCCTCAGGTACCTCACCAAGTGGTCATGCTTGATGTGTGAGTTTAAATATTGAATGTCACGGGACATCTCAGCCAAATCTAATCCTTCAGATTGCCCCATTCCCAGAAGGGGAGGGAGTCAGGGCAGAAAACACCACTGAAAATCCTCCCACACAGCAAAAATGTTGAGACCAATTGAAGTATGTATAGAACCATTCTCTTATTATCAGCTAATTCAGCATAGTTCAGAAACATAACTTGGAATCTTCCTGGTCTACACAGCTCAGCACCTCACCAGGGAATGAATTTACCTATAAGTCATAAGAGAATCTTGAATCTTAACCCTGAATAAGTAAAGTTTTTCATCTATCTCATACATTTTTGTTGCTTATTGAAACTGCAGTCAAAATTATAGTTAAGTCTAATAAGAGAATGGCTGTGAGTTATTTCACTAAATCCTATTGAGGCTGCACTAATTTTTTTTTCCAAAAATGTACTTTATTCATAACATTTGTAAAAGTACATTACATAACTGTTCAGATTTGACATTACATAAAGTGCGATACAGATCAGTTTCTTACAATACAGTACCTGAGGTGCCTCACCACACTTGCCATTACAGGTTATAATTACAATGTACATTTACATTTCATGTCAAACATACCATTAATAGATTAATGGACCATGAAAGAATGGGTTCCAGAATATAAACTGAAATAACCCTAATGTTATCAAATCTTATGGTTTGAAAACTCTATTATAGTGCACAGGATACAGTTATCGGGTCGAATACAAAAGAAGCATAATTGTTTCAAAGTTTCATTTTTATTACAATTTTACGATTGGACTGGAATGATACTATATTACCTGATGCAAAAAAACGTACTTTATGGTTCTACAAATGGTCAATACCTGTGATATTTGCAGAAACACCAAGTAAGGGGTTCATATCAGTACATATATCTGCTAGAGCATCATCACTAGCTTCACTTCCACCCTCAGTAATAAAATCAACTCTTCTGCTTTCTATTTGAAGGGCAGAATGTTGTGCAGAATCAAGAGATTAAATGTGATATAAAGTTAAATTACACATTCTTTTGCATTCAGCCATTGTTAACTGGTCTGCATATGTATTATTTATTCATGGCTCTATAGTGAAAAAAAAATTGTATTTACCTTATCACATACTCAAATTGATTTTGCATGCCATGAATTACTTTGAAGTACATGAATGTTATAATATAGACAAATAAACTCCACAACTTGCGCACAAGAATATCCCACAAACTACAATGAGGTGAATAGGTTTTTTTGTGGTTTGGCTGGGGGAGGTTAGGACACTATAAGAGCTCCATGCTCCTTTTGGAACAAGGAGTTTTATCATGAGATCATTAACATCCAACTGAACTGCACACCACAGTAACAGTCAGAGGGGTCTTGGTTTATTATTTCATCTGAATGACTAAACTCCAAAAATACAGGGCTCCCTCAGCTTCACACTAGAATACAAAGCTAAGTGCCTAGGCCCCAGATGGGGCTTAAATTCACTGTCTTCTGATTCAGAGGCAAAACTAGCTGAGCCAAGCTATCAAGGTGCAGCCTAACTTAATATGTGTGTCTGTATTTCTCTATTCAATCATGAGGAATTACAAGGCTTTCTGATTGTTCAGTGGTGAGTATACCAGAAATGTGACACTAAGCCACACTAAGCGGGCGGCACAGTGGCGCAGTGGTTAGCACTGCAGCCTCACAGCTCCAGGGACCCGGGTTCGATTCTGGGTACTGCCTGTGTGGAGTTTGCAAGTTCTCCCTCTGTCTGCGTGGGTTTTCTCCGGGTGCTCCGGTTTCCTCCCACAAGCCAAAAGACTTGCAGGTTGGTAGGTAAATTGACCATTATAAATTGTCACTAGTATAGGTAGGTGGTAGGGAAGTATAGGGACAGGTGGGGATGTTTGGTAGGAATATGGGATTAGTGTAGGGTTAGTATAAATGGGGGGTTGATGGTCGGCACAGACTCGGTGGGCCGAAGGGCCTGTTTCAGTGCTGTATCTCTAATCTAAATAATCTAATCATGAAGGTCTCAAGTTTAATTTCCAGTCTACTGTAAGTTACCTCAGTGAGGGCAGCAGTTGAGACACTGCAAATGTATCCAAAGTAGAAAGCAATAAGCCATTCAGAATTCTCCCTCGTGGTTGCAACGTATTGAGACCTGCTGGAAAGATGGCAAGGATAATGTCAGGTTTGGGCTCAGCTGTGATTTCCCCCAATAGCCTTCTAACACTCATTATCTGTGTTGAAATATGAAGAATAAAGGGCTGCTGGCTCCCATGGAATGGTATCCCAGCATGAATCATCACCTTCAGAAAAGGTCGGAAGAAAATGGGGGTGAGGATTGAAAGGAAAGAACGTTAGAAATCATGAAAAGTAAAAAAGATAATCTAATTTATCAAATCTGCTTCATCCACATACCAGATATAATCTATTGCACCATGAACTGTAATTTTGCTTGGTTTAGTTGGTGAACTAAACCAAGCAAAATTCCTGATTACCTATCTTGATTGATATGGTATTCCAAAGTTTTCCAGCTGTTCTTAAACTTCTGCATTTTATCATCTCTATATTAGACCTACCATCATGATCAATGCACCTATGCAATGTTGCATGAGGCTTGTGAAAGTAGAGTCACTTCCAGCAAAGCTGTATGTTGCTGCTAACATTGTGGGATTGGCCCCATTTATACTGCAGTGTGGATTCTACAGTATCCATGATAATAGATGAACAATTGCACTGATGCATAAACGCATTTTAATAATTTCATAAGGGGTCGCGGGGACAGTGCTCTAAACTAGGATCCATGATCCTTTTGCTCCTAAACTCTGTAACTTTATCTGATACTCCTAATCAAGTGTTCTGTGCAGGTCAGAGTCTTGTAATTCCCACAGCTGAAAGTGAGAGAATCCAGTTTCAAGGTTTTAGTAGAGATCTAGTAGAGAGAAACTTAGGAGAACCATGAAAATGATGCATCCAATCTGTGGAAATTGAACCGTTGACAGTGGCAGTAAAATGCAAATGCCTTTAAAGTTGTGATTTTCTAATCTGGCTGTAGACCTTCCCTGATATACAGCAAATGTTCAGGTAGACCAGTGATGTAAAAAAGACTGAATCCAATTTGTTTTACTTTTGTCAAAGGCAGCATTGCTAACTCTGGGTGAGCAGGGAAACACCACCACTTGAGGTGGTTCTCCAATTATCCAGCATGACCAACTACAACTATTCCCCCTCAAAGAGAAAGATGCAAAGGCATAAATGATCAAATTGGCTTCATGATGCCATGCCAAACAATCTAATAGATACTCACTGGGTAGATACTCAGTGGAAGACTCTGCAATCTACTATCTGAGCCAAACAGGTCTGTGGCATTCCAGTGATAACTGACTGGGAAGATATGTTCATTGATGGAACCTGAGAGGATAGGCCTATCACTGCACATTAGGATTCTTTCCATTTGGTTCCTGCTAACCCAGCAAGCAAATGGCTAGGGTGATCCTAGATCAGGAGTGTCTAAAAGTTTTGGAGCACTAAGTGATTTCCTAGGGTGCTTCATGTGTCTCATCAAAAAGTATAAATCAATATTCTTATTCATTTGCGTATAGTTCAGATGACAAAAGATGGTAGAAGTTTGGCACTCTTCCACGAATGACAATTGATGCTAGATCAATTGTAAATTTTAAAGCTGAGTTTGATAGACTTTTGTTATCAAAAGATTTTAAGGAATATGGGACAAAGGTGGGTATATGGAGAGATCAGCCATGATCTCATTGAATGGGGAACAGGTTCAAGGAGCTAAAAGGTCTCTCCTGTTCTGATGTTCTTAGTGCTCTGATTTATCCAACAAACAAACAACAGTGTTAATAACAGCCCTTTCCAAAACTTGGCTCTCACAGAATTCAAACAGCACAAATTAGCAAATAAGAAATATAAGAACAACTACTCTATGTTGCCTTGGCTTCATGATCTAGGTTACCATAGGCTATAATTAGTATACTCCAGACCTAGCTGAACAAGCAGCAAGAAGTTTACCAATGGTCCTTACTGGCAAGCTGCATGGTTTTAGCTGGCTAAACTCCAGCAGCCATGCAGTAGATGCTTGAGGATTCCATGTTTTAGTGGTTTCTAACCTCCACCCAAGATTTCTGTGTTTAGGTTAATTGTTATGCCCTGCTATGTAAATGGTGTGCTTTGCATCACAATACTTTTCCCATGGATTTCTCAATAGTTGGGCCCTGGGACAGTCAGGTTATCAAAAACAAAAATCCTACACCAGCATTACTACTTCTTTACAAAAATATACATTGGGAGACTAGTGGTTTACAAAAATGAAACCATTAAGTTGTCCTGGCCAGATAAATCAACCAGCACCATTGTGAGCATGACACTGTGGCTATAACAAGAATGGTTTGTTGACTAAAAAAAAAAATCACCCTGTGATCTGTGGTCTATTTATTCATCATAGCATATTGCTTGCATGCTGGGGGTATTTAGTATTTTATAAGTTGTGGGAGAAAGCTTACCATTTGGATGTATTACTGAGATATGCTTTCGGAGGTTGGGGTGGTCGGGGTGGGTTGCATATGCTATTTCAGTGATGTGATTGTGTACCAAATGGGTTTGACACCATCAAATGCAGCAGATAACCAAATTTTGTAAAAACCTGAAATAGTGAATTAGTCAAAGAAGTATTTGGTAGACCGCAAAATAAGTACATGTCTCTAAATGGCAAAAGATCCACTTGTGCAATTAAGCAACCATGATCAATAGATAAGGGAAGAGACAATATTAAGCTAAAAGAAATTGCAATTGCAAGACAAAGTAGAAATCCAGTGAACTGGGAGAGCTATAAATGGCAGCAAAAAGATACAAAGAAAGTAATGAGGTGCAAAAAGGGTATATGAAAACAAACATTCAAGGCATATGAAAGCTAACAGTAATATATTTTACAAATATATTAAGATTAAAAAAAGTGGTAAAGGGTGATGTGGGCCCATTAAAGATGCAGGTGATCTATAGTGGACAATAATAAACTGGCAGCTTTTTAAATGAATAACTTGTATCTGTTTTCACAGCAGAGGAAGAAGAAAAAAATACCATTAGTACAAGGGAACCTGAAAGTAAATAGAAAGGATGAACTTATTTGGATTTAATATAAGTTTTTTGAAAAATGGTATTGCATAAAATAATGGGATTTGAGATAGACAAATCTCCAGGATCTGATGGTTTCCCCCTCAGGGAATTAAAAAAAAGTGAGGAAATTGCAAGTGCATTAATCATAATTTTCAAAGTTCTCTAGATTCAAGAATTTTTCATCAGAATGATACCAGGGTATGTAAGGCTAAATTATGAGGACTGGTGGCATAAACATGGTTTGTATTCCCTTGATTGTAGAAGAAGTGATCTGATCAAGGTGCTTCAAACATTAGAAGGGTTTCATAGGGGAGATACAGATCAATCATTTCCTCTGGTAGGGGGAATCAAGAATGAGTGGCCATAATAAAATTAGAGCTAGCCCATTCAGGAGTTAATCAGAAAGCATTTTTTTCTACACAAAGGATAGTAGAAACCCGGAATTCTCTCACACAAAAGGCTGTGAATGCTGAGACAATTGATGCTTCCAAGACTTAGATGGATAGATTTCTGTTAAGCTATAGGTATCAAGTGATATGGAGCTCAGACAGATAAATTGAGGTACAGATCAGGCATGAGCTAATAATAATGGACAAACAAGCTCCGTGGGCTAAAGGATCTATTCCTGTTCTGAATTAATGCATCATAAATCTGATGTTGACCACCGAAATCTGGATAATAAAATTATTCAGCGGAAAAACAAACAAATTGATGACTCTGTTAACTCCAACCTAAAACAAACCTGCTGTGCCTGTAAACTTTAACCTAAAACAAACTGGCTGAATCTACTAACTTTAACCCAAAAACAAACCTGCTGTTAATTCTAACCCTAAAACAAACCTTCTGTTTCTGTTAACTCTAACCCTAAAATAGCGTGATGTTTCTGTTAACTCTAACCTAATACAAACCTGATGTTTCTGTTAATTCTAACCCTAAAATAACCTGCCGTTTGTTAACTCTAATCCTAATACAAGCCTGGTGTTTCTTTTAACTGTAACCCTAAAATAAACATGTTGCTTCTGTTAGCCCTACCCCAGAAACATGACCATTGTTTTTTGCTAACCCAAAATAAGGTGCTTTTGCTCCCTCTGACCCAGAGACATGTCCACTAATTCTAATGGCTCTAACCCCAAAATAAACTGTTGCCGCTATCGCTAAAGTCAATGGCATCGGTCTTATCATTCTATTCTTTGAGTAGGATGTGGGTATTACAAGCTGCGATATTATTGGCGTAGATCCAAACTAGTGTGATACCCTTCTTTCAGTGATTATGCAGCGGAACTGCTTCAAGATTGTTAACAATTAGATCGATTTCTTGTTTGGATCCCATTGCTATCGGGAAAATATGTTTGGCTTGGTTTTACTGCATTGCACAAGCCGCCCACTGACTCCTGAGAATTGTTGACTAGATTGCCATCAAAGACCCACAACTGTGTGGCTCAAACCACATTTCATTCGATTTATGAGGAATGTAGAGCATGAGATCGAACTAATAATATGGTGGCTCGAAGCCAACGCCTTTTTAGTATTATTTCTATAACGTGATGCTGAGGATTTATCTCAGATGTCTCGTGTGCGAAACTGTTACTATTTCTAGCGATCTGATAAAGTACTCTGGTCAAACATGTAAATAAAGCACAATTTCAATTGATTGGATCCGAAATCTGCAAAGTAGCGGGGAGAATGCGAACTCTTATTAACCATGCGGAATGAATTATAGTGGCTGTATGTCACTTTCTCACATTATGCACCATCAAATCACAGGGCGTCACCAAATGGGAAGTTCTACCGTTACAATCATTTTTCGAAACGTGCTGGGGTTAGTTAGCACTTTCAAGCTCCAAAATCACAGGTGGGAGTTTGCTCCATCTTCTTTCACGTTTTGGCGTATTCAACCCGCCTTCGGCTGAAACCTGTGTGGCTCTTGGTTGTGAGTGCCACTTCGGCGAACAGTATTTCTGCATGTTAAGCAACTTTAACTGAAACACTGCGTTCAAACACCGATTAATTGATACGTGTCTGGACATCACCGCACGTCCCTCAAGGCCACTATCAGAGTATCTAAACTGGTGACGATAAGGGACCTAAAATTTGATGTGGAATGTGATAAAGCGACGGAGGGGATTAACGAGAACTGCCTCAGTGATGCTGCCTGTGTGTGTGTTGAAGCGGCGAAGTCTAACATATTCTTAGCTATCCCAATTTTTAGAAACCGAATGGGCATTCATATCCATCAAATGAAGTTGTTGCATCCTAGTTTGGCGATGGAAAATACTGACTTGAAAGGAAATCAATATTTAAATCAAGAAATAATCAATACTTTAATTCAATATTTCGCGGCAGTTTTGCAATTGAAGGCACTAAATTGTCTGTGTTTAATTATATAGGTTGAACGTCTTTTTTTCTCATGACAGTTACATAGGATTTAGAGCACAGGAATACGCCTTTCAGCCCAGCCAGTGTTTATGCTCCACACGAGCCTCCCCCTCCCCCACCACTCTATTTACTTCATCTCACCCTATCAATCTCCCTCATGTACTTAGTTAGCTTACCCTTAAATCTAGTACTAATTGAACATTGACATTTTAAGTGGGTACCATTCCGTATGATGTGAACATGCTGAGTTATGAGATTACAATCTGATAGGCTCCATAGTAGTGCACAGAAAAAAAACCTTCACGTTTAGCATTGGAAACTATGGCTCCAGAATAGAAGTGGCCGTTTCTGCAACTAGGAGTTTTCATTCATCATCGATGTACCACTGCCTTACTGAAGAATCTGCTGGCCGTCGCTCACTCTAGCTGCAAACCTTTCCTTTCAAGATTTACCAAATTCAAACTCTAAACTAGGGCCTGCAGATCTTTATACTTCGGGAAATCTTTTCAAAGTTCTAAAAACCCCAAGGGGCAGAAAGCCAGCGGAAGTATTTGGCGGGATGGGGGTGTGAGAGAGCGCTCCAGGCGGGGAGACCCCGGCTGTGCATCCCTGCAGCTCGTTCAGGATGAGGCTGCCACTTGGCGCAGTCCGGGTTACAAAAACCTTGTGACTGTTTTAATTAGTAGCACACCATGTCAAGTCTCTAATTGTTGTCAAATTGGTATCTTGCAGCAATCTCCGATACTTGTTTGTTTTGGCTGTGTTGTTTTTTTGTTGACTGTCGTTATTATTTTAATAGTCCTAATATGTCGAGTAGAATGGTACCTCTGTCACCAACCGGGGTTTCAGTTGGCGACTGTTTCCTTAATTCCCCACACAATGTATTGCCCCTTGAGAAATATTTTTTAAAATTCCAAGTAGGTTAGCCCCGCCTGAGCTTATACTTTTAGCTTTACGCGCCTTCAACCTTTAAAAAAGGGTTTGCACAACTTGTGTTGAGATATGTTAAGTGAGATAACCCGAGGAGTGAAAGGAGATTTATCACGTGTTATGATAACACGAGAGATTGTTAACTGCTTCTCTCCATTCTATGTTCTCTCTTGTGCATCCCCGATTTTCTGCGCCCCACCATTGGCGGCAGTTCCTAGATTCTGGAATTGCCTCCCGAAACCTTTATTATGTCGCTCTGTCCTCCTATAAGGTGCTCCTTAAAACCTATTCCTTTCACCAAACCTATGGTCGCCTGTCCGAATATCTCTTCGTGTGGCTCCGGTAAAACGCTTAAGGAAGTTTTCTCTACATTAAAGGCGCTATATAAATGCAAGTTGCTGTTGAAGTTACAGTGCATTCTTCTCCATACATGATCACGGTGCGAAAAGCACCCTTGGCACAGGAAGAAAACGTGTATTTAAGTGGCATCTTTAACGTTGTCAGGATGTCCCAAATTGTTTCCCAAAAGCTATTATTTTGTAACAGTGCAGTTGGCGAGATCCAACAGTCATGAGTTCAATGAGATGTTTTGTTCATCTCTGGCCAAGGGATATAAATGTTGGCCAAGGACACCATGAGAACTTCCCTGCTTTTCTTCAAATAGTGCCATGAGATTTTTTTTTTACTTCCCTCTGAATAAACAGATGGCCTTGATTCTCTGCTCCAGCAATGCAGAAGTGGAGTGAAGAGACAGACCGCATGTGTGTGCAAGTCCTGCAGTGGAGTTTGAAGCCATCATCTCTGACTGAGAGGCCTGAGTATTACAATTGAGCCAAGCTCACAGACGGAGGACTGCATACTTTGCCCCAAGACTGGCTACTTCCACCTGTCTCTGTCCCTGCCTCAGCCCATCTGCTGTTGAAACCCTCACCAAAGCCTTTGTTACATTCACACGCGACTATTCCAATGCTCTCCTGGTCAATCTCCCATCCAGCATCCTTCATAAACTTGAAGTCATCCGAAACTCTGCTGTCTGTATCCCAACTCGCCGAGTCCCATTCACCCATCATCCCTGTACTTGCTGATCAACATTGGCTCTCGTCTGGCAAAACCTTGATTTTAAAATTCTCATTATTGTTTACGAATCCCTCCATAGTCTCACCCCTCCCGATCTGTGTCATCGCCCCCAGCCCTACAACCGTCTGAGATCTCTATGCTCCTCCAATTCTAGCCTTTTGCCCATCCCCAAATTGCTTTGCCCCACCATTGGTTGCAGTGCCTTCAACTGCCTAGGCCCTAATCTCAGGAATTCCTTCCCTAAACCTAGCTACCTCTCTCTTCTTTAAGTCACTCCTCAAAACCTACCTATTCACCAAGCTTTTGGTCCCCGTGTGGGCATCACTTGCTAGGCCAGCATATACTGCCCATCCTGAATTGCCCTTGAGAAGGTGGTGGTGAGCTGCCTTCTTGAAGCTCTGCAGTCCATGTGAGGTAGGTGCACCTACAGTGCTGTTAGGAAGGGAGTTCCAGGATTTTGACCCAGTGACAATGAAGGAACAGCAATATAGTTCCAAGTCAGGATGGTGAGTGACTTGGAGGGGAACTTGCAGGTGGTGGTGTTCCCATGCATTTGCTGCCCTTGTCCTTCTAGTTGGTAGAGGTCATGGGTTTGGAAGGTGCCTTGGTGCATTGCATCTTGGAGATGGTGCACACTGCGGCCATTGTGCATCAGTGGTGGAGGGAGTGAATGTTTGTGGACTGGGTGCCAATCAAGCAGGCTGCTTTGTCCTGGATGTTGTCGAGCTTCTTGAGTGTTGTTGGAGCTGCAGCCATCCAGGTAAGTGGAGAGTATTCCGTCACACTCCTGACGTGTAGATGGTGGACAGGCTTTGGGGAAATCAGGAGGTGACTTACTCGACATAGGATTCCAAGCCTCTGACCTGCTCTTGTAGCCACAGTATTTATATGGCTACTCCATTTCAGTTTCTGATCAATGGTAACCCCCACGGTGTTGATACTGGGGGATTCAGCAATGGCAATGCCATTGAATGTCAAACTCTCTCTTGTTGGAGATGGTCATTGCCTGGCACTTGTGTGGTGCAAATGTTACTTGCCACTTATCAGCCCAAGCCTGGATGTTGTCCAGGTCTTGCTGCATTTCTATACAGACTGCCTCAGTATCTGAGAAGTCGTGAATGGTGCTGAACTTTGTGCAATCATCCCCAGTTCTGGCCTTATGGTTGAAGGAAGGTCATTGATGAAGGTTGGGCCTAGCATACTACCCTGAGGAACTCCTGCGGTGATGTCCTGGAGCTGAGATGATTGGCCTCCAACAACCACAAACATTTTCCTTTGTGTTAGGTACAACTCCAACCAGCAGAGAGTTTTCCCCCAGATTCACATTGACTTCAGTTTTGCTAGGGCTCCTTGATGCCATACTTAGTCAAATGCTGCCTTGATATCAAGGGCGCTCACTCTCACCTCTCTATGTGGCTGGGTCTCAAATTTTGTCTGATGACATTCCTGTGAAACACGTTGTGATTTTTTTTTAAAGCGATACAGCGCTGAAGCAGGCCCTTCGGCCCACTGAGTCTGTGCTGACCAACAACCACCCATTTATACTAATCCTACATTAATCCCATATTCCCTACCACATCCCCACCATTCTCCTCCCACCTACCTACACTCGGGGCAATTTCAAATGGCCAATTTACTTATCAACCTGCAAGTCTTTGGCTGTGGGAGGAAACCCACGCGGAGAGAACTTGCAAACTCCGCACAGGCAGTACCCAGAACTGAACCCGGGTCTCTGGACCTGTGAGGCTGCGGTGCTAACCACAGCGCCACCGTTCCGCCCTTGTTGCTGCATTCAAGGCGCTTTATAAATGCATGTTATTGTTGTAATCTTTCTGCGAAGGCATTGAGTTAAATATTCCAAATAGCTTCAGAAGTCATAAGCAGAATAGTAACATTTGGATCTGAAACATATTGATGGTTTTCATAACTCTTCCCTGCCTATGGCTGGAAATGGATCGGGGAGTGGAGGGCTGAGAAGGCGATTAAAAACATTGTAATAATCATTCAATTTAGGTTTTAGACCCGGGAGTACTTTCGGTATTACCTCACCAGCAAACCTATTTCCGAGACCCTATAAGGTAGAGCCCACAATCTCGCTTTATTCATGCTAATTATCTCAATACATACAATCCCTGTCTCCCTTTCTCAGTGCAAATTGGCTTTGTGCAGTTATTTCCGGCGTACGAAAGTCCTCAAGTCGTTTTGACCCGACATCGAAGGATGAGAACTAATCATTGTCATGCTGGAGCGCTCGTTTTCATATCTCACGCATGTACAGGTTTGTATAATGATTCGTGGCGCGCTAAACGACACTGGCAACGTAAGCTTTCAAGCTGATCGTTTTAAAGCCGCTGATATATTCTCCCAAATTTACATTCCTGCCAGTGCTACAGGTTTGAACCCTTCCAAACCAGAGACCATTTCTGAGTTCTGCTGATCTCTGTTTAGTCTGGCCGGGAGTGGGTGGAGGAGTCGCCCATTGATTTTAAGTTCGCAAGTGTAGTGAGAAAGGTCAATTTTAAACAGGCTAGTTGCACATCTCCAATTCAGGTTATTTTAGTCAGAAAGTAGCACATGGATGCACAAAAGATTCGTAACTATTCGCGTTGTTGTTGATTTATTAAGTGTCCATTTCGATAACCCATTAATTTAAGCATTCGGTTTTAACAGCTCTTCAAAACGGCGGTGCGTAGTTTCCACTTAACCAAAGGAAACGTGCTCTGATCAGGAAATAAACCACCATGGAAAGATCAAAGCCAGGGTTAAACAAAAGGTAAATGCGATGCAACCTCGCAGAATTAAAAAACGTCATATTCTGCAAATTACATTTGATGACTATTTATCAGCCAGCAAATGTGCTTGCATTGATTTCTGAAACAACTGCTTTAGTTCTGCGGCTGTTCCAGCATTTCTTTCTGGCAGCATAGGAACGATTCGTTTCTTACATCAGGTCTTAAAGGCATCAGTATGTCGGAGTTCCTCTGCAGAAGCAAATATCTGGATTCTGGATAGTTGGTGAACAGAACCTTGCAAAATGCCGAATACATGGCTTTATCGCTGAGAGCGAGGGCCAGAATCAGCAGAAAAACATCTGTACACCATAGCCCTTGGTGTGCTTAAAAACTTTATGGGTATTGGATTCAATATTCGCACTTTACACGCTTGCATTTAACTCTGTGTTAACTTTTGATAACCATCTTGTTAGAAAGGAAACTGAAAATTCCTGCCATTAAAATGATGACCCAGGACATTGACGCGCACCTCCATTTTAATTCGAAATCATTCCTTGTTGACGTTTATTTCTCTACAATCTTTACTTCTTTGGCACTTTCTATGGATCTTGGTTATTTTCTCTTCCGGCCGTTGGTGTATCTCTTATCTAACGCCCGCTACTCTCTGCTGCGAAAAGACACGTGGAGGCGAGAGCACAGGGCCCAATACAATGTTAACAAATAGTCCATTTAGTCACCCCACCGTCTTATGAATCACAGAACATTACAATATGGAAGGAGGCCGTTCGGCCCATCCTGCCTGTGCTAACTCTTTGAAAAAGCAAAAGCGAAATACCCTGGATTCTAGAAATCTGAAATTAAGAACAGAAAGTGCTGGAAATACTCAGCAGGTCAGGCAGCATCTGTGGAGAGAGAAACAGAGTTAACGTTTCGGGTCCTGCATTTGTCTTGCAAATGTTTCCAGCATTTTCTGACTTTATTATCTTTGAATGAACTATCCAATTAGTCCGACTCCCCCATTCTTTCCCTCTAGCCATGCCAGTCTTTCTATTTTAAGTACACATCCAGTTTCCTTTTGAAAGTTACTATGGACTTTGCTTCCACCACCCTTTCGGGCACTGCATTCCATATCATAACTTGCTGCATTAAAGAATAAAATCCTGACCAACCCTGGGGTTGTTTTGCTAACTATATTAAATCTGTACATCTGTGCCCTCTGGTTACTGATCCTCCTGCAAATGGAAACAGTTTCTCCTCATTTACTTTATGGGAACATAGGAACAGGACTTGCCCATTCAACTCATAGAGCCTGGCCTGTCATTAAATTAGATAATGGCTGATTTGTATCTTAACTCAATTTCCTTACCTTGGTTCCATATCCTTTAATACCTTTGCCTAACAAAAATCTATCAACCTCAATTTTGAAATTTTCAATTGACCTAGCCTCAACAGCTTTCTGGGGGAGAACATTCCCGATTTCCAATACCATTTGTGTGAAGATCTGCTTCCTGACATCGCCCCTGAATGGCCACCATATAATTTTAAGGCTACACCCTCTTGTTCTGCTCTCCCCGATCAGAGCAAATAGTTTCTATCTACCCTATCAAATCCTTTAATCGTCTTAAACACCTCTCCACCCCTTTCTTATACGTACAATATGATTCTCCTGGCAGTTCAATGGCTATTAAACAGTCTTTCATGATAGCGAAACCCATTACGGTGGAAAATAATTGTTACTAAGAGGGATAAGACTTTCTAGATGACATATGGAAACATTTTGGTTCTTGTTCAATGCTGATGCACTTCCAACAGTAGGCGGTTGGATGGATCTAAATTGTGAACGTGAGAACATATACTACCCACGAAAATTCTTATCTCTTGCAGTAGAGGAAGGCAAGGAAACTCGACGCGGATCCGTGCCCTTTGGAACGGTTAAGCAATTTCCACGCAGACGTTTTATGGCAAAGCCGTTACAGTTAATGAGAATTTCGTGCCTAAGATGGGCACGGGGTTACCCGTATAATTGGCCCGATTCAAATTTCACTGCCATTAAAGAAGCGTGAAACAGACAGCGGCACAAATCCTTCTGCATATGGCCGCGTTGGAAATCTACCAGACCTCCTTTCCGCTTTTTAATAAATGGGTGGGTGGGGGGTGGGATGGTGAGGGAGGGGGCTGGGTATTTCTGTTACCTTTGACAAGAATCCAGTGGTTTCAGATTGACCCTGCAACGCCAGCAACATAATTTCAATACTACAGAGACGATACATATTTTTCATATATATCTACGGAGACATACATATATATATTCAATCAGACATATTTATATATCTAAGACATATATACAGTATACATACTCATTGTATCTAAAAGTGTGTGGATCGTTCCCTTCCAACAACTCGTGTTTACATAGCGCCTTTAACGTAATAAAACGTCCCAAAGCGCTGCACGGGAGCATCATAAAACAAAATATGACACGGAGCCACAAAGGGAGATATTAGGTCAGATGACCAAAAGTTTGGTCAAAGAAGTAGGTTTTAAGGACTGTCTTAAAGGAGGAAAGCGAAGTGGAGAGGCAGAAAGGTATAGGGAGGAACCATTTAACCTTTTAAATATACAAGATTTTATTTCATTTATTGCACGGGGTGTTCTACTGGCTACGCTCAATAATGTGTTAATGAGCATCACAGTGGCTGTGTATTTCTACAATGATTTAATTCAGCTTAATATCGCGCGATTCCGCAAGCCCTAACCTCCAAATCGCCGTTAAGCTCCAAATCGCCTTTAACCTCCAAGTTGTCTTTGAGAGAATACACACCATCATATAATAATGTTAAAAGTGTGATATCAGCAGCTTGTTATTGTCAGCTTCTTCGCAGCTACTGTTTGGAATGAGTGCAAATTCCGGGAAGTTGTTGTTTCTGGGGATGGTAAAATTTGGCCGTAGGGTTGCCGTTTGGAAACCATTCAAAGAGATTTACAAACGTGTTTCGTCCTTCTCAGCATCCTGGCACACTGGGAGGGGGTGGGTTCCTTGGACATCCGTGGCCGGTGCCTCCCACTTTGACCTGTGTGCAGGAGGTTAGAGACCTGACAACATCGATCCTCCAGACAGTTCATGAATAGAAAAAAAACTAAACGAGCAAACGATCATCAACAACCAATAAGGGATGTGTCAATATTTAACATTTTTTTCAACTGTTCTCGAACTGCATGGATATGGAATACGGTAACTTAAATAAACACAAGCAGTCCAGGCAGCATTTGGTCAAATATATTGGATTGTGTTTATACGTTAATTTAAAAAAATGAGAAGTCTGGATAGAGTATTAACCTCGAAAATAAATCGGGTTAAACGCTACAATGCTCCTGTTCTTTTAAGTACTATTGAAGTTCCTAATTACAACAACAACTTGCATTTATATAGCACCTTTAAAGTAGTAAAATGTCCCAAGGCGCTCCCGTAGCAGCGATTATCAAAATTAAATTTGGCACCCTGCCATATAAAGAGATATCAGAACGGGTCAGAGACATGAGTTTTAAGGAGTATCTTAAAGGAGGAGAGAGGTGTAAAGAGGCAGGGAGGGAACGAGTTCCGGAGTTTAGGGCCCTGGCACTGAAGACACATCTTAGAGGATTGTAGGGCTGGAGCAGATTACAGAGCTAAGGAGGGGCGAAGCCATGGAGGGAATTTTTTTGAAAGGAAAATAATTTTAAAATCAAGGCATGCCAGATGGTGAGCCAATGTAGGTCAGCAAGTACAGGGGTGCTGGGTGAACGGGACCTGGGTGGTAAAAGGAGGACTGGGGCCAACTAACGATCATAAAAGGGATTTATGCATGGAGGCAGAGGGTATGGCTGTGGTACTAACTGACTACTTTCCATTTATCATAACCAAGAAAGAAGATGCTAAGAACATAAGAAATAGGAGCAGGAGTAGGCCATTCGGTCCTTTGTGTCCACTCCACCCTTCAATGAGATCATGGCTGATCTTCTACTTCAAACCATTCTCCTGCACTATCCCCATATCCTCTGATATTTTTAATATGTAGAAAGCTATCGATCTCACTCTTGAACATACTTATGGACTGAGCCTCCACAGCCCTCTGGGGCAGAGAATTCCAAAGGTTGACCACCTTCTGTATGAAGAAATTCCTTCTCACTCAGTCCTAAATGGCCTGCCCCTTATTCTGAGACTGTGTCCCCTGGTTCTAGACTCTCAAGCCAGGGGAAACATCCTTCCTGCATCTACCCTGTCGAGCCCTGTGTGTTTGAATGAGATCACCTCTCATTCTTCTAAACTCCAGAGAAAAAAGGCCCAGTCTATTTAATCTTTCATCATAGGACAATCCCGCCATCCCAGAAATTAGTTTGGTAAACCTCTGTTGCACTCCCCCTATGGCAAGTATATCTTTCCCTAGGTAAGGAGACCAAAACTGCACACAATACCTCAGGTGCGGTCTCACCAAGGCTCTATATAACTGCAGTAAGACATCTTTACTACTATACTGAATCTTCTTGTAATAAAGGCCAAGATACCATTTGCCTTCTTAATTGCTTACTGTATCTGCATGTTAGCTTTCAGTGACTCATGAACAAGGACACCCAAGTCCCTTTTGAAGTTCAACTACAGGTCAGTCAGTTTAACCGCGGTGGTGGGGAAGCTTCTAGAAATAATAATTCGGGACAAAATTAACAGTCACTTGGACAAATGCAGGTTAACTAAGGAAAGCCAGCATGGATCTGTTTAGGGTAAATTGTGTTTGACTAACTTGCTTTGGAGAAGAAAAGGTTGAGAGGAGATTTGATAGAGGTATTCAAAATCATAAGGGGTATGGACAGGGAGAAACTGTTCCCATTGCTAGAAGGATCAAGAACCAGAGGTCACAGTTTAAGCAAAAAAAAGCAATGGCATCATGAGGAAAAACTTATTCACACAGTGAGCGGTTAGGATGTGGAATTCATTGCCTGAGAGTGTGATGGAGTCAGGTTCAATCGAGGCATTCATTATCTCACAAGAACGAATGTGCAAAGCTATGGGGAGAAGGTAGGGAAGTGGCATTAGGTGAATTGCTCCTTCAGAGAGCCAGAACAGACATGACAGGCTGAATGTCCTCCCTCTGTGCTGTAACCATTCTATGATTCAATGATTCTATGTGGATTAATTAAGGAAAGCCAGCATGGATTTGTTAAGAGAAAATCATGTCATGATGCAACAGAGAGAACTGATGAGGGGAATGCAGTTGATGTCGTATACGTGGACTTCCAAAAGGCATTTGATGAAGTGCCACACGACAGGCTTGTCAGCAAAGTTGAAGCCCATGGAATAAAAGGGACAGTGGCAGCATGGATACAATGTTGGCTCAGTGATAGTAAACAGAGAATAGTGGTGAATGGTTGTTTTTCAGACTGGAGGAAGGTATATAGTGGTGTTTCCCGGGGTCGGTATTAGGACCGCTGCTTTTATTGATCCATATTGATGAACATGATACGCGTGTGCAGGGCACAATTTCAAAATTGGCAGATGACACAAAACTTGTAAGTATTGTGAACTGTGAGGAGGATGGTGATAGATTTCAAATGGACACAGACAGGCTGGTGGAATGGGCAGACACATGGCAGATGAAATTTAATGCAGAGAAGCATGAAGTGATACATTCTAAAGGGGGTGCAGGAGCAAAAGGACCTGGGGGTGTATGTGTACAAATCATTGAAGGTGGCAGGGCAAGTTGAGAAAGTGGTTAAAAAGGCATACAGGATCCTGGACTTTGAGGCATAGAGAACAAATACAAGGAAGTTATGGTGAACCTATATAAAACACTGGTTCAACCTCAACTAGAGTATTGTACCCAATTTTGGGCACCACACTTTAGAAGGATGTGAAGGCATTACAGAAAGTGTAGAAAAGATTTATAAGAACAGTTACAGGCATGAAGGACTTCAGTAATGTGGATACATTGGAGAAACTGGGGCTGCTCTCCATAGAGAAGGTTGAGAGATTTGATAGAGGTGTTCAAAATCATGAGGGGTCTGGACAAAGTAGATAGATATAAACTGTTCCCATTGGTATGAGAATCAAGAATCAGATGACATCAGATGAGGGTGATTGGCAAAAGAACCAGAGGTGATTTGAGGAAAATCTTTTTTATGCTGCGAGTGGTTAGGATCCGGAATGAACTGCCTGAGAGTGTGGTGGAGGCAGAGTCAATCATGACTTTCAAAATGTAATTGGATAATTATCTGAAGACAAAAAATTTACAGAGCTACAGGGAAAAGGGAGGGGAGTGGGACTAGTTAACTAGCTGTTACAGAGAGCTGGCACAGACATGACAGACCGAATGGCCTCTTTCTGTGCTGCAACATTCTATGATTCTATGGTGCAAATTAAGGTATGGGCAGCAGAGTTTTAGATGAATTTATGTTTACAGAGGATACCAGGTGGGAGACCAGCCAGGAGTGAATTGGGGCGGCACAGTGGCGCAGTGGTTAGCACCACAGCCTCACAGCTCCAGTGACCCGGGTTCAATTCTGGGTACTGCCTGTGTGGAGTTTGCAAGTTCTCCCTGTGTCTGCGTGGGTTTCCTCCGGGTGCTCCAGTTTCCCCCCACAGCCAAAAGACTTGCGGGTTGATAGGTAAATTGGCCATTATAAATTGCCCCTAGTATAGGTAGGTGGTAGGGTAATATAGGGACAGCTGGGGATGTGGTAGGAATATGGGATTAGTGTAGAATTAGTATAAATGGGTGGTTAATGGTCGGCACAGACTCGGTGGGCCAAAGGGCCTGTTTCAGTGCTGTATCTCTAAATCTAAAAAAAAAATCTAAATCATATTCAAATGTGAATGTAACAAATGCATTGATGAAGGTTTCAACAGGGATGATAGGATACAGGGGCTGAGACAGGCAATGTTATGGAGGTGGAAGTAGCTGGGGGTCTTGGTGATGGACAGCATGTGGCGTTGAATGTTGGTTCAGCCTTAGACTGTGGTCAGGGAGAGGGACAGAGTCAATGGCTAGGGAACAGAATTTATGGTGTGGATCAAAGCCAATGGCTTCAGTCTTCCCAATAATTAATTGGAGGAAATTTCTGCTCATCCAGTACTGGTTGCCAAATAAGCAGTGCGACAAAGCAAATGTATTAAAGGGGTTGAGAGAGGTAGCTTGACATGTTTATGGATGATACCACCGAGTGGTAGGATGATTGAGAAATAGGAGGACCAAGGAAATGTCCTTGGGGGAGCTCCAAATAGAATGGTGCAGAGCAAGAAGAGACAGTGTAGGTGATTGGCTATGAATGGATAGATAAGAATGGAACCAGGCAAGGGCAGTCCCATGCAGCTGGACAAAGGAAGAAAGGCGTTGGAGGGGCTTGGTGTGGTCAACTGTGTCAAAGGCCACAGGCAGGTGGAGAAGGATGAGAAGGTAGTTTATCACATCACGCTCAGATAGGATGTAATTTGTGACATCAATAAGGGCGTTTCAGTGCTCCGACAGGAAGGAAAACCTGCTTGGAGGGGTTCAAACATGGAGTTGCAGGGGAGGTGGGCACAGATTTGGTATAAGCCTTATATGAAATATATTGCTAAAAATGGAATGGTATAGTAAGCTTTGCACAGCTGATGTGACTGGACACGGTTAATAAAAATTGAGCGTCTTTAACTGTGTGAGTAATAAATTCATCAAGCATCCGACTTGTTGAGATATACATATTTCCAAAACTGTCCATCTAAAGCTCCTAAAAATGTGTCATGTTTAATATGTGAGTGGTGTGATGGCTTTCTATTTCAAACAAACTATTCGGACTCAGAATCCTCACAGTTTGTAAATTAAACGTGTTCCTCTTAACACCTCACTCCCGTCGCCAAACTCACTGGTAAAGAACAGTGTTGAGCTGGGCGTGGGGGGGGGGGGGGGGGGGGGTGGGTGGGGGTGGTGGCGTTGAGGTAGTTGGAGAGATTGTATTTCTATACGCCATGAGCTAGGAAGACTAGCAAAACAATAAAATTGAGATAAATCTATCCATTTGCCGAGCCTCTGCGAACACTGTGCAAAAAAAGTCCTTTCAAAGCCATTTCCTGACACACTGAGACAGACGGACTGGTACTTGCAATAACAGGCACCAAGACACCCAGAAGAGTTCCAGCTGTGGTTTCACAAGCGCAGATAAAAGTCGTGAGGAAAAGGATCCGATTTTAAAAGGGACATTCTTCATTAAAGTTGTACGCGTGTTGGACACATGTTTATGAATGGTCTCACCTGCCTTTATCTGCTTCCTTAAATCCTCCGCTGAACGCTTGTCGGCAGCAATAATAATCTGGACTGTGATGCAAAACTTCAAGCGTCACTGATAAATGAATAAACTATCACGTTTATGCCACACTGGGTAATCTTTAGTTTACTACGCTTTGACATAATGCCGTGTTATTTATAAAGTCGGACCATTTTATTCATGAAACTCGAATCGATATCCAGTATTTTCCTGTATATGTACTGAAGAGGCAGTGTGCATTGATTTATGAACACCCACTTCCATTTAACGCTAAGACTGCATTCAAATCTGCCTTTCTAGCCGCCTACCTTTATTGATAGCGTTTTCACATGTTAACCTTAACTTCTAGAAAAGACTAACTTCTCTTAACACCTAAAACTAAACAAGGATTAGCCCGAGACCCAAAGACTGCAGTTTTTCCTAACCCTAACCCTAAACAAGATCTAACCATAAAGCTAAACAATACCTAACCCTAACCCTAAACAAGATCTAACCATAAAGCTAAACAATACCTAACCCTAACCCTAAACAAGATCAAACCATAAACCTAAAGACTTCAGCTTCTCCTAAGCCTAAACCTAAACAAGAACAAATCATAAATCTAAACAAGATTAACCATAAACATAACAAGACCTAACCCTAAACTTAAAGATGGCAGCTTTCGCCTAACCATAAATCTAAACAAGACCTAACCAAAAACAAACCTAACCCTGAAGCTAAAAACTGCAGTTTCTCCTAGCAATAAATCGAATGAAGACCTAATCATAAACCTTGAGACTACAGCTTCTCCTAACACTAAACCTAAACAACTAATCACAAATCTAAACAAGAACTAACACTAAATTTAAACAAGATCCAACCCTAAACACGACCTAATCCTAAACAGCTCCGACTAACTGTAAATCTAAACAAGGCCTTATTTTGCCTAACTCTAATCCTAACCCAAATCCTAAACAAGCCTGCAGCGTTAACTAACCCTGTACAATATATACCCCTAACCCTAAACAAGCCTGCAGCTTCAGCTAACCCTGAACAAGATATAACCCTAACCCTAAACAAGCCAGCAGCTTCAACTAACCCTGAACAAGATATCACCCAAATCCTAAACAAGCCCGCAGCTTCAACTAACCCTAAACTCGACTGCAACTTCTGCTAATTATAGTGAATAGTGTATGCTCAGATAACCCTATCCACAAAACAAGACAGATAAACAAAACTAGCTCCTGCCAATTCCAAAGGCGATTATATTTTCCCCTAAAACTTCCATTAAACAATGTCGTGGGGAAGGTTCGCTGTTTTGATTGCGCCCCTATCCTCACTTAATTCTTATTTTTTAAAAATCTAATCCTTGGGCTCCAGCTGCTGAAATCTGCACATTTTTCTCCGACGTGAGTCTGTAAAGTACATAACATGAAGACAATACGCCGCACAAGAATTCAGATAAAACATGCGAAAGCCGATTTTAGGGTCTGACATTTAGGAATGTTTTTGTAAGCAGAGACTGGGTTTAGTTCACCTTGCTCGACAATCAGGCTATTTATTTCAGAATTTACCAACATTCTGAGATTCCCATTCGCTACCCTACTGCACAAAACAGGCGTGCTCTTTCTGCTACCTTCAACCGAAAAAAGATTGGCATTTCTGCTTCTTTTACCCCCTAAGAGACGGTTTCAGTTTCGGCTAACGTTCCCCGAAATGGGAAGGTTAATTGCGAAATAGCAGTCATGACAATACCCATACATTTAATTATTATTAAAATGCCATTCTTTAGCTAAACTTCAGGCGTGAACGGTGTCACTGATTTACACGCCATTTGTGATTTAGCACTCCTTATTATTCCAATCTTTTTATCCACAGAATTAATTTGAGTGCAACCGAGGACACAGCCCCAGCAACGAAAAATGGTCGCCATCTTTTACCTATGAACGGATACAATGACTTAAAAGCTATTGGTATTCTTTCTCCTTCCTAGTGATGTATACTTCAACAAATGTGATGTTAGAGAAAGTGTTTCTCCAAATGTTTCTTCAGTCCCTTTGAAACCTCGCAAGTCCTGTAAAAGAGGGAGGGGCCCGTCTACTAAAAGGCTTTTTCATGAATTCAAATTGAGCGAACACGACCGTTTTTTTGTTGATCCACATACATAGTCTGCCTCAGCAATACTGGTTAGTTGACTCAGTGCCATTCCACTAAAGGACTGACCTATAACTGCGCCACGTACCCTCTTAGGTCAAAAAAATCTCTTTATCAAAACGTAACGTAACATCTCCATAACAATATTTTTTCCCTCGCTTGTGGTTTATACGCTGTTAAAACTTTTATTGCAATAGTTTTGGAGTGGGGGCGTGTTTGCTAAATACATTTTGAATGTTATGTAGGTCGAAAATGAATCCTGCTCGCCTTAGTTTTCCTAAAGCAGGAATAATGTGCCTATTCCGCTTGTCTTGATGTTACCCCTCCCCCTTCCCATAGCATTAATTCACCAACTGCTGCTTGCTCTGGCTAGAACGGTTTCTCTCAAAAGGTTTTAATATTCGTGTAAAAGACCCCCTAACAGCCAATTGTTAAGGGGTGTACAGGCTCTTTATAATGGATTGTGTGGGGGTAGGCGAGGAGAGCAGTTGGTTTTGCCTGTTATGGGGGAAGGGTTTATAAAAACTGAGATCGAGTTGGTTCAAATGTTTAAGATACTGGGAGCATCAACAACTGTTAGCTCATTTTTGCTAACGATCAATTAAAAAATACGAGGCAAAATTTTGGCTGGCAGCAGCAAAAGATTATGAATATAAAAAGGACCTGCTGTTTAAATTCTTAAGTCGTTATATGTGTTCGCGTTAACTACAGTCCACAGAAAACCTTCCGGCCTCCGTAGTCCTAACTATATTGTGTAGCTTTGTGAATAGCCCTATATCCAGTTGCAGTGCACAGACCACACGTTGTTCAGACTGTATTACTTCTTTCTGGTCCAGACTATACAATCTCCCCTCCCCCACCCCACCTCCTCCTCCCGTCTAATTGCGGACTTCCTGGGAAAATCAGGCAGCATTCATACTGAAATGAGAATTTAAATTACAGGATTTGAAAGCCTCCGGATGGGAAACTAACTCCGAATGCCTCCAACTGAACTCCCGTCTTGAATCTTTTAACTGCTTGGCTTCACATCTGTTTCGAGAGAAAAGGGACAATTGCGTTTGGACTCGGAAACGGAAGGCAGATTATGTGAGTGAGACGTGGCGGGCACTTTTTTCTTTAAAAAAAGCCTTTCCTGAAAGATTGTTCATGAGCCCACGTTTTGTATCTTTCTGAGGGAACGTCTCCTGGTTAACAATCCTCGCTCTGATTTTAACTTATCCCACTTCAAACGTCCCTTCTCTATGCCACAAGAGTTAAAGACACCACTCAGACAAAACATAGAGAGATGCGTGGCTTGTTTATTTCGAAATTGACAAGAATAAAGTGAAAATTAACATTTTTACTGATTTTTTTGCCCCCTCCCCCCTCACACACACATAAACATAGACAGTGCTTCCGCTTTGGGTTCTTGGAACCTTTTTTTATGCTAGCTTGTAATTTTCAGTGTTTGGAGTAATTTTTGAATGTTCTTTTAATCACGTTTGGTGCGTGTACACGCTTAGTGTACGTAAACGATTTTTTTTTAACAGATTGGCGCTTTTTCTCCTTCCCCGTTCTCCTTTGTAGTAAAACAGGGACTCAGTGGTTAGGGTTCAGTTCCAGCTGATTTTATTTCCTTCTCTCTCTCTCAGAAAAAAAATATTTACAAGAGTATATCAACAATCTGACAGGCAGTGACTTGACACGATTAGCTGGCATGACTTTTTTTAAAAAAGTTGTGTTGAGGCATGAACATCTGACAGACTATAGACAGCATATTGCACAGGATGAATGAAAATAAAAAAGTTAAAATAAAAGATTTTTTAAAAACTAACAATCGGATAGCCACCAAGATCTTTGTTTTCGCGGGAGCTGCCTTAGTGCCTGTCACACGGTAGTTTTGGACACATACAAGAAACACATAGTCTCGTGGTTAATATAATACAGATTTAAATGTACAAAGGCGTTCGCACTCCTCTTCCAACCCCCTCCCCCATCCAAAAAAAACCCACAACAGCTAAACCTGATTTCGGAATTATATATGCTAGCTCCATGCCAAAACAATATATTTAGCCGACAAGTTATAAGAATTAATAATAGTTATTATTATTACAGATTGAGAAACGCAGCAGAGTGTCGCGAACTCAAATCAATATTCCATATCCAGTGGTTGAGCGCGGTTTAAAAAGCGCCACATAAATGGTGCGAAGTTGCAGCATCCCTTTGCTCAACTTGCGAAGAATCGAAACAATGACAAAATCACGGATCACCTACTCCCCTTACATTTATATATACGTGGATGTTGATTTGCAGCCATTAGCAATTTTACAGGAAGCTTTAACGGTCATCTGTTTCTGGGTAAAAATATCCAAATGGTTTTCTATTTTTTTAAATACTATCAAGTAGGCATATTATAAGAGGCTACAGTAGTGGGCAGGAAGGGGCGTTGTGGGTTTTGACATCTGTTCAAATACAGCCCCGAACCAACGTAAAGGTAACTGCAATCTTAAATTACAAAACCTGCACATTGAAGTGTAAACATGTGGAATAAAAAAAGAGGCAACGCTGTGACACCGGCCTCTTTGTTCACTATAAGGAAATCCAAACAGCAATAAACACCGATTAACACCCCCTTTATATTTTTTACAAAAATACACTGAGAAAATAATCAAACGTCTCATCTTTCTCTGTCTTTTTTTAAAAGTGTCAAAGTCTACATTTAAATATAAAATTAAAAGTTTAACTCTAGCCCTTCAGTGAAGGAGATAAAACGGTGCAGGTAATTAACAGGCCTACGAAAAAAATGTCAAAATGTTTGGCCAGTATAAATACATCCATATAAAATGGTTTGATTACATTTACAAGGGAAACAAAACAATACGAGGATGAAACATCGGTGACAAGAAGTTCATGTTTGTTGTAAATTTTTTTTGTGGAACATGGAACTTTTGAGGAATTTTGGTCCAGAAAATTCAGTCCAGGGCAGATTTCAGTTGGGTTAGTGACAAGGGGTAAAAGAGCTGGTGACTTAGTAGGAATCATACAGAGCGCCATCTATCTGTTTTGATTCGCCCGAACACTTATTAACTGTTCAAGTCTGTACAGAATCTGGAAAGATACAGTACAACATGCTATTAACCCAGCGAAATACAGTAATCCAACGCCACCATTCTTCACATGAAACAGTCTCTTCGCGTGTAGATCTCACGACTTCGCGTGTGTGTCTGTACCAATATAATTTGATTTGGCGATTTCATTTCATTCCACAGCTTTAAAGGTTCTGTCTTAATGCGAAGCCCGCGTTCTCTACGTACGTGCAAATCAATTTCAGGTTTTCCTTTTCAGTCCAGAGTCGAGACTGGGCATTTTATTTTCAATGGAATCTCAGACGCTCCTTAAACACGTCGGCACATTTGTTTTTTTTTGCTGAAGACTTGCGATCAGACATTAAGATCACGCAATTTTACAGCACTTGGATCTCTATTATTTTAATTCACGATCCCTTTTTTCCCTCCAAGATAAAAACAGCAACAGTCCGTTTCTTTCACTTGTCGCTTTCTAATACGTGAACACTAGGTTTGAAATACTTGACTCCAGCCAGTCCCCTGAAATCATTTCGCTCACCTCTGGCGTGCAGTAGTCTGGGAACTCAAAGTGAGAGGCGGACTCCTGCTCAAAATTAAACTCCAGATCTCTGTCCAGGGACGAACTCAAGTTGCCCAGCGTCATGCTCTCGAAAGTGGGGCTGGAACTAAGGTCCATGAGGTCGTCCTCAAACTCTTCGTCGGAAGACGAGGCCAGAGATGAAGAGGAGCAGGAGTGGGACGTGGAGGGGGTCGGCGAGATCGATCGCAAATTGCCAGGGTGTTTGCGTTGGTCTACGGGCGAATCTGGGACCCGTACCCTTGTCCCGCCTGCCAGATCTTCATAGAAACTGACCGGGTCGCTGGGTTCGGCTGAAGAACTGAGAGTCGGGCTGGCTGGCACGGCGGCTGGAGAGGTAGTGCCCTGGCCCCTGAACGACCGCCTCTCTTTCACTTTCTTATCTACAAGGTGCTTGGAAGCGGGGTTCGTCCGCGCTTTGTAAATCGAGTGTTGGTTGGTAGTGTTTGTGTTAGAAGTAGTGGTGCCTGACTGCGGATGCTGGTGAATGATCGGAGACTTGGTGAGCGTACCCAAGATGATCTTGTGGGTTTTGCTGGGTTTGCTAATGCTACTATTGCTGCAACTGCTCTTTTTAGCCGAGGGTTTAGTGTTGATCTTTTCGCTTTTCTCTCCGGGTTTGCTGCTTGCACTTTTTGCCTTCTTTCTCGGTCTGTATTTATAATCTGGATAGTCCGCCATGTGCTTGAGTCGCAATCTTTCGGCTTCACGGATAAAAGGGATCTTATCACTGTCTTTCAGTAACTTCCAGCGCTTCCCCAAGCGCTTCGAGATCTCGGCGTTGTGCATGTCCGGCGACTGCTCCATGATCTTCCTCCTCTCGATCTGCGACCACACCATAAATGCGTTCATGGGTCTCTTGATGTGCCCACTGGCGGTCTTGCACCAGCTCGGCTCGTCCGTTTTCTCCCCGTCCGATGCCACGGAGTCCGCTGCGGGTGAGCAAGCTATGCCCAGGTCGGAAGCGCCGGAGTCGGTAGACTCTCCGGCCAGCACCGCTTCCGTGTTCTCTGCGTTGTTCGTTTGCTGCACCATGCTTTCTTTTTTTAAATATATTTTTGCTCTAGGGGCACTGAGGGGAAAAAAAGGCTTTTATACTGTAGCAGTTTGGTGAGCTTGTACTTTTTTCTGTTATTACAGAAGCTGCTGTGCTTTAAAAGAGCTGCTCCTCGCGTTGGCAGAAAAGAACCTTGTTTCTTGTATAAAATGTATATATACTTTGGCACAACCTTCCCCCTCTGACCATGCGGGAAGACTGTGTTATATAAAAAACTTGTGTCTGCTGCTTAAACCAGACACTCGCTCCGGCTTCTTATCCAGTCCCAGCCATTGTGACGTCGAGTTAAAGGTGTCCCTGCTCCAGCCAATCAGAGGGCGCCGTTCGCCCAGACCGCGTCTGTTTCCAACGCTTCCACCGGCCTGCCCCGCCTCCGCGCCACCTGATTGGCTGACAGCCGCGCGGCGCGTGCAATGAGAAGCGCCGTGGCTGACCTCATTCGAGTTTACACTACCAACTTAAAGGGGGCATGGCTGCTAATGCACTCCCCCCCACACCCCCTCCTTCCCCGCTGGCATTAAATTAAAGCTGCATTATGCCTTTTTCCCTCTCCCCAAACTGACATTTGTCCGTCCCACTGACTCAGACACGAATCACCACGAAGCTAGATCCTTTCTTGTGCTACATCTAACACACACTCTGTTCTCCAGCTGTGTGTGTGTGTGTGTCTCTCTCTCTCTCTCTCGCACACATACACACCCCAGCAGCTGATGTTAAGTTTCGCGAAATTAACGCGGAACTGTGTGTCTGAATTGATTTGCTGCAGTTTCACGCGAGCGAATCTCAAGCACTGAAACTGATTCACAAAACACTACTGAGGAGTTTTGCCTGTATCAATGCCTGCGTGTATGTCTCCCTCTTTGATATAAAAGGAGACTCTGAGATCCCGTTCCTGCGTTCTTTTACAATATTTATTTCAACAGTCCAGTATTATATGAAACAAATCCAAAATACTGAACGCTTTGACTTAGATATTTGTAGGTTTATTCATTTCCACCGCACTGGAGAAGTGGATAAGCGCTGGCAGCAGCATAAGAAGCACATCATGTGGGCTGGGCATGGTAAAAGAGGCGCGTCAAATACATTCGGGTGACGACCACCTTCTACCGTATTGACAGTTGTATGTTGGAAAACAAGGTACTCGATGTGCAAATAGGTTTGGCTAAAACGAAACCTGTTATAGGAATAGCACAACGCTGACACAAACAGAATGTTTATATAGCAACATCTAAAATAAAAACGTGCCGATTTTCTTCTCCGTAGATAGTATAATTAAGATATAATCCCATTAGTATTTTAAATTAATATCTGTGTCATCCGATAAACGAATCTATATTAGGATTCTGATCCAAACAGAAATCCATGTACTATGCACATACTTGACTTGCCATAGAAGTTATATATGACCTACTAAATTACACGAGGTTTCAACTTATATGTATATATGCACACATATAAAAATTAGAAGCGAGAATGTATGCATGTTGACTGAACACATGTCTTTCGGTTCCTCAGTTGCGTTGGCTCCAACGCTAGGTGGCGGCACTGCGCCTATATGCTCAGCAGACAGCTGCGAGTAATTTTGAGCCCTGTTTCGGATGGGGAAGGGAAAATAAGGTGAGCGAGTGATCTTTCTTTGCTGTCTGGTGAAACCCAAAAGTCAAAAAGTGGCTTCCACTGGATTTTTCCAATTCCATATTACTTTATCAGCTGCTCCCTCTCTTTTCATATTTACGATGAGTTATAATTTATGCTGTGTTCCTGATTTATAGTTGCATTTTATCAGGCCCGTTTTGTTTGCTATATAGTTTTGTTTTAAAAAGGTGGGAGTGGGACACGTGTATGTAGCTCCATGTGCTAGGTGCGAGAATTTAAAAAACATGACACAACTGAGGATTGTACGTAATAGAAGAGGTTGCAGTTTCCCAATCTTCTTTGGCCTCCTTATCTCGAGAGACAATGGGTAAGTGCCTGGAGGTAGTCAGTGGTGTGTGGAGCAGCGCCTGGAGTGGCGAGAAGGCCAATTCTAGAGTGACAGGCTCTTCCACAGGTGCTGCAGAAAAATGTGTTTGACGGGGCTGTTACACAGTTGGCTCTCCCCTTGCGCCTCTGTCTTTTTTCCTGCCAACTGCTAAGTCTCTTCGACTCGCCACACTTTAGCCCCCGCCTTTATGGCTGCCCGCCAGCTCTGGCGAACGCTGGCAACTGACTCCCACGACTTGTGATCAATGTCACAGGACTTCATGTCGCGTTTGCAGACTTCTTTAAAGCGGAGACATGGACGGCCGGTGGGTCTGATACCAGTGGCGAGCTCGCTGTACAATGTGTCTTTGGGGATCCTGCCATCTTCCATGTGGCTCACATGGCCAAGCCATCTCAAGCACCGCTGACTCAGTAGTGTGTACAAGCTGGGGATGTTGGCCGCCTCGAGGACTTTTGTGTTGGAGTTATGGTCCTGCCACCTGATGCCAAGTATTCTCCGGAGGCAGCGAAGATGGAATGAATTGAGACGTCGCTCTTGGCTGACATACGTTGTCCAGGCCTCGCTGCCATAGAGCAAGGTACTGAGGACACAGGCTTGATACGCTCGGACTTTTGTGTTCCGTGTCAGTGCGCCATTTTCCCACACTCTCTTGGCCAGTCTGGACATAGCAGTGGAAGCCTTTCCCATGTGCTTGATGATTTCTGCATCTAGAGACAGGTTACTGGTGATAGTTGAGCCTAGGTAGGTGAACTCTTGAACCACTTCCAGAGCGTGGTCGCCAATATTGATGGATGGAGCATTTCTGACGTCCTGCCCCATGATGTTCATTTTCTTGAGGCTGATGGTTAGGCCAAATTCATTGCAGGCAGCCGCAAACCTGTCGATGAGACTCTGCAGACACTCTTCAGTGCGAGATGTTAAAGCAGCATCGTCAGCAAAGAGGAGTTCCCTGATGAGGACTTTCCATACTTTGGACTTCGCTCTTAGACGGACAAGGTTGAACAACCTGTCCCCTGATCTTGTGGGGAGGAAAATTCCTTCTTCTGAAGACTTGAACGCATGTGAGAGCAGCAGGGAGAAAGAAATCCCAAAAAGTGTGGGTGGTTTCCCAATAATGTGTGGAAAAGCATACGAACATACGAATTCGGAGCAGGAGTAGGCCACTTGGCCCCTCGAGTCTGCTCTGCCATTCAACAAGATCATGGCCGATCTGATTGTAACCTCAACTTCACATTCCCGCCTACTTCCAATAACCTTTCACCCCCTTACTTATCAAGAATCTACCTCCGCCTTAAAAATGTTCAAAGACTCTGCTTCCACCACCTTTTGAGGAAGGAGAGTTCCAAAAACTCATGAGCCTCTGAGATTAAAAAAATGTCTCCTTATCTCTGTCTTAAATGGGCAACCCATTAATTTTAAACAGTGACCCCTAGTTCTAGATTCTCCCACAAGAGGAAACATCCTTTCTACATCTACCCTGTCAAGGCCCCTCAGAATCTTATATGTTTCCAACAAGTCATCTTTTACTCTTTTAAACTCCAGCAGATATGAGCCTAGCCTGTCCAACCTTTCCTTATAAGACAACCTGCCCATTCCAGGTATTAGTCTAATAAACCTTCTCTGAACTGCTTCCAATGCATTTACATCCTTTCTTAAATAAGGAGACTAATACTGTACACAGTACTCCAGATGTGGAGCTGGATTTTACACTGGACAGACGGGAGCTGGCCACCGACATAAAAGTTGGTGGCGAACCCACTTCTTCCCAGCCTGGGGATCCGACCCACATTTTACGGGTCCCCGGGCTTTAATTGTTCCGAGGCAGGACTTCCACCCGCTGGAGGGAGGACATCCCACCTCATTGTGCAGCCAGCCAATCATTGGGCTGGCAGCTGTTAGTCCCAGCAGTACCACTGGGAGTAGAGGCCACTGCTGGGACTGCAGCATAGCTGAGGACATGGAGCCAGGACTACAGGTAAGTTAGGATTGCCTTGCTGGGGAAATCGGTCGTGCCCCGGCAAGACAAGGGTGGTCATTTGGGGAGAAGGGAGGTGTCTCGGGTCCTCGGGGTGGTTCGGGAAGTGGGGGTGCCCCTCAGTCAAGCACTCTGTGCTTGATTGTCAGGGCCCCCTGCCCCCGGTGCGCTGAGGCCAAGTATCACTGGGCAGCCTTTGATGTCTCCCAGATGCCCGCTTGTCACAGGTAAAATACCCGTGGAGATGGGGGAAGGCCCTTAAGTGGCTGTTAAGTGGCCACTTAATGGCCTTGATTGGCCTGGGGCAGGCAGCCCATTACTCCCCACCCCCCCCCCCCCCCCAGCCCACGTAAAGTGGGGCAGAGGCAGGCGCAGGTCGGGAAAGCCTAACGGAGCCTTCTGCTCAATTTTACACCACCCCCTCACCACCATCCAGCTCGCTGGGGTGGTGTAAAATTCTGGCTGTGGTCTCACCAAAGCCCTGTATAACTGAAGCATAACCTCCCTACTTTTGTATTCAATTCCCCTCGCAATAATTAATAACATTCTATTAGCTTTCCTAATTACATGCTGTACCTGCATACTAATCTTTTACGATTCATGGCACTAGGACACCCAGATCCCTCTGCATCTCAGAGCTCTGCAATCTCTCACCATTTAGAGACTATGCTTTTTTATTCTTCTTGTCAAAATGGACAATTTCACATTCTCCCACATTGTACTCCATTTGCCAGATCTTTGCCCACTCACTTAACCTATCTATATCCCTTTGTAGCCTCCTTATTGTCCTCTTCACAACTTACTTTCCTGCCTATCTTTGTGTCATCCGCAAATTGAGCATCCCTTCATCCAAGTCATTTATGTAACAAAGCTACTTATTCAAACATCACACCTCAAACAAGATTTTGCTTTCTGCTAATTCCAATCTTAACCGTAGAACAAGGTGGCACTTTCTGCCAATCATAATGCTAAGGCTGTAGGGGAAAATATTTGTTGGTATTATAATCAAGTGGATTCAATGATCCGTACAGCCAAATACAGCACTCTTGCAAAAAAAGAGGTGCGCTGGGTTCAGTGTTCAATATGAAGTGGTCGGGGTGAGTAAGAAAGACATGGTTCTGTTGGTACGTTTTATATTGTGTATAAACTGATATATTCATAATATATTTATTACTCAAGTGTCTCTATACGTTTCGCTAAAATGTGCTTATTAACTGTTGGAATATGTTGAATGGTATCTAAAGTCGATCAGAATGTGCAGATCAGACAGCATAGTAAAGGTTAACGTCTCAGGTCTGACACGACTCATTGTCAGAACTCCACAGGTCGAGAAGAGCAGAACTTCTTCAAGGCTTTTGTTGAATGGTGTTTAACGCGGGAAACGTGGGTGACAACAAGTTGACTGCAGAATGTGGCACATTAATCATAGGCGTGTAGATCAAACAGGGTGACGCAGAAGGTGCCCTACGGATGAGACCGATATTGACTCCGAAAATATCAATGCGGTTGTCGGAGATTAGGAGGGATATTTGTTAAAATTGAAGTGTATTTCGCCTCAGATCAGTCTTATTCTCTTCAACTCTAATATTTAATTATCACCCTTAAAGGTTATAGCAGAAAATATCGCGGGGGAGGAGTACTAGAGTATGATTACTCTGCCATTACAGCTGTGATTAAAAAGAACTGGAATGAAGAACTTACATTTATATAGCGCCTTTCATGTCCTCAGGACATCCTAAAGCGCTTCGCAGCCAATGAAGTACTTTTGAAGTGTACACATTGTTTTAATGTGCACAAGGTTCCACAAGTAGCAATTAATGATGACGGGATAATCTGGTTTTTCGTGTTGTTCTTTGAAAAAAAGAATAGAACAACCTGCATATATGTAGCGCCCTTCACAACCTCAGGACGTTCCAGAGTGCTTTACCACCATTTAAGTATTTTGACGTGCATTCGATGTTGTAGGAAACAAGGCAGACGATTTGCGGTTCTGATGAAAGGTCGCAGACCTGAAACGTTAACTCTTGTTTCTCTCTCCACAGATGCTGCCAGGTCTGCTGAGTATTTCCAGCACTTTTTGTTCTTATTATACCCAATTTGCGCACTGCAAACTCCCACAAACAGCAATGTGACAATGACCGGAGAATCTGAAGAATTAATATTGACAGGGACACCAGGGGAGAATTTCCTTGCTGTTCTTCAAAATAGTACCATGAGATCTTTTATGTCTGGAGCCTTAGCTTAATGTCTCATCCAAAACACTGCGCCTCTGACAGTACAGCACCCCCTCAGTACTGCACCAGAGAGTCAGCCTAGATTATGGGCTAATGGACTCTGGGATGGGATTTATGACATCACATCCCACCAGGGTAACACCTGAAGGTATCATAGGGAATAGGAGCAGGAGTAGGCCATTCCACCCCTCAAGCCTGCTCCACCATTCAACCAGATCATGGCTGATCTACCTCAACGTCATTTTCCCACACTATCCCCATATCCCTTGATATCTTTAATATCTAGAAATCTATCAATCTCTGTCTTGAACATATTCAGTGACTAAGCCTCTACAGTCCTCTGGGATAGAGAATTCAAAAGATTCACCACCCTCTGAGTGAAGGAATTCCTCCTCATCTCAGTCCTAAATGGCCTGCCCCTTATTCTGAGACCGTGTCCTCTGGTTCTACACACCAACCCCCCACCTCCCCCCACCCCCCCCATCCCCCCGCCAGGGAAAACATCCTTCCTGCGTCAACCCTATCGAGCCCTGTAAAAATTTTGTATGTTTCAATGAGATCACCTCTCATTCATCTAAACTCTAGCGAATACAGGCTCAGTCTATTCAAAGGACAATCCCACCTTCCCAGGAATCAGTCTGGTGAACCTTCATTGCATTCCCTCTATGGCAAGTATATCCTTCCTTAGGTAAGGAGACCAAAACTGTACACAATACGCCAGATGTGGTCTCACCAAGCTCCATATGATAGCAGCAAGACTTATTTACTCCTGTACTCAAATCCTCTTGCAATAATGGTTAACATACAATTTGCCTTCCTAATTGCTTGCTGCACCTGCATGTTAGCTTTCAGTGACTTATGAACAATGACATCAACACTTCTTACCATTTAAGAACTATTAAAATTCTCCATCAAAATTAGAAACCCTGTTCTGGTAATTCTAGAATATTACAGCACATAAATGGACTATTATATATTTGCTATATATAAATGAGCTGGACTTGGGGTTAGGGAGTGCAATTTTAAAATTTCTGGATGATACAAAACTTGGCGATGTAGTAAATAGTCAGCAGAATAGTAGCTGACTTCAGGAGGTATTGGCAACTGGTGAAATGGGCTTTTCTGGCAGATGTAATGCAACACCAACAAATGTGAAGTGATGCGCTTTGGGAGGAACAACATGGAGAGGTATTATAATCAAAATGGTACTATTTTGAGGGGGGGGGGGGAGATGAAAGAGCATAGTGATCTTGACGTGCATATTACAGAATTTTGAAAGTTGCAGGGTAAGTTGATAAGATGGATAAGAAAGTGTATGGGATACTTGGCTTTGTAAATAGGGGCATTGAATGCAAAAAGCAAGGATGTCATGCTAAACCTTTATAAATTGCTGATTGGGCCTAAGTTCAAGTTTTGTGTACAATTCTGGGTGCCACACTTTAGGATGGATGTCAAAGCCTTGGAGAGGGCACAGAGGAGATTTACCAGGGTGGTACCAGGAATGAGTTATCAGTTATGTGAAGAGATTGGAGAAGCTGGAATTGTCCTCCTTAGAACAGAATAAGGGGAAACCTAACAGAGGTATTCAAAATCATGAGTGGTTTTGATAGAGCAAGTAGGAGGAAACTTTTCTCAGGCAAGTGGCTTGATAACCAGAGGTCACAGTTTTAAAATAATTGGCAAAAGAACTAGAGGGGAAATTGGAGATTGTTTTAATGCAGGGATTTGTTAACATCTGGAATGCACTACTTGAAAGAGTGGTGGAAGCAGTTTCCATTGGAACTTTCAAAAGGTAATTGGACATGTGTTTGAAGGGAACTAATTTGTAGGGTTATCGAGCAAAAGATGGGGAGTGAGATTAAGTTGGACAGCTCTTTCAAAGAGCCAGCACAAGCACGATGGGCAGAATGGCCTCTTTCTGTGCTGTAAGACTCTGTGAATCTATGCGGCCACCGACTCTGTCTGTCTTTTGCACCATCTGGGAACCGAGCCCAATCCTATTTTCCTGCTCACACTCCATTCCTTTTAATAATATTCCACTTAAAAGATATCGTCTCCGCTTCAACATGTGGCAGAAAATTCACATTCTAGCCTATGTGTGAAGATTTTTGAAGCCTCCCTTTTAATCAGGGATGATTCTCATTCTAGATGAAGTTAAGTTAAGAATACAAAACAAATCTTACATTTCGCCACCTTGTTATGAGCCAACTCATCTCCTTCCTCCCCTCCGCCACTTCCAACAATGACCCAGCTGTAGCTGACCAAATTCAAGCAGGTGATCTTTGTAAAATCCAGAGGAACAACGCTACTCTGGACCACACACATTTGTAACTGTATACCCAGCGCATGAAAAAAAACACTGAACCTTATTTAGGAATTCCCAGCAGCAGGCAAACACCTATATTCGATTACTGAATCCTACTAATTGCTATATATATATAAATATATACTTTTTCACCTAACGGGGAGCTGTGAACACTGACCAAGGCTCAATCATAAATGAAAGTACAGGTGGATTGGAGTGCGTTATTGCGCTGCAGTCCAAATCCCTGAAAGACTAGCAGAATTTGCTTCAGGCAGTTATTTGACATCCAAAAAGGGATGATCGGGCTTCTGGTAAATGCGATAAGGGAAGCAACTGCGAACTCCAAATTAACGAACGACCTTAAACATCGCTCATTCTGGAGGTTTTCTTGAAGGCTCAATCAGCGCCACCCTCCCCCTCCTCTCCAGAGAATGCTGATCAGTAACAGTGACCTATCCAGAGACAGACAGGGCAAGGACCTCCAACCTATATGACAATTAGCAGCCAAGGAACACTCTCCCCACCCCCTCCCCCACGCCACCGACCCGACCCGATCAAACCCCAGAGACCACGAACAAATTGATTCAGCCCTTAAACTCGCATCGCTTCCAGCAAAGACACAGCCATGCCAAGAAACCGAATGCTGCTCCGGCAATTCATGGTAATGAAACTGCAGCATGGACTCATATTGCATGTATAAATGTAAATTCTGAAAAATTAAATTAAAAAGACAAAAAAAAAAGTCAAATGACTGCAGCTCGGGGCTAACTGTAAAAAGAAACGTTCACAACACCTGCTTTTACCAATATTAAATGGCAAGATGTAAAACAAATGTCAAGCAGCCAGAAATTCAAGCTACAAATGTTTTGGTGGATCAGAAGGGTTTGCACTGGAACAGTTTAGAGTAAAAGACACGGCGAGCTCGGGGCAGTTTGCAGATTCATCCCGGCAAGGAGGTCGTGCAAATCAGAACATGGTCTGGTTAGTTAGATAGTATTGTTTAGTAATAGGCTGTTAACATCTTTGTTGATTTATGATTATCAAATTTGCCAGAGGCAAAGTTAATAAGTTCCATCATTTCGAAATAAAACTGTCACATGTAGCCGCGCAAAATTGTACTTTGTAGCGATATCTGTTTATGGTATATTTAGTAGGGGGTGGAGAGGGTGGAATCTAAGGGATACCGAACCAGTATCATAAACGCCTGTATATTTCCTATTCAGGAAAAGTAACTCGTGGGTTTAAGGTGGACGCAGAATAGATTTTTTTGGGGGGGATGTTCAAATGCAACCCTTAAACCGATTTATGATGCCTTCTTCAAGTTACAGCCGACAAAAGGATGGTGGGGAAGCGGGCGCTTGGCACACAATGACAACCTTTGATCGCGTCTTTCTGGCTGTTGCCGAGCGCTGCAGTGTTTAGCTGTTGCTGTGTGTGTGTGAGAGAGGCGCACAAGAGGCTGAGCGGCAGCTGATACGCGAGGCCTGTCAATCAAAGGGGCACGTGCGGTGCGAGAGGCGACAGGTGCGGAGCGCGCGGGGCGGGGAGGGGCCAACAGGTGAGGCGCTGCACGTGCCAGCGCGCGCGGCAGTCGGCGGCCAACTCAGGTAAGCAATGCCCATCTGCTCTGGGGGTTTATCTGCGCGGCTCTGAGGCGCATTTGTTTACTCAGTGTTTTTTTCTCCACAGACACGTACCAAACCATGCGCCCGTCTCTAAGGGAGCATCGCCCACTTTCAGGTACTACCCAAGCTAAAAGCTGCATTAAAAATAACGTAATGCCCGTCTGTCACAGAGTTGCTATGCATTCCTTTCATTGGTTGCATATTCCTCGGCTATAGATCTAAAATACTGTTTGATACGCAGTACTGTGTTGTTGGGCAAGTGCGAGTATTTCCACCCCCTCATTACCACCTCCCCCACCCCCGTCCCCACTCTCCTGTAACCCAAGCACAGTAATTTAGAAGTGCCTGAATCTCTCTGAAGCTTTGAGTTACAACCTCACAAATGTAGTATTTTGGTCCTTTAATTAGAATTCAATTAAGTTGGTGAAAAACGGTCCCTTTGCCGCCCCCCCCCCCCCCCCAACTCCCCCTCAACACACACACCAGATTGGAATCCTAATATTATGGCTACTTTTACATTTCACTTTTTCACTTCGTCATTTACTAATAACCCATTGTGTATTTTTTTCTTCCACCTCTGTAATATTGCCCGTCTTGATCCCCAGCCCTCCCTCAGTCCATCTGCATGCTTCTGTTACGTCTGAACTTGACTATTCCAATATTGTCCTGGCTAGTGTTCCTGCTACACCCTCCATAACACTCAGTACATCCAAAACTCTGCTGCCCATTCACCCATCATCCCTGTGCTCACTGACTTTCAATGAGGCAATGCCTCAAATTTAAAATTTTCATCCTTGTGATCAAATCCTTCTGGCCTCACTCCTTCCTAACTCTGTAACCTCTTCCAGTGCTAAAACCCTCCAAGGCCTCTGCACTCCTCCAATTCTGGCCTTTATTAAGGGAAGCTCATGTCTTACTAACTTAATTGAATTCTTTGAGGAAGTAACAAGGAGGATTGATAAGGGTAGTGCAGTGGATGTGGTTTACATGGATTTTAGTAAGGCATTTGACAAGGTCCCACATGGCAGACTGGTCAGTAAAATGAAAGCTCATGGGATTCAGGGGAGTATGGCAGGTTGGAGGATATTGAGAGGGGTAGAAGAAGTGAGAGAACTTGGAGTGCAAGGTCCCTAAAGGTGGCAGGACAGGTTGGTAAAGTGATGAAGAAGGCATATGGAGTGCTTTCCTTTATTGGCCGAGGTATAGAATACAAAAGCAGGGATGTAATGCTGGAACTGTATAAAACGCTGGTTCAGCCTCAGTTGGAGTATTACGTACAGTTCTGGTCGTCACATTACAGGAAGGACATAGTTGCTCTGGAGAGAGTACAGAGGAGATTTACAAGAATGTTACCAGGGCTTGAAAGTTGCAGCTATGGGGAAAGATTGGATCGGCTAGGGTTATTTTCCTTAGAACAGAGGACGCTAAGGGGTGACTTAATTGATGTGTACAAAATTATGAGGGGCCTAGATAGAGTAGACAGTAAGGACTTGTTTCCCCTAGCAGAGAGGTCAATTACCAGGGGGCACAGATTTAAGGTGATTCGCAGAAGGATTAGAGGGGACATGAGGAAAAACTTTTTCAGCCAGAGGGTGGTGGATGTCTGGAATTCACTGCCATGAATGGTGGTGGAGGCAGAAGCCCTCAATTCTTTTAAAAAGGTACCTGGACATGCACCTGAAGTGCTGTAACCTGCAAGGTTATGGACTAGGCGCTAGAAGGTGGAATTCGATTGGGCAGCTAGTTTTTCAGCTGGCACGGATACGACAGGCTGAATGGCCTCTTGCTGTGCTGTAATTTCTCTATGGTTCTATGGTTTTTATGCATGCCCAATTTTCATTGCCCCCACCATTGGCAGTTGAGCCTACAATTATGTAGACCCTAAGCTCTGGAATTCCTCCCTAAACCCCTCCTTTAAGTTACTCCTTTAAAAAAAACTACCTATTTGGCCAAGCTTTTGGTCACCTGTCCCAATATCTCTTTACGTGGCTTGGTGCCAGCTTTGTACAGTATGCTTTATCTTTCAGATCATGCTTCTAAAAATGTCAAATTTGCTACTGTTTCTGCTACCTTCAACCATAATCAGTCACTTTGATTACATAATAGTTTTTGTATTAGTTTGTGGCCTTTTCATTGATAAGTACTGATAACATAGGGCACAGGACAAGAAAAAGTGTACTTCTTCCACACAATGTACAACCCCCACTATTGAGTCATATACGGCACAGAAGACCATTCAGTTCATCGAGTCCATGCCGGCTCTCCACAGGGCTATGCAGTCAGTCCCACTCCCCGGCTCAATCCCCGTAGCCCTGCAAAGTCTATTTCTCTAAGGTGGCCACCCAACATGGGTGGCACAGTGGCGAGCACCGCAGCCTCACAGCTCTAGCGACCCGGGTTCGGTCTGGGTACTGTGGAGTTTGCAAGTTCTCCCTGTGACTGTGTGGGTTTCGACCGGGTGCTCCGGTTTCCTCCCACAGCCAAAGACTTGCAGGTTGTTAGGTAAATTGGCCAGTGTAAACTGCCCCTAGTGTAGGTAGGTGGTAGGAGAATGGTGGGCATGTGGTAGGGAATATGGGATTAATGTAGGATTAGTATCAATGGGTGGTTGTTGGTTGGCACAGACTCAGTGGGCTGAAGGGCCTGTTTCAGTGCTGTATCTCTCTATGGCTCTAACTTCTTGAAGTCATTGATCGTCTCCACTTCCACCATCCTTGTGGGCAGCAAAAAGTGCTTCCTCATATTCCCCCTACATCTTTTGCCTAAAACTTTCAATCTCTGTTCCCTAGTCCTTGTTCCATTTGTAAATGGGAACAGGCTTTCCATGTCTACCTTATCCTAAACCTGTCATAATCTTGTACACTTCTATTAAATCTCCCCTCAATCTCCTTTGTTCTAAGGAGAATAAAACCAGCTTTTCCAATCTAACCTTGTAAATAAAATCCTCCATCCCTTGGACCATTCTGGTAAATCTTCTGTGCATCCTCTCAAGGACCGTCACATCCTTCCTGACGTGTGGTGACCAGAACTGGATGCAATACTCCAGTTGGGGCCTAACCAGAGCTTTATAAAGGTTCATCATAACTTCCCTGCTTTTGGACTCTATGCTTCTATTTGTGAAGCCCAAGATCCCATATGCTTTACGAACCACTCTCTCAATATATCCTGCCACCTTCAAAGATCTATGCACATGCACCCCCACACCACTCTGTTCCTGCACATTCTTTAGAACTGAGCCATTAAGTATATATTACCTCTCCCTATTCCTTCTGGCAAAATGCATCAACTCATACTTGTCAGTATTAAATTCCAACTGCCACTTCTCTGCCCATTCTGTCTTTCTATGTCCTGTTGCAGCTGATTCATATCATCCTCACTGTTTGCCACACCTCCAAGTTTTGTGACGTCAGCAAATTTTGAAATTCTACTGTGTTCCAAGATCCAAGCCATTTATATGTAGCAAAAAAGCAGTGGTTCCAGCACTGACCCTTGGGGAACACCACTGTCTACCATCCTCCAGTCTGAAAAGCAACTATTTACTATGACAGGGATGCCACTTATGATATTTAATCTTCTGAGCAAAGTTTCTCTCTGCCTCCAGAACAAAGTCAAAAACAATATCAGAATGCATATGTAACCTTTTTTTCCTATTTAGTTCATCATTACAAAAGTTTTAGATGTACAGACAATTGTGAAATGGATAGTTAACATGTAAGATTTACATTGGGCTGGATTCTATAAGCTTGCTGCCGATCATTTAAATGGCCGGGGCAAACCACCCAGCCCCCACTCTGCCTCCCGATGACGCGAGTGGGGCGGGCAATCTGTCCCCAGCAATGGCATCAGGCACCACTGTGCAGGCGCTGATGCCATTTTTAAAGGGCTTCAAGCCCGTCCATTTAATTTAAATTTTTAAAGATACAGTGTTTGTAAAAAATGAAATAAATGTATCCTGACCCTCTCCCACTGCCACCCTCCCCCCCGCAATAACCATGGAAATAAAAACCTGCCCTCTCCCCCCAAAACACTTACCTTGTGCTCCTGAACTCCCCCCCCACCCAAGTCATCAACTTTAAACTTTACCCCTTCCCACCATCCCCTAGCCTAATGAAATTAGTTTAACCCCGCTCCTCCCTCCTGCACTGAGAAACTTACCTGCTGCCCCCTCCCATCAGTGCTCCACCTTAGATCACCAGACGGAGATCCGTAGGCGTAGGAGTTCTGACTACCAGCACCAATATGGCACCGGAACGGACAGCGGGAGCGGATAAGTAATTAAATCATTAATTTTACTAAATAAACATATTAAAATTTTGGACCCATTGCCAAGCGGCGGGAGGGGCTGCCACGAGGCCTCACCACTGCCGGGAATATCGGCATTTTCCAGCCCCCCCCACCCCCCTCCCGCTACAACCCTCAACGCTGGGGGGTTGGGGGGGGGGGGGGGGATGGGCTGTAAAATCCAGTCCATTACTTCCACCACATTAAGTCAGTTCAGAGAATGATCAACAATATAATAGTCGGAAGCCAAAAGTTGCTGCATTGGATAATTAGGGCAAAATTATTCACTTTGTACACATGATCTCACAACATTAGAAAGTTACTTATTTTGCTTATGGGTTATCATAATTCGGCACATCCAGTGTTAGGTGATCACATTCTATATGGTTTGTGTCCAAAAGCAAAACAATCCCATTTTCTACCTGATGAATGATAAGAAAGCATAAGTAATATAGAAAAGGAATCTCTTACAGGTTATATTACACATTCCTGAGTTATATAGCCTCATGTCATTGGCTCCAAATTATTTTGGATATCCTTCTGAATTGTAGTGTTCAGGAAATATAATAAAGTATATATAATCGCATTTGTACCATGGAACAAGTGCATTTGCACTCCTAAAAATATAAATTTATCGAAATATGTTTAATACTTTTTATACTGTATCCAAAGGCAGCATTTTGACCAGTGTGACTGATTACGTCTGATTTAACTCTGCAAGTATTTTTTGAACTGAGTGCATAATTACAGTTACAATCAAATCCACCTATATCAACATAAACAAACCTCAACCAAGTCTCCATTTGTTCTGGATTTAGTCATTTCTATTAATTGTGTTGATGTTTGCTTTGCTAGAAAATTCTACTGTAGACTACTGTAAGGTAGACTAGCAAAGCCTGAAGATGTTTGTATGTTCAGTAGCATCAAATTGACAGTAGCCTAGATTACGTCCTGCCACCAACACCGCAACCCTGCTCCTGCTGCCGCGCCCACCCCCTCCCCCCAAACACCCGTCCCAGGAAAATATGAATGTAAGAAATCTAAAATGAAAACAGAAACTGCTAATGCTGGAAACACGCAGACAGTCATCAACATCTGAAAGTTTGGGTATATTCCTTCATTAGTCTGATAAATGAAATCTCCAGGTTTATTTTAATATCACATCATCAATGACACAATCATGCTCAAAATATGATCAACAATGACAATATGACAACACTTTGACCAATAGCTTACTTTCTATTATTTCAACTGATAGAAGTGATGACATATTTTATTTAATAAAGTGCTGGTGGTAGGGTTATATATAAATAAGTTTTGAGTTTGTATTCAGTGTCAGTGATGGTTATATTAACACAGCTATAATTGCAAATTTAAATTTTAGATATTTTTAGTCAAATTCTGTCCTAACTTCAGATGAGACCTCCCCCCTCCCGACAGTTTAGTTTAGAGATACAGCACTGAAACAGGCCCTTCAGCCCACCGAGTCTGTGCCGACCATCAACCACCCATTTATACTAATCCTACACTAATCCCATATTCCTACCACATCCCCATCTGTCCCTATATTTCCCTACCACCTACCTATACTAGGGGCAATTTATAATGGCCAATTTACCTACCAACCTGCAAGTCTTTTGGCTTGTGCACCCGGAGAAAACCCACGCAGACACAGGGAGAACTTGCAAACTCCACACAGGCAGTACCCAGAATTGAACCCGGGTCACTGGAGCCATGAGGCTGCGGTGCTAACCACTGCGCCAAAACTTCTGACTTTCTCCCCATGCTTCAGCAATGCTGTAGGGTTACTGTATATGTGGTGCATGAACAAACCTCAAGAAGATTTCATCAGATTTCTGGTGAAAGATTACACCCAAAATTTTCAGGTGATAATTGACTTACTGCCTGTACTTCTATTTTTTCAGATTTCAGGCCTTCACAGTTTTCTTCTTACCTGAAACCATTCACCATTCAACGAGTTCAGTTCAGGGTTGCGAAAAGGCAAATACAGTTTCTTATCAATTTATCAGAATTGTATTTTCTTAGAATTGGGTTATCAATTTTCATTGGGATGATTAAGTGTTAAGAGCTTCTGCAATTATTCAGTTTTTTTCATGGACCACTAACTCAGGCATTCAAAATAAGTTGACAAGCCAGATCTAAAAGTGCATAGAAGTTCTGTCAGTTTCACTGTAGCAGTCCCTTAACACTGGAATAAAAACATTTGACAGTGAGCATAATTACAATGAGCTAATATGTTAATTATTTTTCATCTGGGAGACAGAAAGGGTGTTTATGTTTAAATTTCTGTTTTGCAGAGGGTGAAGGCGGGCCTAATGTTACTGAATAGGAACAAAACGTCTTATTGTGTTCGGGAAGTCAGGCTGGAATCACACTGAAAAGAACCCCTTGTCATGAAAAGTGCTCCATCTGCAATCAGATGAATAGGCTGCATGCGTGTGTGTCTCAGCCTCAGGTCTAATAGACTGGCAATCTGATTTTAACTTGTAATTTGTGTTTTCTTCTGTTGCCAGGACTGGCAGATGCAAGAGGGTGTCCGTTAATGTTCAAGTTCATTGCTCCCTTCCAAAAGAGGTCTGAGCTGATCATAATTGCAGAAGGGGTTTGATCTTGAACTCTTTGTATGCGTATTGCAGCTTGCCTTCGTATCTTGGTACAATTGTGTCTTTCTTTTTAAATAAAAACAAACTGTTCTCTCAAAATATAATTGTTAACCATGACTTGCTACATCTACAGCATAGCAGCATTGGCATAAATTGTTATAAATATCAGTGTAAAATATCTTCCTGTGATTATATCTTGCTTTTAAACCACATAAAAACATATTTTGAAATCAACAGTATTAAATAAGTAATTTAAGCATGCAGGTGTCTGAAGAATGGGCTTCCTACGTAACACCATTGAAAGCTAGCCCCCTGCACTTAATTCTCATTAATTGTTACCAGTATCATTATAACCAAAACCAATCAACCCCGAGTGCTGGAAAGTCAAATGCTACAAAATATAGAATTCATTTTTTACAATTGTAGAGGTAAAAAGAAAACATCAAATATTAGAAATCTGAAATAAAAATTGAAACTGAAATAGAAAATGATCAAATAATAGAGAAAGATGATCCCATCAAAACATATCCTGAAGCTTAACACTCTAAGTTACCCTTTCTTTCAGATCCTATGCATTTGCATAATGTTTTGTTTTTATTTAAGGTCTTTTTTTGAAAGTGTTTGATTGCAACATGTTCCTGCATGCTGCATTTTCCTATTATTACATTTTGGCACAATAACTCTGATCATAAAGAAAAAACTTGTGTTTATATAGTACCTTTCATATTGTAAGGATGTTCCAAGGTGCTTAACAAAATAAAAATTACTTTTGAATTCTAGTCACGATTATAAAATAGGCAAACATAGCAGCCAATCTGCACGCAGCAAGGTCAGGCAAGCAGCACAAAGATAAATGACCAGTTAATCTGTTTTGATGATATTGACCAAGATACTGGAAAATTTCCCTTTCTTCTTTGAATAGCGCATAGGGTCTTTAACATCCATCTGAACAAGCTGATAGGGCCTCAAGTTTTAACGTTTCGTCTAAATGACAGAACCTCTGACAATTCAGCATTCCCTTATTACTGCACTCAGTGAGAATCTTGTAAAATTGTAACAATTGATAAAGAGCCGTGGCACAGTTGGTAGTACTCTCACTGTTCAAGTCCCACTCCTGGGCTTGAACACATAAAAAAATCAAGGCTGATACTCCAGCGCAGTAGTAGAGGGTGCTGCACTGTCAGAGGTGCCGTCTTTTGGATGAGATGTTAAACTGAGGTCTCATCTGCCTGTTCAGGTGGATGTACAAAGTTCCATGGCACTATTTCAAAGAAAAGTAGGGGAGTTGTCTCCGGTGCCCTGGCTAATACTTATCCCTCAATCAGCATCACAAAAACAGATTATCTGGTCATTACCACACTGCTGTTTGTGGGAGATTGCTGTGCACCAATCAGCTGCCACATTTCCGACATTTCAAAAGTGCTTCATTGGCTGTAAAGTGCTTTTAGACATCAGTGGTCATTAAAAGCGCTATATAAATGCAGGTCTTTCTTTTTACAAAGTGAGAACAGAGAACCTTGCAATTTACGAATACTGTTGGGACCAAGTGAGAAAGAGGTCTAGGGTTCCCTTTCAGCCTTCATCTGGTCTTACTGTAATAGGGTTTAATTTTTAAAGACACCATGTTTTTACCTCCCCCTTGGTGAATCTTTGTTCACCACTTTCCAATTATAAGGCAAAGAAACCAGCACAACAGGTTTTCTCAGGTTTAAAGAAGAAAAGTGAAATTTATTAAATTGAAACTTTAATTTGGTTAACACCTACGGATATACAATGCACCCATGCTAGCATGCATATGCAATACACATTTGCAGATAGGAACAGAAAGAGCAGAAGAAAATAAAGTGGAAAAGTTTGAGGCAATCTCTGAAGAGGGATTTTTTTGTTACTGTGCTTCGAGCTCGCTGTAGCGTCCTTGATTGTAGGTAGATCCTGCTTTTCGTTAGGGCCCAGTATTCTTAAACTTTGTTCACTGTAGGAGACCTTTCTCTCTTGGGGTTCATGTGTCTTCCGTGGGTTTTGGAATTCCATGAGAAAGAGATGGGAGCAGCCAGGAGAGGCTGTGGTGAACCAGCCAGGAGAGGTCTTTTCAATCCAGAAGCAAACAACTTTCTGCAGACTCTCAGTTCAAAACTCTGCAACAGCTAGTTAGTCATGTGACTAACTGGTCTGATCACATCTGTTTGTGGATTGAATTGGAGCAGGGAATAGCTCCTTTGTCTACAAGCACTGTCTGTTAATATGTAAATGTTTCTTTACAGCCAAGGTCTGGCAATTCTTGTAGCAGGCCTCCTCTTCTTCCCAGCAACAATTTGAAATTTAATGTCCATGTGGCCAAATTAATGTGCCTCATTCTTGGCAGTCGGGGGCCTGCATGACACCCCCGCACCCAGGGGAATGAAATGAAATTTGAGAAAAGGCGCATTTCATTAAAAGGGTCAAGAAAAATGTAAGATACAAGAAAAAACCATGCATATCTCTCATTCATTTCCATTCATTCATAAATCCTAAAACGTATTAAAATTGCCTGACTTTTCTTGGTGCCAGTGCTGCTTTAATTGCCCTTTTTTGGCATCCCAGTATACATGTGGTTCTTTGGGGAAGTTTTTCTTCAGTTTTCCCATTGCCATGACTGCCAAGGGTCTTTGTTCCTGTTGAAGTCTGCCAAAGTGGGGGTGGGGGGGTGGGGGCGGGGTGACTTAGATTTAATTAGCCCTAAATTGGAATTTTTCCCAAGAGAATCAATAGTGGGCAGGTCTATCCTGAATTCTGTTTCAGTACTTTGCCGAGTCATGCAAAGGCTTCAGGTGGTTCCCTTTTTCTCTGTCTGTGGGTGAGGATTCTTTGTTAATCTCCCCTTTGTTCTCTGGGACATTCCTGCCTGCAGGTATGTGTGCAGACTCTGCTGCACTGTCCTGTGGCACTTCGAGTAGGTGAGGCATCACCCTCATGGTTTCTCTGCCCCCTAAAAGTCTTTCTTTGTCTCTGCAGGTTTCTTTAAATGCTGTTAGCAACTCGGGTGGAGAGCATCTTGTGTCTGCAATTACGTAGGAGGATGTGGGATCTAACTTTTCACATTTTTCAGGATTGGCTGACCAGACAGTAGGAGTTTTCATCCAGGATTCCTCCCGGACTTCTTTTAACCTGTCCTCTTGGCCACTTTTTCCCCTTCCCTGTCTAACCTTTTGCCAGCCATGTGCCTGCCTGTCCCCTTTTGTTCTCGGCAGGGGTCCCTTTACAGTTCACCAGCCCTCTGCTAGAGGGTCCTCCTAACACAGGACTTAGGGGTGCAGTTTTCACTGTAGTTTGGGGTATCCTCTCAAGCTGGCACATGTGGCAACTCCTGCAGTACTCCACCACATCTTTGTGGAGTTTTGGCCAGTAAAACAGTTATCTTATGTGGGCTTTGGTCTTTCATATACCGGCATGTACAGCCACTGTAGTCTCGTGGATCCTTCTTAATATTTCTCTCCGGTACCTCTGCGGCACCACTAACTGGTGAACTACCACCCACTCCCTGCTCTCAGGTCTGTGAGGAGAACTCCATTTCCTCATCATTACCTCCTTCTTTAAATAGTAGCAATCAGGGACTCCCTCTGCTTCACTTTCAGACTGGGCAGCCTGTGCTAACTCTTGCAATAATGGGTCGGCTCGCTGAGCCTCAGCTAGGGAAAATCCATTTAATTCATTCTGTGGGTCTCCTATCTTTCCAAAGAAAGTCTCAGACAGGTAGACCTCATGGTCATCTGCCTGCAGTGCCAATTCAGTCTCCTCTGGGAGAGCTAGTTTGATCATGGCCTGATCCACTACATATTCAGGGAAACTGCAGGGGTCCGTCTCCCGCCACTGCCCTGTCTCTCTGACCTCCTGCGGTCTTTCTTTCACTACTTGGGGGGGCTACCACCTTCACCGCTGCCAGATCATTGCCTGGAGCAAGTCAACCCTGTCCAAAGGCAAACTAGGGATAATCCCTACAGTCACCAGTCCCGAAACTAGGTCGCACTCCAGGTGCACCCGGTGTACAGGTACAGGCATACACTGCCCTCCAATGCCATTCACCACCATTCTGGTGTTCACTGGACTCTCTGGGGGAAAGGTCAGGCCTTTTCCCAGTAAAAAGGATCTAGTGGCCCGTGTCCCCAAGAATCACTATGGGCTTGCTTGGCCCATTCAAGGGATAGGAGGTTACTTTTCCTCCAAATACAAAACCCTGATAACCTTCAGGAATCTGATTAAATTTTCCTGCACTTGCATTGGTAAGCTTCATGGATCTCACTCTTACTGCAGTTAAAGCCACAGCTTATTCAGCTGTGCTTTCCATCAGGGTCCTATCTTCACTGAGCGGGTGTGCCCTGATCAGCCTTACCGGTTTTCCATTTAGTTTCCAGCAGTCAGCTGTTAAATACCCTGCTTTATTACAATGGAAGCACACAGGTCTCCAGGTCTCACTCTTGCTCACAGCACCCTCCTTTTTGGCTGGAGGAGGGCCCACTGTGTCTCCTTTCCTTTCTCTCCCAGGACAGTCTGGGCTTCTATCACCTTCCCACCCTTTGTCCTTTTCAGATTTGTGGTGGTGATTAGGAAAGGTTCTCCCCTGGGAAACTGACTTATAAATTAAAGCAAACTCATCAGCTAGAACGGCCACTTGCCGGGCTCTTTGAACCTGCTGCTCTTCTTCATGGGTCTTTATGGTGAGTGGGAGAGAGTTTTTAAATTCTTCCAACAAAACTACTTCCCTGAGCTTCTCATAGCTGAGCTGTACTTTAAGAGCCCTCAGCCACTTGTCAATAGCCAACTGCTTACTTCTTTCAAACTCCAGATAAGTTTGATTAGCTTGTTTCTTGAGGGTTCTAAACTTTTGGCGATAGGCTTCGGGTACTAAGCCTTCTTGGTCAGTTCATAATTTGATGAACTCTCATCTGGCAACAGGGAATAAACCTCATGAACTTTTCCAGTTAGCTTGCTTTGTAGTAACAGAGACCAGGTCTCAGCTGGCCATTTTAGCTGCCTTGCCAGTTTCTCAAAAGACACAAAAAATGCCTCCATACCTTCCTCATTGAATTTTGGAATTAGTTGAGCTAGTTTTAGCAATTTTGTACCCAGCCCTGAATTATGCTCCTCCATATTGGCCATCCTTTCACTGGGGTTACTCTGTCGCCCCCTTGTTAACTCAAGCCGCTTCAACTTTCTTCCTTCGCATTCTTTCTGGAATATTCTTTATCTCCCCCTCTCTTTCTTTCTCCTGTCTTTCATTTTCTTCATGTTCCTTCTGGAAAGCTCTTTCTCCCTCTCGCTTTCCTCAAATTCAAGGTTCCTCTGTTCAATTGTATCTTTGGTAACAATACCCTGTCTGGGTCTGCTTCTAATCCTGTTTGTGCTTCTTCAGATTCAAGGGAAAAATGGTTGGCCACTAGCCTTAATGGTTCAGACTTCCTAGCCTTGCCACGTACAGTGATCCCACACTGCTCAGCTATTTTCCTCAACTCCTCCGTAGACAGCGCTTTTAGCTTATCCCAAGTTACATCACCCTGTCTTGGGGAGCTACTAGCTTCAGTTGCAGACATGTTAGTATTCAAGCACACACAACCACAAGAAAACCTGTATTCATCTTGCTCTTTTTTGATTGGGAACAATTTGACTTCCCACTTCCAATTTCTCTCATTTATCGCTGGACGTTAATACCCAAATTTCTGTTATGACCAGGTGAGAAAGAGGTCTAGGGTTCCCTTTCAGCCTTCAACTGGTCTTACTGAATGAGGGTTTAATTTTTAAACGCAGTGTTTTTAGCTCCCCCTTGGTGAATCCTTGTTCATCACTTTCCAATTATAAGGCAAAGAAACCAGCACAACAGGTTTTCTCAAGTTTAAAGAAGAAAAGTGAAATTTATTAAACTGAAACTCTAATTTGGTTAATGCCTATGGATACACGACGCGCCCACCCTTGCATGCATACACGTTACACATTTGCAGATAGGGACAGAAAAAGCAGCAGAAAAATAAAGTGGAAAAGTTTGAGGCAATCTCTGAAGAGGGTTTTTTTGTTACTGTGCTTCGAGCTCAATGTAGAGTCCTTGATTGTCGGTAGGTTTTGCTTTTCTTCTTAAACCTTGTTCACTGTAGGAGACTTTTCTCTTTTGGGGTTCATGTGTCTTCAGTTGGTTTTGGACTTCTGTCAGAAAGAGATGGGAGCAGACAGGAGAGGCTGTGGTGAACCAGCCAGGAGAGGTCTTTCCAAAACAGGAGCAAACAGCTTTCTGCGGACTCTCAGTTCAAAACTCTGCAACAGCTGGTTAGTCATGTGACTAACTGGATTGAATTGGAGCAGGGAATAGCTCCTTTGTCTACAAGCACTGTCTGTTAATATGTAAATGTTTCTTTTCAGCCAAGGCCTGGCAATTCTTGTAACAGGCCATCTCTTCTTCCCAGCAACAATTTGAAATTTAATGTCCATGTGGCCAAATTAATGTGCCTCATTCCTGGCAGTTGGGGGCCTGCATGACAATACATATTAACAATAATGTAGTAGAGACCAGTGAGAGGACTAGATTTGGCCAACTTGGCAGAAAGGGGACCAAGCTGGGAATGAAAGGATGCTGACTTACCTGGCCTGAACGCACAGCCAAAAGGTGCACAGACTGTGGTCTGAACCTGGAGGCAGAAGACAGGGGCAGGATAACAGAGATTCCTGGGAATGGAGTAGAAATGGTCCTTCAAAGCCATGCTGGCTGATCTCAAAATGATTGCCGCTGGCTCTGCCACTGACAGAGATGGATATTCTTTTGAGTATTAAATAAAAACAGGCATATCATAGTATTTGATCAACTCAGGACTTTCCATGCACATACAAAGTTCAAATTCTTTTCACGGTCAGGGACGGTCTTTAGATACCTGGGAATACAGATTGCAACAAAACTCACCGCTGTCTATGAAAGAAACTTTACTTAGCCCTCCTCTTCTATCCAGTATCTACCCACCAATTCCTGTTCTCATAACTCATTGAGTTATTTTTTTATTCGTTCATGGGATGTGAGCATCGCTGCCAAGGCCTGCATTTGTCTCTCACCCCGAATTGCCCTTGAGAAGGTGGTGCTGAGCCATCTTCTTGGACTGCTGCAGTCCATGGGCTGGATTTTGTTCCCAGCCCACGTCAGGTTCCGTGGCAGATGGGTGGGACCAGAAAATCAGAGTGGTAGCAGCCGCCACGGAATCTGAAGCCGGGATTGCCAAGTCCGATCCTCACGGCGGCGGGGAGCTCCCTGGTGGCCACTCTGCTGCTCTGCAACAGGACCCGAGTTTACATATTTAAATTACATCTTTGCATGAACTAAAATGTAATCTACAGAAATCTTGTCTTCAGTCCCCGATCTTCAGCGCGACGTGCGGCACTCATGCACCTTCACTTTCCTGTCCAGGGAAAAGACGGGGGCGGGGGCGGGGTGGGGGGTTGGTGTCAGCTCTGCATTATGGTGTGCTGTCTGCAGGGCCAGCAGCCTTTTAAAAATGGCATCAGCACCTGCTCCTTCAACAGGTGACACAGTGAACGGTGTCGCCGAGACCGCTCCACCATGTGATTGCGGGGGGAAGGGGGGTCGGCCACTGTGAATATGTTAAGTGACCACCTGTCACAGAACCATGGCGGCGCAGCAGCACAGATCCCACACAGGGTGGCCGCCATTTCCGGCGGCGGGACAACAAACTCCAGCTCCAAAAGTTTTCTGTAGGCCTATAAATAGTAAAAGGGTAGTAAGAGGAGGGGTGGGGCTGATTGGGAACCAAAAAGGGCATGGAAGCCGAGGGCATGGCTGAGGTATGAAATTAGTATTTTGCACCTGTTTTTACCAAGGAAAAAGATGCTGCCAAAGTCACAGTGAAAGAGGAGGTAGCTGAGATATTGGATCGGCTAAAAATTGATGAAGGGGAGGTATCAGAAAGGCTGGTTGTACTTTAAACTGATAAGTCACCAAGACCGGCTGGGTTGTATCTGAGGATGCTGAGGGAAGTAAGGATGGAAATAGCGGAGGCATTGGCCATAATCTTCCGATCTTCCTAAGATACAAAGGTGATGCCAGAGGACTGGCGAATAGAACATTAAACCCTTGTTCAAAAAAGTGTGTGAGGATAAACCCAGCAACTATAAGACAGTCAGTTTAACCTCGGTGGTGGGAAAGCTTTTAGAAATGATTATCCAGGACATAATTAACAGTGACTTGGACAAATGTGGATTAATTAAGGAAAGCCAGCATGGATTTGTTAAAGGCAAATCATGTTTAACTAACTTGATTCAGTTTTTTGATGAGATAACAGAGAGGATTGACAGGTCACAATTTCAAAATTTGCAGATGACACAAAACTTGGAAGTAATGTGAACTGTGAGGAGGATAGTGATAGACTTCAAGAAGACATAGGCTGGTGGAATGGGCGGACATGTGGCAGATGAAATTTAATGCAAAGAAGTGTGAAGTGATACATTTTGGTAAGAAGAATGAGGAGAGGCAATATAAAATAAAGGGTACAATTCTAATGTGGGTGCACGAATAGAGAGACCTGGAGATACATGTTCACAAATAGTTGAAGGTGGCAGGGCAGGTTGAGAAAGTATTTCAAAGGCATATGGGATCCTTTTATAAAAAGAGGCGTAGAGTACAAAAGCAAGGAGGTCATGATGAACCTTTCTAAAACACTGGTTTGGCATCTACTGGAGTTTTGTGTCCAATTCTGGGCACCACTTTAGGAAGGATGTGAAGGCATTGGAGAGGGTACAGAAAAAATTTACAATAATGGTTCCGGGATGAGGGACTTCAGTAATGTGGTTAGATTGGTGAAGTTGAGTTGTTCTCTTTACAGGCGTTCAAAATCATGAGAGGTCTAGACAGAGTAGAGTACTTGGCAGAGAGGTTGAGAATCAGAGGACATTGATTTAAGGTGCTTGGCAAAAGAACCAAAGGCAACATGAGGAAAAATGTTTTTACACAGCAAGCGGTTAGAATGCACAGCCTGAAAGTGTTGTGGAGATAGATTCAATTGTGGCTTTCAAAAGGGAATTGGATAAACACCTAAAGATAAAATCTTTGCAGGGCGACAAGGATAGGGTGAGAGAGTGAGACTAGCTGAGTTGCTCTTGCAGAGAACTGGCATGAACATGATGGGCTGAATGGCCTCCTTCTATGCTGTAACTATTCTATGATTCTATGACAAATTCCCTCCTCCCAATCCACCTCCTATTCTCGATTTTACCAGTCAAATTTTCAATCCATATTTCCAAGCTGTGGACAGTCACATCTCTAAATTCTTTTGGACAGCCTAGAACCCACAATTATGCCTTCAGTTCTCTCAGCTTCCAAAAATGGAAAGAGGATTCAGTCCTCCAAAACAAAAATGGAAAACACCGCCATCCAACCATCAGGCATTACTATCAAACAGTGCAAATCCAAGGAACCATGGTCCGGCCCCGGCCTTGTACGTACAACAGGAAAGTAGTAGACACGGACCTCCCACACCCACCCCCTGCATCTTCTGCCCAGCTGACTCCCAGAAAGCAAGGAAAAACAAGTTAGTTCAACCTAGTGGAAGCACAATCACATCAAGAAATCTTAATGTACTCTTGCGAACACTGTTTAATGAAAATGTACTGTGAATATAAACTCTTAAATACAATAATTATCCAGAGCTTTTCTTTTGCAGAGTTTGTCAAGACAACGGTAATTAATTGTACAAATCTAAAAATGTATGACTTTATAGTATCTTTAATACTAAATTCACACCTTCAGATAAAGTACACATATGGACTTCAGTTCTATTTCATTGTCATCTGCCCATTTTGGTGAGCTATCAGTTCTATTGATTTATTTATTAGAGGAGAAACCAAGTTACAGAGTTCACAGCAGCAAAAGCCCACAACAAAGAACCTAACAGCCATTTGAATCTAATTGCACTTATGCCCCATCAGGACTTTTGCTGGCAACAGCTCTGTAAATACTTGTGATTTGATTGAATGCTTTAGATTTCCATACTTAATCAAATAGTCAATACAAAACTCATTTTTGATTGGATTTTTTGAAATTAATAACTACAGTAGTTCTAATAATTGGAGAGCAGATCTGTCATGAAACATTTAGCGTCACTTAAACTACCTTCCAAATTTATCCTGACATCATGTGTATCAGCTTCTGGGCTTGGTTTCATGTCAGAACAAATACAAGAGTTGTAAAAAAAACTCTCATCAGATTTCATGGCTGCATCTGCTCTATTTCACCCACAACAACTTACTGTTCTATCTGTCGTATATTCCACGCATTACAAGTGAACATTACCACACCCAAAGTAAGCTGCACAAATACACATACTTATACAACATCACCACCTGCAAGTTCCCCTCCAAGTCACACACCATCCTGCCTTGGAACTATATCGCCGTTCCTTCACTGTCGCTGGGCCAAAATCCTGGAACTCCCCATCAGCGCTGTGGCTGTCCCTACCCCATATGGACTGCAGCGGTTCAAGAAGGCAGATAACCACCACCTTCTCAAGGGCAATTAGGGTTGGGCAATAAATGCTGGCCTGGCCAGCGACACCAACATCCCATGAATTAATTTTAAAAAAGCACCCTGGAGTGTGGCATGCAAGAAAACAGTATGTCTACAAACTGCCCGGTACGAGTTATGCACATGCACTTCACCTGCAGTCATGGACTCCAGTACTACATACCCAGATTATAGTGACAGATTTCAGTGTAAAAATAAGATAAAGAGAAGGTTCCCTGATGCCCGGAATTGCAATTACAGTACAGCTGTTTTACTGGAAGTTTGCTACATTTTGTCTGCAGTTGGATGTTATGTGTAAATCAACCCAAATAAGCAGTTAGACAAACAAACTACATAAGCTAAGTCCCTGTATGTAATAACCTCTGAAAGAATATAGATCATGATCATTATACATCACTTGTTCTTAAAGCCTGGCTACCCGACCCGAACCCGACGCGACCTGACTATGTGTCGGGTTCGGGTCAGATCGGGTCTATATTCTGAGTCCAGCATTCGGGCTCAGGTTGGGTCAGGCTGGACAGTGTTGCTTCCGGGAAATCACAAGATTAGGCTTACCCATGATTCCCCACAACTCCATCTGCAGGAATAGCCTGCTGCCGGAACGGATGAACAATATTCGTGTCAGGTTGGGTCGGGTCGGGCACGATAAAAAATTAAAGGACTCGGGCCCGGGTCAGGTTCAGGTTGGCTGTGGTCGGCTCAGGCCCATGTCGGGTTTCAATTTTATACCCGAGCCAGGCTTTGCTTATTCTACATAATTATTCATTGCCTGAACAAATATAATAAAGTGTTGGTCACAGATTCAACAACACTATTTGTAACTCAACTGTATCAACTATTCTGTGATGACTGCTCTCACATTGATTTGAACTGAAAACTCACCTGAATTTGTAAAATTTGCATCATTGCAAAGTTAAACTTTCAGATGAGCCTTCTCTTCCTCTGTTGCTGCACAGCTGCCAGCAGTTGGCTTTTGAATGGAAGAACATAACAATTTGCAAAGAAGTGGCAGTTATAAAACCAACTCCTTCTCAGGCAATCCCTCGGAAATGAGGATGACTTTCTTCCACTCCGGGGTTGTGGGTCCTTAGGTGACTGAGTAGTCCAATTCTGGATCTGCACACTCTGCCAGGCAGATGGTTGGTGAGACGAATGGATGGGATGCTCGAATTTCCGAACGCTCCTTCAGCTGTTTGCACTTGGTTGCTGCCTGGGCATGTTGACGATGTTCGAACTGGCTGGCGCCTTCGCAGATGCTTCTTCTCCATTTTGGATGGTCTCAGGCAAGAGATTCCCAAGAATCAGTGGAGATGTCATTTTTTCAGGGAGGCTTTAAGGACGTCCTTGTAGTGTTTCCTCTGCCCTCCTGGTAGCCTATTGCTGTGACGGAGCTCAGAGTAGAAAGCTTGTTTTGGGAGTCTTGTGTCAGGCATGCCGACAATGTGGCTCACCCAACTACCAGTAGTTATACAGCAGCAAACATTTGGTCAATTGTACATTATTAGAAACTACACGATCCAGATACATAAACCAGATGATCACTTTTAACTGTGTATAGTGTTAGGAAGAAACATAGGAACAAGGTTAGGCCATTCAGTTAGATTATGGCTGATCTGTATCTTAACTCCATCTACCCGCCTTGGTTCTGTAACCTTTAATATCTATATGTAACAAAAAGCTATCAATCTCAGTTTTGAAATTTTCATTTAACTTGCCTCAACAGCTTTTTGGGGGAAGAGTTCCAGGCCAACTCCTTTGAACATCTTAAAATACCTCAATTGGACCAATCCTTAAACTATGCAGTCTTTGACATGGTCGAGCACACAGTCCTGCCAATGCCTCTCCTCCATTGTCTAGCTGGGTGGGACTACCCTCACCTAGTTCCATTTCTATCTATCCAGCCATTAGCTAAAGAATCACCTGGAATGGCTTCTTGCCCCACTGCTGCATTGTTGCCTCTGGAGTCTCCCAAGGATCTACCGACCCGGGTTCAATTCTGGGTACTGCCTGTGTGGAGTTTGCAAGTTCTCCCTGTGTCTGCGTGGGTTTTCTCCAGGTGCTCCGGTTTCCTCCCACAAGCCAAAAGACTTGCAGGTTGGTAGGTAAATTGGCCATTATAAATTGCCACTAGTATAGATAGGTGGTAGGGAAATGTAGGGACAGGTGGGGATGTGGTAGGAATATGGGATTAGTGTAGGATTAGTATAAATGGGTGGTTAATGGTCAGCACAGACTCGGTGGGCCAAAGGGCCTGTTTCAGTGCTGTATCTCTAAACTAAACTAAACTAAACTATCCTTGGGCTCCTTTATTTCTCATCTACATGTTGCCCTTCAGCGACATTATCTGAAAACACAACCTCAGCTTGCACATGTATGCTGATGATACTCAGCTCTACCTCACCATTATAGAGTGATACAGCACCGAAACAGGCCCTTCGGCCCAACTCCACGCCGACCATCAACCACCCATTTATACTAATCCTACATTAATCCCATTTCCCTCTCACATCCCCACAATTCTCATACCACCTACCTACACTAGGGGCAATTTACAATGGCCAATTTACCTATCAACCTGCAAGTCTTTGGCATGTGGGAGGAAACCCACGTGGTCACAGGGAGAACTTGCAAACTCCACACAGGCAGTACCCAGAACCAAACCCAGGTCACTGGAGCTGTGAGGCTGCAGTGCTAACCACTGCGCCACTGTGCCACTCTCAACCTTTCCATTGCCTCTGATTTGTCACTCTGATTATCCACTATTCAGTACTCTATTATCAGAAATTTTCTCCAGTTAAATATTGGGTAGACCAAAGCCATGGTCTTCAGTCCCCACCACAAACTCTGTTCCCTAGCCACCAACTCCATTGCTCACCCTGGCCATTCTTTGAGGCTGAACCAGACCATTCGCAATCTTGGTGTCCTAATTGACCCTGTGCTGAGCTCCAACCCCAAATCGTCTCTATCAGCAACTCCACCTACTTCCACCTTCATAACATTGCCTGTCTCTGCCCCAGCCTCAGCTCATCTGTTGTTGAAACTCTCCTCCATACCTCTGTTACCTCTAGACTTGACTATTCCAATTCACTTCTGCCTGGCCTCCCACCTTACACCCACTATAAACGTGAGATCATCTTAGACTCCACTGCCAATATCCGAGCTCGCATCAAGTCCTGTTCACTAATTACCCTTATGCTCACTGATGGACATTGTTTCCCGATCCAGCAACACCTCAATTTTAAAATTCACATCCTTGTTTTCAAATCACTCCATAGCATTGCCCTTCTCTATCCCTGCTACCTCCTCCAGCCCTACACCTGTCCATGATCTCCACGTTCAACTCTGGCCTTGTGCACATCCCTGATTTTAGGCAGCTGTGTCTTCAGCTGCCTATGCCCTAAAGCTCTGGAATTCCCTCCCTAAACCTCTCTGCTTCTCTCACCCTCCCTCTCTTTTCCTTTGAGACACTCATTAAAATCTAGCTCTTTGACCAAACTATTGGTCACCTGTCCTATTATTATGATGTTTGGTTTCAAATTTTGTTTGATAATGGTCCTGTGAAGTACCTTGGGACATTTTGCTACATTAAAGATGCTATGAAATTGTTGTTGTTATACTCTAGCGAATATAAGCATCCTGTCCTCATAATTTAACCCTTTTACCCCTGGTACCGTTCTGCGTAGCATACAGCTTAGACAGGGCTTATTTGTACATAATGTTGGGTTTCTTAAGTCTGATTATTAGTCTGTAGGTAGTAATGGCTGTGGCAAAATAACCAGTGTTGAATTGCAGCTTTTTCTTTTACTTGCCTCCAACAGACTATCGCCTCCATCAGTTTGGTAGGCACAGAAAATCAGAAGAGTAGAACATTTTGCTGGTGGTTCAAAAATGAATACAAATACTAATTTCACCTATTACTATAATGAAGGCTATTATCTGGTTCCACCATTTGGCAATGTCTATGTGCAGACGTGTGTGTGTGTGTGCGTGTGCGTGTGTGTATATCATTATTGAGAGCTAGTATATTCTGAATCACACTGATTTGTGTGCAACTGAGCAATATAAACCAGGAGGGTACTAGGATTAATGCCTGGTCTATGCTGTGTGATCTGATCTCAGCTGAGGCAATAGCATGGATGCTACAGTTGGCTTCAGGGCCCTGAGATGGAAAGAGGGTGAAGCTCAACCAGGTTTCAGCTCCTTATTCCTGTCCATGACTCCTGTTAGATGTTGCAGGTGTGCGAACATTGGATGAGGACAGCAGAGGACTTGGCTTTGAGGCCCCCAAACTTACATTTTCAGGAAAGGTTGGGAGAGGGGAAGTATTTCGCAAAATTCCAATGTTCGAAATTATGGTGTTTCCCTCTTATGAATGAATTATACTAATGGACGATTCTGAGAATTGAATAGATAGTACAAAGGGCAGAATCAAGACATTCAAATCAGTAATTTTTTCAGTGAGAGGTGAGGAGCGAAAAGAAAATAAAACCTAATACTGGTCATCTAAATTTGAAACATTTTGAAGCATATTTTCCATCAGTATTATTTGACTGGTTTTAAAAGACCAAATCAAATGAGTGGGTGCATATGATATTACTGTGGGATAACTCAATGCCATACAAATCAAATGTGAAAAAGAATTGGATATCCAGAATGCACACTTCATTAGTTATTAAATTAACATGTACTGATATAACTGTCAAGAAGTTCTGGAATCTGTGGCGTTCACAAAACAGCTTCACAAAAATGTGGTAAATACCAATTGACCTGGAAGGCTGAGTATTCACAGCAATAAAATTCCATATTGTGTTCTCCCATTTGTCAGCCAAAAACCCTGCACTTCTTAGTCACAGAAGACATCAGAGATCCAGTGATGCCCACATTGGGCTGAATTTAGTGTTCCTGTTACTGCTTCTGGTGGCGGACCCAGAAATGGACATTGTTGCCAGTCGCAACGTGTGCATCAGGCCCACCACAATCATGTGGCGGACAGCCAATTATAATAATAGTGGTGCAGAGACAATCCAATCATGTGATGAGGGCGGGCTTTGAGGCAACGAATGCGGTGTCAGATGACTCTGGAGCAGGTGCTCGCGCCATTTTAAAACCCTGCCAGCCCTGCTGCCTTTGAGTCATTTGCTATTTGCTGTTGACTGCTGAAACTGTTGATGGAATGACTTTTGGAGCCGTACACCGCCAGAGAAGGACACCACAGTAGAGCAGAGGCAAGACACTGGATGGCCCCACGGTTTAGCAATGCCTCCCTGGAGATTCTCCTCCAGGCTGCAAGGGAAAGCGGGAGGTCCTCTTCCCCAATGATGGCAAGGAAAGGTCCTCTCGCCTGACCAAGCAAGCCTGGATGGAGATCACAGAGGAGGTAAGCAACCTTGGAGTCACCCACCGGACATGGGCCCAGTGCAGGAAGAGAATCAACGACCTCCTTCGTTCTGCCAAGATGAGTGCTCCATACCTCTCTCCTTTTTGCGGATTGCATGTGGTTATGCGGGAGGAAGCGGGTCATGGGGAGGGAAGCAGCACAAAGGCGCTAGCAAACGCGATAAGCATCACCTCATCCTGACAGATGCATGGCTGCTTCTCGGCCACAGGCTGCTACCTTATGAAGATCACCACCATTAACTCACCCGAGAGCTGATGTGGGGATGAGCCACATAGGAAACCCAAACAGGGAACAAGGGGCTGCCACTAGCATAACTATCCCATTGTTCTTCCTGCGAAGTATTACCATCTCTCTTTTTCTACTTGCAGGCAGCAACAGGAAAACCTCAAGGACCGGTGGAGAAATTCCAGACATACGGCCTCTCTCAACAGCTGAGAATGAAGCACTGAAGTTAGCAGGGGTCCAGGGCAGCCACTCAATAGCAGATGGTTAGACTGGAATCTCCACATAAGAGAGTGAGGATTGTCTTCAATCAACATCCAACACTCTTCTGGTGATCCACATCATACATGGATATCATGACGAGATCTACATAGCCTAACCCACACATGTTTGTGTTCTCTCATGCAGGTCGGCGTCTGCAGGAGACTCCATCAGAAGGGGGACAGCAGTCAACCTCTAAGGAGGAGCAGTCTGAGGATGCACCATCACATGACTTTCTGCACCTTCCACCAGTGCAGAAACTTTCACCTCAGTGGGTTTACACTCAGCTTAAGAATCAGGGTCACAAGCTGGTGTGAGTACCACATACTTGCCCGAGCAGCTGGCTGAGACAGCTGAGTCCTCTGACAGTCGGAAGACTGTGGGTGGACAGGTCTATGCCGAGCCCCGGGCAAATGACGAGCTTCTGGTTTCGACTGCACAGGGCGTGCTGGAGCTTCAGAGAGAGGTAAGGCAACATCTGGCTGGGATGCCAGAGGCCATGCACAGTCATGAGCGGATGATGGAGTAGTCCATCCACGCCATGGGTGCTGCCATGTCCCAGGCATGTGAGCGCATAGTTTCCTCCATCAAGAGGTTGGCAACCCTCTTGGAGAGCCAGATCCCACAAATGTGCGCTCACAGACCTGCTCACCACCGCCTTGCCCATGAGCTCAACACAGCAGTGTCAAGGCGAGAGAAGGATGAGGTCTCTGGGGTCTTCTCAATCTCCTCATCTTTTTCTGGTCAGCAGGGAGGTTCAAGTGAGCCTTGAAAGGGAGGAGGAGAGGCTGACCTCCACATCTGGGGGCTCCCCTCAGGATGCCCCGAGTGTGGACAGCAGCTCCTCAGCCACTCCGCCAATGAACCCAGCTCCAGTAGCTGTGATGTTTGAGGAGAATCTTGCACCTCCACAGGAAACCCTCAGGCAGGCAGTCAGGGACCTCCAGGCCTCAGGCAGCCAGAGGATGCCCGCCAAAGTCATCACAAGCCAAGGGGCAGCCTGCTCAGCAGACTACCTCCAGCCCAGCGACTAGTGCAGGGGTCACACCTTGTAGAAGCACTCGAAAACATATAAAGAATACCACCTAGGTGCACTTGGTGTTTCATGGTTGTTTGACATTTGCCATTTGTTTTCTGTTATAAAGTTTTTCATTATTGAAGTTAACATTCATTGTGGTAAATGCTTATTCTTTCATGCCTTAATTGTGAGATGCTGACTTCACCCTTCTCACTTAGTGGGCTGCCAGTGTAAGCAGAGCCCTTCTTTGGTAAGTGTCTCACATGGGCCAGAGCGTGTGGTTCAGCTGGGTGCTAGGCACAGAACCCAATAGAAAGAAGTCAACAGACAGAATACGTTTAGGTGAGTCTTTATTGATTTCACTTTGAGACACTGTCATGGTGGCTGGAAGCGGGTGAGTATGAGATTGTCTCTTGCCTCCTTGGCCTGTCGCCCACTATGCCTGGTCTCCGGTACAAGGGGTTCAACATCCAGTGCTGCCTGCTCATTAGCCTCCTCCATGTCCTCCTCATCGGTTGAGGAGTGGCGATGATACGCGAGACCCTCACTGGGGTATACTGCAGGGCTCCACCAGATCGATCCAAGCACCGGAATCTCGATGGTTGCTCAGCTCGATGGTTGCTCAGGTGGTACCATGGCAAGTGTTGTATCTCTCCTCTGCTGCAGTGCGAGGGTTCCTCATGGGTGTCCGTAGCCATATCTTCAATGGGTGGCCCTTGTCCCTGAGAATCCACCCCTGAAGGCGAGCGGGGGGCCTGAAAAGCTGTGGCACCTGGTACTGTTGAAGTATGTAGGCGCGTGGCTACTTCCTGTGAAGTGGGCATGCACCTGAAGGAAACACTTACAATGGTCGCAGACCAGTTGAACATTGATAGAATGGAAGCCCTTCCTGTTGATGAAGGCAGCAGACTCGTCCGTTGGATTCCTGGTGGCCACATGCGTACAGTCTATCACACCTTGCACCTGGGGAATCCGGAGATGGCCCCAAATCCAATGACCCTCTCGGCCTGACTATTAGGGTTGGTCCGGTAGCGCATAGATTCGCCAGCCCTCTTGAACAGGGCATTGGTCACCTCCTTGATGCAGTAGTGGGTTGCTGCCTGGGACATCCCACAAATATCCCTGATGGATCCTTGCAACGACCCAGATGCGTAAACATCAAGTGCCACGGTGATCTTCATGGCCACAGGCATTGGGTGACCACCGAATCCCATAGGTTGGAACTCGTCCTGCAGCATGGCGTATAAGTCGGTGATGACCTCCCTGGAGGGCCTCAGTCTTCACTGACAATGCCAACCGGATATTTGTAGGTAGCTGATTCAAGTCTGGTACACTCTCTGGCGCAGGTAGGCCCTTCTTGGCACGGCCAGCTGCTGCTGCTCTCTTCGTGGAGCTTCATGGGCAGGCGCAGCTACCACTTGGACCTCCATCCATCAGAGGTGCTGCATCGCGCCACAGGGGTCCATAAAGACAAATTGTATAAGACCCATGCCAGGTGATCAGTCGGCTCCAGAGTGCTGTCCTTGCGGAGATGAAGTTGCCTTAGTAGCTTTGCCTTTGCTACTCCTCTCGGCTTCCTTACTAATGGTCCTCAGTGCCCACCCTTCCTGAGAGTCAACCCTCTCACCCAATAGTATGGCCACCTGTGCAGATCACCTAGCAGTATGCACACCTGGTAATGTTACCTGTCAGTATTCCCACCCAGTAATGCCACCCGGCAACACGCCCACCTGATAATGCCACCCAGCAATACGCCCACCCGTGCAGACCGTACAGCACTGCAGTTCAGCAATGTCATCCATTCCCCCCTCTTCCCCTATCCAGTGCTGGTCATGGCTGCCATCCTGTCGTGGCACTGAGGCCTCGGTGCCACCACCTATCAATGGCTGGGAATCCGAAGGCTCTTGAGGGACATTCAATTCCAAGCTCCCCATTAAATCACTTTCAATTGCATGCAAATGTATTATAACTATCTGTTCAGCAACTTAAATTACACTCCTGTCCTGTTGGGGCAGAGACACCGCCTTGGAGCTTTCCTGTTGCTGACTAAATCCGGTACCGATGTCGGATTTCCAGGTGGACGCATCTGACGCTATTCTCTGGCACCCCCCACATCTTGATTCCCACTCCAAACGGCCTCAGTAATGGCAGCTCATTTTTTTCCTTCATTCGTAGGATGTAGGCATTGCTGGCTAGGCTAGCATTTATTGCCCATCCCGAATTGCCCTTGAGAAGATCATGGTGAGGTATTTTCTTGAACCTCTGCAGCCCTTGGAATGCAAGTACACCAACAGTGCTGTTAGGAAGGGAGTTCCAAGATTTTGACCCAGTGACAGTGAAGGAACGGCAATATAGTTCCACATCAGAATGGAGTGTGGCTTGAAGGAGAACTTGCAGGTGGTGGTGTTCCCATGCATCTGCCCTTGTCCTTCTAGGTGGCAGGAGTCGCAGATTTGGAAGGTGTTGTCGTAGGAGCCTTGGCGAGTTGCTGCAGTGCGTCTTGTAGATGGTACACACTGCTGCCACTGTGCGTCAGTGGTGAAGGGAGTGAATGTTGAAGATGATGAATGGGGTGCCAATCAAGCGGTCTGCTTTGTCCTGGATGGCGTCAAGATTCTTGAGTGTTGTTGGAGCTGCACCAATCCAGGCAAGTGTAGAGTATTCCATCATACTTCTGACTTGTGCCTTATAGATAGTGGACAGGCATTGGGGAGGCAGGAGGTGAGTTACTCGCTGCAGAATTCCTAGCTTCTGACCTGTTCTTGTAGCCACAGTATTTATGTGGCTGGTCCATCAGTTTCTGGTCAATGGTAACTACTCCGGATTTTGATAGTGGGGGATTCAGCGATCGTAATGCCATTGAACATTAAGGGGAGATGGTTAGATTATAATTGTTCGGTGACTTCAAATCTACAGCAGTAAATATGATGGCTGTGAAATTCTGTGTCCTGTTATAATGCCAGCAGAAAATCCAGAGAAAGAAAAGAAAGAAAGTCTTGCATTTAAGTAGTGCCTTTCAGGACCTGAGAACATTCCAAAGTGCTTTACAGACAATTAAGTACTTTTTTTGAAGTGTAGCCAGGTTGTGATGTAGGAAACGTGATAAGCCATTTCCAGATTTGCTTTAGTAATGTTCCTTGAATGATAAACATTGGATAGGACAACAGGAGAGCTACCCTGCTCTTCTTCAAAATAGTGATATAGAATATTTTATGTCCACCGGAGAGGGCATGGTCCTACACATTATCTGAAAGACAACACTTCTAACAGTGCAGCATTCCTTCAGGACTGGTTCGGTTCTGGGTACTGCCTGTGTGGAGTTTGCAAGTTCTCCCTGTGACCACGTGGGTTTCTGCTGGGTGCTCCGGTTTCCTCACACAGCCAAAGACTTGCAGGTTGATAGGTAAATTGGCCATTGTAAATTGCCCCTAGTGTAGGTAGGTGGTAGGAATTGAGGGAAGGTGGGGATGTGGTAGGGAATATGAGGTTAATGTAGGATTATTATAAATGGGTGGTTGTTGGTCGGCTCAGACTCGGTGGGCCGAAGGGCCTGTTTCAGTGCTGTATCTCTCTATGACTCTATGACTGCACTGAGATGTCCACATAGATTTGTGCTCAAGTGGGGCTTGAGCATAGAACTTTCTGCCTTATAGGCAAGAGAGCTACCATCTGAGCCATAGTTGGCACTGCCTGTTTATTGTCATTTCATTGGGGTTACCACTGAACTCCTGTTGGAGTTACGACAGGAGACAAGTAGGCTATGTGTTTACTTTCAAATAACTATCAGCATTGGGATGCTTGTGCTGATTTGGAAAGGATGATGATAGACTAAGCAGGATATATTTTCATTTTCACCGTTAGGGCAGTGACCTGATAGAGCAGATCGTCTACCCTAATTGAACCCACCTCATTTTCATTCCATTGATTTTGATAGAAGGAGTTCCATAAAGTGTGAGTCCTATAAAGGACAGGTATTTCACTCTACCAGATTACCACCCTGGCAGTGAAGACAAAAAATTACTCACAACTTTGCAAAGGACCAAAAAGTAATTATTCTAATTAGATTATACTTGGACTTTATATGAAGATCCAAGAGTCACAAATTATATTTCAGCACTGTCAGCCTGTCCCATGACTTCATGCTCATTTATAACAGAGAAACACTGAAAGCACAAGTTTGGGCAATTAAAATTGCAGCTCACAACATCATAACTGGGCTCGAAGTGAATATCTGGTATTTTCTTTTCTAAATAATGCTTCCCCAATAAAACGTATAGGGGGAAAACAATAGGATTTGATGCATTCAAATATATGAGGAAAAATCCCTTATGATGTTAAAATATCATGTAAAAATGTAATGCATAATGTTGTCATCTTACAAATGATCCCAAACAATAAATGATGATAAATATATTCATACCACTACATTCATAAACAAATGCTGACATGTGGGATGTTTCTACATCAATTCATCTTACCTGTTATTTCATGTTCCAGGCATAAAATACGATAATCTAAAAGAGAAATGTATTTTCAATGTTATCACTAGTTCTGTGGAACATAATTCTAATTAGAGAGAATAAATATCAACTAATATCATTTTAGCAGATGTAATGCTGGTAGAAAATATAATGGGCTGGATTTAATTTGCGTGGCGCGCTTTAAACTCAGCAGCCTTCCAACATAGAAGGGCTGCCACACACACCCCGTAATATTACGCGCGGGGGCTGGATTTGAATAGAGGGGGCGGAGCGGCCACCCCCAATGACATTGAGGGGGCTGGGCGGCTGCCCCCGATAACATTGAGAGGGCGGCCGCCGCGTCCCCAGCAACGGCATCCGGTGCTACCACGCAGGCGCCAACGCCATTTTTAAAGGGCTTTAAGTCCTCAGAAGTAAATTTAATGTTTAAAGCATTTATTTTTTGATTGCAAATAATAATGATATGGAGGCCCTACCGCAACCCCCCCCCCCCCAATGATCATTTCATTACCCGAGATAACCAAAACATGCCTTTTTCCTTACCCAAACTTTGCCCCCAACCTTCTAACTTTTGCCCTTCAACCCCTTCCCACCATTCCCACATCCAATCAAAAGTGTTCTTCCCGGTCCCCACCCCCTCCCGCCCTGAAAATGTTATTTCTTCCCCCTCTTGACCAGGTTCTCGCCTTGGAGTTCCAAAGGTGCTCGAGCGACGAACGACGGCGGTAAAATCGGTGTGGGATGGCCACCGCTAGCAGATAAGTGAATTTGCATCTAATTTTGGCTAATTTGAATATATAGATGAAGGTCCCCCCCACCGGCGGTAATATGCGGTGGGCCCTTCTCTAAGTCGGGGGTCAAGGTGGGCCTCTCCCCACAGAATTTTATGGGCCGCCTTCCCCCCCCCCCCACCCCGCCGTGACCCACAGCGTCGAGGGGCTCATATAATTCAGCCCAATAGATGTAAAGTGCACTTTGTACATATTTGATAACTTACACCTTTTTTACATTTAGAAAAGGAAAAAATATTGTCAAATGATTTCATTGGAATAAATGCCTCCATGGAATTCAAGTTTTTACCGTATTAGAAATAATTTTGAGCCTACGTGGGCAATGAGAGATTGAACCACATAGGAAGTGACTGACTGTGCCAAGGGAGGATCACCTATCTACAACTAACTGTGGGCAGCAGGTGACAAAATACAATTAACCTCTAGGTCGAGGGACCTATTGCAGATGTAGTGCTGAGAAACATTTGGGGAAGTACCTTAATCAGGAAGTAATGTTTCTTAATTGGGATGATCACACAATTTTACTTCCCACTGACAAGATTCAACTGCTATATTTCCATCATGTTCAATTTAGCAATAAGTCACATTATAGATCTGATAAGGCAACCAAAGGGAATCAATACTAACATACTTTTTGAAGCAGTGTTCATTTTAAATGCAACAAAAATTGCTGCTGCAATTAAATAGAAATATAGTACAATATTTACTTAGTTTGATCTCTATGTCCATTTGATAAAGTAAAATACTGAATAATATCCAAGTAATTTGCAGAGAAAAAATTGCTTTGGACAATAATATATGCATAATATACATAAACTAAGGGTAAATCCAGATAATCAACCATAGATTTAAAAAGTTGTTAATACCCTTTGAGGTCAAATGGCATTAATATTCTGATGAGCATGGTCACACACGAGGGGTATAGTGCATGCATCAATTGTCACTGACCAGTATACAGCTCAAAAATAGAATAATAGCTAACAAACAAATTAAACACATTATTAAAAAATGAACTGAGTTAAGGGTTGCAATGTAATCGTGGAGTTCAGATGGCCCTTTAAAAACTGCATGGGCTTTACCTCAATGGCTGTATTAAATAGCACCCTTTCAAATCAGCCCATATATTTATCAAAAATAATGGCAGGGACAATAATTAGTTTGTTCTGATCATACTCCTCAATAACTGCACACATTTATCAATATTAATTTGCTAAAGAGGCATCATTATCACTTTGAGGAAGAGCATAAAATCATCTGCTCTAAAAATACTTCATAAGTTAACCAATAAAATAGCTTGCATTGCAGTAGGCACTATCACAACAACTTGATTTGTATAGTGCCTTTATCGTACTAAAATGTCCCAAGCCATTTCACAGGAGAGTTATCAAACAAAATTTGATGAGACACAAAAGGAGAAATTAGGACAGGCAAGCTAAAGCTTGGTCAAAGAAGGAGGTTTTAAGGAGCATCTTAGAGGTGGAGAGGTTTAGGGAAGGAATTCCAGATCTTAGGGCATAGGAGGCTGCAGGCACAAACATCATGGTGGAATGAAGAAAATCAGGGGATCTATAAGAGGCCTGAATTGGAGGAGCACAGAGATTTAGGAGGGTTGTAGGTTGAGAAGACAGTTGAGAATTTAGAAGAGGGTTGCAGAGAGCGGGAGAGGCAAGTCCATGCAGGGATTTGAAAACAAGGATGAGAATCTTAAATCGAGGCATTGCCAGACCTGAAGCCAATGTAGGTCAGCAGACACGGGAATGGTTGAATGGGATTTGGTGTGAGCTAGGATACCGGCAGCAAAGTTTTCAATGAGCACAGGTTTAGTGACGGTGCTAGGTGGGAGGCTGACCAGCTGTATCACTCATTTCAGCAATATGTTTGTGATAAGTGAGATTGGGATAACAGTGGTGAAACATTATCCTTTGTTGTGTTTGCCTCAGTGGTAACTATCTTGCCTCGAAGTTAGAAATTTGTGCATTCAGGCCTCACCCACAACTTGAGCAAATACTCCAGACTGATATTTCAGTGCAGTAACTGAGGGAGTACTGCATTGTTGAACATGAAGTTTTTCATTTGAGACTCCTTTTTCCTGTTCAGGTGAATGTAAACAATCACATGACACTTACCAAAGGAGAGCAGTAAGTTCTCCCAATGTCCTGTCCAGCATTCATCTCTATGACCCCCAAAAGAGATTATCCGGTTATTTATCCCATTTGCTGTTTGTGGGATATTATTGTGTGCATTTTATAACAAAATAAGTTACTCTCTTACAAAAAGATGTCCTGAGGAGTTGAAAGGCACGATGTGAACAGAATTTTAAAAAATCTGTATATAAAATTTCACTATAAACATTTGCGAGTTATTTTCTGATAAAGTATTACTAAATGTTATGCAGAGCTGCATGATAATGAACTGATAAATAACGTTTAATGTCAACAGAACTGTGGAACTCTCATAAAAATAGTAAAAACATTATAATTTCATTTGCCATACAATGAACCTCATTCAACTGAAACATTTCAGGGATATGAAAATAAGTCAGTCAACAGAAGGAAAAAAAGGAAAGACTTGAATTTACATGGTGCCTTATCACATCTCTCAGAAACCTTGCAAAGCACTGCTTTTTAATGAAGTACTTTAAGTGGAATGACTGTTGCATAGTCAGTTTGTGTAAGGCAAGATCCCACAAACAGAAACTAAATGAATGACCAGTCAGTCTGATTTTGGTGGTGCTGGTTGAGGAGGAATGCTGGCCAAGACATCCGGATAACTCCCTGCCTTTTCAAAGATAGGCATGGTATTTTAAACATCTACTTGGACCACAGGAACAGGTAGATAGAGTTTTGTTTTAACATCTCAGAATCTCTTGACATTACACTACTTTCTAAGCACTGCACCAGAGTCCCAACCTCGTTTCATGTACTCAGGTCCTGGAGTAGGAGTTGGAACTCGCACACCTTCTGACTCAAATCAGGAAAGTGCTGAAGACTGAGCCAAGCTGACATAAACAGGAGCCCAAATAAATAAAGTTTGTGTTATGACCAGGGGTCCCTCTCACCTGGTCTTAGCATAACAGGGTCTAATCTAAAACACATCGTGTTTTTAGCTCCCCTTTGGTGAATCCTTGTTCACCGTTTTCCAATTATAAGGCAAAGAAACCAGCACAAACAGGCTTTCTTAGGTTTAAAGAAGAAAAGTTGAAATTTATTAAACTTAAACTCTAATTCGGTTAACACCTACGGATACACGACGCGCCCACACCAGCATGCAGATGTGATGCACACATGCAAATAGAGACAGAAAAGAGCAGAAGAAAAAATAAAGTGGATAAGTTTGAGGCAATATCTGAAGAGCTTTTGTTATGGTTCTTCGCGCTCACTGTAGAGTCCTTGATTGTAGGTAGTTCTCGCTTTACTTCAGGCCCAGTATTGTTGTTATACCTTGTTCGCTGTAGGAGACTTTTCTCTCTTGTGGTTTATGTGTCTTCAGTAGATTCAGAGGCTTGTAAGAAAGAGATGGGAGCAGACAGGAGAGATCTTCTCAATCCAGGAACAACCAGTCTTTCAGTTCAAACTGTTTGTACAATTCAGAAAAACCCAGGTTGCCCATGTTAGTCATGTGACTAACTGGTCTGACCACATGATAGGGCGGCGCAGTGGTTAGCACCGCAGCCTCACAGCTCCAGCGACCCGGGTTCAATTCTGGGTACTGCCTGTGTGAAGTTTGCAAGTTCTTCCTGTGTCTGCGTGGGTTTCCTCCGGGTGCTCCGGTTTCCTCCCACATGCCAAAGACTTGCAGGTTGATGGGTAAATTGGCCATTGTAAATTGCCCCTAGTATAGGTAGGTGGTAGGGAAATATAGGGACAGGTGGGGATGTGGTAGGAATATGGAATTAGTGTAGGATTAGTATAAATGGGTGGTTGATGGTCGGCACAGACTCGGTGGGCCGAAGGGCCTGTTTCAGTGCTGTATCTCTAAACTAAACTAAACATCTTGGATTGTATCATCTAAGCAGTCTCTGGAATGCACCTCTTACACACAATACCTGGTGATCAAGGTCCATTGTGGGTTGAATATGTCAGGGGAATGGTCCTTTGTCCTTCCAATCACCATCTGTTAATATGAAAATGTCTTTTCCAGCCACAGCTAATCTGTTTAACAAGTCCTTTCTTCACTCCAGTAACAGTTTAAAATCAATGTTCCTAACAAAATTAATGTGCCTCATTCTTGGCAGGTGGGGGCCTAGCATGACATTTGCTTTGGAACATAAGAAATAGGAGCAGGAGTAGGCCATACGATCCATCAAGCCTGCTCTGCTATTCAGTTAGATCATGCCTGAACTTCTATAGCAACTTACCCTTCCCACCCTATTCCCATAACTGTTGATTCTCTTAGCACCCAAAAAACTATTAATCTCAGTCTTGAATATATTCATCGACTGAGCATCCACAGCCCTCTGGGGTAGTGAATTCCAAAGATTCACACCCTCTGAGTAAAGAAATTTCTCCTCATCTCAGTACTAATCTCTCATCTTTAAAAAAAAAATTATGGCAAGCTCCCACTGATATGGAGCAGTTCTTTAAATGGAAGCCTGTCATGTCTGTGAAGACTACCAGAGTCTAGTAACTCACTGTCAAAGTGGCCTTAATCAACATTTCCTCAAGAAAGAAATAGAGAAGCAGGCAAATTGTAGCACTGGATTTTGCAGGGGGCCGCATGCATGAACTAATGGACCAGTTGTTGCTGCACAAACCAATTTTGCTAGCCAGAGAGCAATGGACTCCTGAAGTAGGGCAACCTGAACATTAACATAAACAAGACAACGGTTTTTGAAAGAATTTGTTGCACTGTGTGAAGCTAGCAGAAAGGGATTCTGTGAAAATGACATGAATGGATTTTGTGCCACTTCTTTATTTATCAATTCACACCCAACTACATGGAGCTCATTGATCTGTTGCTGGCCTATTTAGGGATAACTGCTGATTCATCTAACCGTTTGTGAACTAGAAAAATTCACTTTCAGGCTTTGTAAGAATCCAGATTTGCTGAGTGAATTGTTTTTAAAAAGGCTGCGAAACATGGCTACCAGTTAGTAAATAAAGAATTTCATTTGTCTGGGAATTGACTAAACTTTATTTTACTATGCATGTATTCTATCAAATATCAGATATGAATATATGACTTAAAGACTGTAACCTAATCTTAGGGTTTAGAAAATGCTTGTGAGCTGCTATGATATTGTATGCCATACGCTGAGCCATTCTGTTCCAATATTACAAATCGCTGTCAGTTGTTCTGCATCTGGTTCTCCTATTGTAGCTGCAGTAACTTCAATAGTTTCTGATTAACTCAAATTTAAAATCCATACTGGTATCACTTAACATGCAGGTGATTTTTTGTGCAATAATATGTACATATTAAGGACATATTCTAGCCCACTTTATGGGTTGAATTTTACCGGCGACTCGACGCCGCAGTTCGCAGCGCGGGGGCCGGCAAAATGCTGCGGGGAGAGGCCCGCCTCGACTTGTGACGCAGATAAGGGCCCTCCGCATATTACCGGCCGCGGCGGGACCTCTGTGCGGCCTCCCCCCCCCCGCCCCCCCCCCCCACCCCCGGCCTGGCGGCGGACCTTTCATCAGCATATGTAAATGAACATGTAAAATATTTAAATTAACTTACCTGCAGGCGGTGGCCGTCCCACTTTTATATCATGGCCGCCGTTCGTGCTCCGTGCACCTTCGGAACTCTGTACAGAGTTCCGGCCGAGAACCTGGTGGGGAGGGGGGGAGTAGTAAAAGTTACAGGGTGGGAGGGGTGGAGGAACGGGGAAATCAATTTTTATTGGATGTGGGGATGGTGGGAAGGGGTTGAAGGGCAAAAGATTGGAGGTTGGGGGGGAAAGTTCAGGTATTGGAACAAATAACTGATGGTCATTTCGTTGCCTGAAATGACCATTGGGGGGGTTTGGGGAAGGGCCTCCATCACTTATGTTTCAATGTATTAAAAATCTTTTATTGTATACCCTTTAAAAATTAAACTTATTTGTGTGGGCTTAAAGTCCTTTAAAAATGGCGCCGGCGCCTGCGCGGTGGTGCCGGACGCTGTAGCCAGGGACGCGGAAGTCGCCCCTCTACATCATCGGGGCGGCCACTCCGCCCCCTATATTTAAATTAGCCCCTGCACGTAATATCGCGGGGGCTCGGACGGTGGGATGCACGCCGTTCTTAGAGTGCGCTGCCGTGAACTGCGGCGCACTCAAAATTCAGCCCTATATCTGCTGATACAGAACAGAATTGACAGTGATTGTACAGACTTCCATGCACTGGATGGTCCAGTCCTCCAATTTGAAGGAAGACACTGTGGGTGAGAAATGGCAGCAGTATATAAATCAGGGTATAAGTGTGTTTCTGGTTGTCTTGCCATATGAACAACCAATTACAATAGTTTTGTAGGGTAACCAATCATTAACAGTTGGGAGGAGGGAGGGATAATGTGGTTTGGAGACATCAGCAGTGTATTCAAGGCCTATTCATTTCCAATTCATTGCTTTCCATAACGTATATGCAAATTTGGAACCAAACTGAATCAACTATCCTGAAAAATACTTTCATATTTGTGTGCACACACACACTTTTGTCTTCTACATTTTTGTGCAGTTCTGTGACGAAATAAGAAAACCCTAATTGTAAAACCAGTCCAACCACTCAGTCTCAAACTACAAAACAACCCTATGCATAAAAGACTATCCAAATTCTAATCTTAATCACAATACTACCCTCAAAATGAGCAAGTTCAAAAGTTAGTACCCAATAAAAAAAATGCCTTCAGGAAAAATATTTTAAAAACTGGCTCTTTATTATGTAGTAAAAAGCAAGGCTAATTACATATAATCATACCACTTTGTGTGTTCAGCTGCTGCTAACTCCAAACCAGATGTGAGTATAATAAATACTTTATAGAAAATGTCCGCACTAAAGTTTTTCCAGATTAATCTTGGTTCGTTAAAAATGAAACACCTTTACTGAGAAGTCTGACTTTAAGTGTTGTGGAGTAGATAGCCTGATTTGTTTACACATAGCAGGTGTACCATGCTTATCTTATCTGTAATATAATGCATAACAGCTGTGGACATCTGTTGCAATTAATAATTTACCAGTATTACAAGATACTTATTCAAATATTTTGTTGTGTTCACTGAATAATGGAGTTGTTTCTTTTAAACAGCCGTATCAGCACTGTTGGCTGAGCAAGACTCTGTTAATTGTATAATAATGCAGATGGGAACAATGTTAAAGAGAAAATACCATTCAGGTATGAAATAGTTGAAGTACAGAAATTCAAATTAATAAATGTAAACATGCTATAGAAAAATTCAAAAAGAGTGGCTCAGTACTAAGAGATCTGGCAAATCCCAATCCTTTGCTGGCATCACAGGAGGTTACCAATGGACGGCCAGCTGTCAGTCTCATTCAGCTTTGTCCAGTGTAATGCTGAGCAGAATCAGGTCAGATTGCCTGGCTGCATACACCAGGGAAAATAACCTGAGTGCAAGGTGGTATTGTAAGGGAGGATGTGACTAATTTAGAAGGAAATGTATTTAAAAAAAACTTAAAGAATGACTTGCATTTATATAGTACCTCTCAAAACGCTCTGCAGCCAATTAAGTACTTTTGAAGTGTAATGTAGGAAACATGGCAGCCAATTTGCACACAGCAAAGTCCCACAAACTGCAAGGTGACAATGACATTTTAGTCATGTTTGTTGAAAGATAAATATTGTCCACGACACCAAGAAGAATTTGCATGCTCTTCACAATTGTCACCCGCCTGAGAGGCAGACGGGGCCTGGGTTTAACATCTCTATGAAAGACGGGACCTTTAACAGTGCTGGCCATTTTAGTAATTGAAAATGGTCCCAAAATATTTCAATAAATTTTGCATAAATTGCTGAATGTATCAGTTTTGCCTTAACTGCTAATAAATTGTTTTCCAAAGGCTTTTTTGAATACATAAGCACTTTGTTATAAGCATGGTAAACTGTGTGCCAGGAAACAAAGAAATGTATGTATCCATGTTTATCCCTTCTGTTGAGCTCTGTTGAAAGTTATTTTGCACATATTATGCAAAAATACAAAATGCTTCCTGATATCTCAGTACGTGGATGGACCACTTAAGACACTTTCATATTTAATTTTCTTGCTCCTGTATGAGGAGAGCAGCCGTCATGTTCATCTCTTATAAAACAACATCAGATTCCTTTCCCAATGAGACTAAGAGTTAAGTGAACAGGATTGACTTCCCAAATTTACTTGTCTGTAACAAGTGTCTTACACCTGATGCGGAACTGTAGACCCACCTTTTCAAAGTTCCTTGCAGGTCCCATAATTTTATAGTCCGAGTACAGGCAAAAGAGGGAGATGTACCTTTGTAGTGAGTTGGATTTATACAAACTAAAAATACATTTGGTGACATACTGAGCCATCCAAACCAGGAGTGTCTTGGTTGACATCATCTGGAACACCTGTGGGGTGTTCTGATCAGCCTTAGGCCAGGAAGTTGGGGTGGGGAAATCAACCAGTATCCATATTTGCCATCGTCATCCAATGACTTGCTGGAAAATGAGAACTAAATCAGGCTTAGCTTTGAAGCATCTCTCCTCCCCAAACGGAACAGTTTATCAACAGTAGCGGTCTGGACTCACAAGCAAAGAATGGCCCTCTTGTACAAGGTAGTAGAGCCACCTGGCATTTTTGGAACTGTAACCAGCATAAGTCAGCACCTATGGGAGATCATTACAATGATCTGGAATTCATTGCCCAAAAAAGGTGGTGGCAGCAGATTCAATAGTAACTTTCAAAACAGAATTAGAATAATATTTGAAACAGAACAAAATTGCAGGACTACAGGGAAAGAGCAGGGGAGTGGGAGTAATTGGATAGTCCTTTCAAAGAGCCAACACAGGTACAATGGGTCAAATGGCCTTCTAGGCTGTATGATTCTAGGAAAGGAGAGCAAACTGAATAAAAATTTCCAACTTTCATCTCCTTCAGCTTGGTCACCTCTGGGAAATTTTATTTTGAGCAAAATCTGTACAAAGAACCCAATTTTGCTTTGCTTTCCAAGCAAGACAAGCACCAGAAATGTTAAGAAGTCTCAGAAGAGAGAGCCTGTCAGTCCAGTAAAGACCAGATGTGTCATTTTTCATTTCAGCAGAACAGATTGCAATCCAGATGCCCTTTGGTATAGCATGTGTAATAACTTGAGATGCTGAGTTGCTGCTGTCTAGTCACATAACTAGAGATTAACTCATGGGATTAAACTTGGCTTTTGTCAAAATTGAAAATAAATCAAACACAGCTTTTTTTAAAAAATGAAGCTGCTACCAAAGTACATATTATATTTAGCTTAAATAGTTACAGTGGAAGGGTCCATGGGAAATGTCAATTTTATTTCCTTTTAGATAAATTCATCAATGTTATTAAAAATAGTTTTTTGAAATAATTTCTATGCAGCACAATCTACCTTAAGCTACTTCCCTACAGAATGAATCCATTTCATTATATATATTACCAGGAGCCCTGCAGTTCTCATTGCAAATCTGAGGCTTCCTATTTATTTAGCTTATGATTAAAATATTATGTATAAGACTCTCTACTTACAGTAATCCAGTGACTATCATTTCATAAGAGAGAACATTTTACCATATCAAATAGAATGTGGGTGTGTGTTCCTTCAAGGCTAGATTATTTTTCAATTGTGGATTCTTAAAATAAATACTGGGTCAATTACAGATCAGAAACTTTGGGCTGAATTTTACCAGCCCCTCGATGCCATGGGTTGTGGTAGGGAGGCCCGTAAAATGCTAGTGGGAGCAGCCCACCATGACCCACGACGCTGAGAAGGCCCTGTTGGACATTAGCGGCGGTGGCGAGGCCTCAGTGTGGCCCCAGTAGTGGGCCCTTTGTTAAAATATTGAAATCAGGTACATTAACATGCAAATGAACTTAACTGCCGCCGCCAGCTGTCCCACGAAGATTTTACGGCCAACCAGCCGCAACTCGCGCGTCTTTGGAACTCTGTTGGAGTCGGGATGGTGGGAAAGGGTTGAGGGTCAAAGATATTGAAGTTCGGGAGTGAAAGTTCAGAATTTCAAAAAGTTTTTTTTGGGGGGATAGGTCAATTTATGTATTGAGGACGGGGTGGGGGGTGGGAGAGGGGATTCAAAGTTAATGTAAACTTTTATTGACTTTTTTCTGACACTGGCACCTCTGCCATTGGTGACCATGCTTTGGACCACCTAGCCTCCATACTCCAGCATTTTTCTACATTAAAGGTGATATATAAATGTAAATTATGGCTATGATGTTTTAACTTAATTGTCTGTGGTCTGTTGCAGCTCTTGAGGAGTCAAGACTGACAGCGAATCATGTGGGAAGAATGGCCCAATCTGCTGTGGTAGACAAAATCTGATCATCATTAAGAATGACACAGTTAGAGAAAGTATGTTGTAGCATATGGCATTCACAAGAGTTTTAATACATTACTATTAGATTTGTAATGTAATTGCTCATAGTAAGATGTGCTATTTCACCCATGCCTGTCATTTTTGTGTTGCTGGTTTTCTCACTTTCTTTTCAGATTCTGGGCTGAATTTTATAAGCCTCCTGACATCAGGGGTCGTGGCAGGAGGGGCCCTTAAATACTTCTGGGAGAAGCCCGCCATGGGCCTCGACGCCGGGAAGACCCCGCCCCATTTTACCAGCGGCAAGGCCTCGGGCGATTCAACCACCGCTCGGCAAAAAAAACTTTATTTACATATGTTAACAAAGCTTAATGAATACAAATTAACGCACCTTTCAACGACGACCATCCCACGCCAATGTTCTGGCTGGTTGCTGGAAGGCCCACACCTTCGGATCTCCATTCGGAGATCCGAGGCGGAACACTATTGGGGAGGGAGAGGAGTGGCGGTTTTCAGGGCAGGTGGGGGGGAGCGGAGAAAACTGTTATGATTGGCTGAGGGGCTGGTGGGAAGGGGTTAAAGGGCAAATATTATAAAGTTTGGGGGTAAAAGTTCAGGGCCGGCAAAAGAAGTTTTCTCGGAGGGTAGAGGAAAATAAATATCTTGGTCATTGGTGGGGTGGAAGAGGGGCTTTGATCTTTAATTGACTGTTTAAGTTTAAATTCCAAGTGCAGTACTCTTTAAAAATTTAAATTAGCTGTCAAGGCTTGAAGCCCTTTAAAAATGACACCAGCGCCTGCACGGTGGCACCAAACGCCGTTATTGGGGATGAAGCACCCATCCCCTCTACATCATCGAGAACGCGGCAAGCTAATAAAATTCAACCCTCTGTCTCTTTTTCTGTTCTTTGCAGTTTCTCTCTGTCTTTTCTCTTTTCCTCTATTGCCCCCTTTCTCACTCTATTTGCCTTCTCTCTCTTTTCTTTTGTCAGTCAGAGGTTTGACTGACAGTTGATGGGCACTGCAGGCAGTTGAAGGAAAAGGACCAGTCAGGATTGTAGGTCAGCTTTGAGGATGGTGGACTCTGGATTTTAGAGCAACTGGAAGATATTAAAAAGCTATGTCACATTTGGCTGCTCCCAACTCCACATTAATTTCCTCCCTTTGTCATCCAATGTCCTAGAATCATAGAAAGTTTATGGCATAGAAAGAGGCCACTTGGCCCATCGTGTCTGTGCCAGCTGAAAAACGAACAACCCAGCCTAATCCCACCTTCCAGCATTTGGTCCGTAGCCATGCAGGTTGCAGCACTTGAGGTGCATATCCAGACACCTTTTAAATGAGTTGAGGGTTTCTGCCTCCACTACCCTTTCAGGCATTGAATTCCAGACCCTTACCACCTTCTAGGTGAAAAATGTTTTCCTCATCTCCCCTCTAATCTTTCTACCAATCACTGTAAAGCTATGCCCCCTAGTCACTGACCTCTCTGCTAAAGTAAATAGGCCCTTCATATCCATCCTATCCAGGCCCCTCTCAATTTTGTAGATTTCAATCAAATCTCCCCTCAGCTTTCTTTGTTCCAAGGAGAACAACCCCAGCCTATCCAATCTTTCCTCATAGCTGCATTTTTCCAGTCCTGGCAACATCCTCGTAAATCTCCTCTGTACCCTCTCCAGTGCAATTACATGCTTTCTGTAATGAGTTGACCAGACTTTTTAAAATTAATTCATGGGATGTGGGCATCACTGGCTAGGCCAGCATTTTATTGCCTATCTCGAATTGTCCTTGAGGTGGTGGTGGCGAGCTGCCTTCTTGAACCACTGCAGTGCATGTGGGGTAGGTACATCCACAGTGCTGTTAGGAAGGGAGTTCCAGGATTTTGACACAGCAACAGTGAAGGAACGGCGATATAGTTCCAAGTCAGGACGGTGTGTGGCTTGGAAGGGAACTTGCAGGTGGTGTGTTCCCATGCATCTGCTGCCCTTGTGCTTCTAGGTGGTAGAGGTCGTGGATTTAGAAGGTGCTGTCGAAGGAACCTTGGTGCGTTGCTGCAGTGCACTTGGAGATGGTACACACTGCTGCCACTGTGCATCGGTGGTGGAGGGAGTGAATGTTGAAGATGGTGGATGCGGTGCCAATCAAGCGGGCTGCTTTGTCTTGGATGGTGTCGAGCTTCTTGAGTGTTGTTGGAGTTGCAGCCATCCAGGCGAGTGGAGAGTATTCCATCACACTCCTGACCTGTGTGTTGTAGATGGTGGACAGGCTTTTGGAGAGTCAGGAGGTGAGTTACTCACCGCAGGATTCCTAGCCTCTGACCTGCTGTTGTAGCCATGGTATTTATATGGCTACTCCAGTTCAGTTTCTGGTCATGGTAACCCCCAGGACATTGATAGAGGGAGATTCAGCAATCATAATGCCATTGAATGTCAAGGGGAGATGATTTGATGCTCTCTTGTTGGAGATGGTCATTGCCTGGCACTTGTGTGAGGTGAATGTTACTTGCCACTTATCAGCTCAAGCCTGGATATTGTCCAGGTTTTGCTGCATTTCTACACAGACTGCTTCAGTATCTGAGGAGTCACGAATGATGCTGAACATTGTGCAATCATCAGCGAACATCCCCACTTCTGACTTTATGATTGAAGGAAGGTCATTGATGAAGTAGCTGCAGATGGTTGGGCCTAGGACACTACCCTGAGGAACTCCTGCAGTGATGTCCTGGAGCTGAGATGATTGACCTCCAACAACCACAATCATCTTCCTTTGCGCTAGGTACAACTCCAACCAGCAGAGAGTTTCCCCCCTGATTCCCATTGACTCCAGTTTTGCCAGGGCTCCTTGATGCCATATTCAGTCAAATGCTGCCTTGATGTCTCGGGCAATCACTCTCACCTCACCTCTTGAGTTCAGCTCTATTGTCTATGATTGAACCAAGGCTGTAATGAGGTCAGAAGCTGAGTGGCCCTGATGGAACCCAAATAGATATTCACTAAGCAGGTTATTGCTAAGCAAGTGCCATTCAATAGCACTGTCAATGACGCCTTCCATCACTTTGCTGATCACCGAGAGTAGATTGATGGGACGGTAATTGGCCGGGTTGCATTTGTCCTGCTTTTTGTGTAGGGACATACCTGGGCAATTTTCCACATTGCTGGGTAGACGACACTGTTGTAGCTGTACTGGAACAGGTGGGTAGGGGTGTGGCAAGTTCTAGAGCACAGGTCTTGAGTACTATTGCAGGAATGTTGTCAGCACCTATAGCTTTTGCAGTCTCCAGTGCCTTCAGTCATTTCTTAATATCATGCGGAGTGAATCGAACTGGCTGAAAACTGGCATCTGTGATGATGGGGACTTCAGGAGGAGGCCAAGATGGATCATCAAGTCAACACTTCTGGCTGAAGATTGTTGCAAATGCTTCAGCTTTATCTTTTGCATTGATGTGCTGGGCTCCCCCATCATTGAGGATGGGGATATTTGTGGAGCCACCTCCTCCAGTTAGTTGTTTAATTGTCCACCACCATTTACGACTGGATGTGGCAGGACTGCAGTGCTTAGATCTGATCCGTTGGTTGTGGGATCGCTTAGCTCTGTCTATCACATGCTGCTTACGCTGTTTGGTACGCAAATAGTCCTGGGTTGTAGCTTCACCAGGTTGACACCTCCTTTTCAGGTATGCCTGATGCTGGTTCTGGCATGCCCTCCTGCACTCTTCATTGAACCCGGGTTGGTCCCCTGGCTTGATGGTAATGGCAGAGTGGGGGATATGCTGGACCATGAGGTTGCAGATTGTGGTTGAGTACAATTCTGCTGCTGCTGATGGCCCACTGCGCCTCATGGATGCCCAGTTTTGCATTGCTAGATCTGTTCGAAATCTATCCCATTTAGCAAGATGGTATAACCACACAACACGATGGAGGGTATCCTCAAAGTGAAGACAGGGCTTTGCCTCCACAAGGACTGTCACTCCTACCAGTACTGTCATGGAGAGATGCATCTGCGACAGGCAGATTGGTGAGGACAAGGTCAAGTATATATTTCCCTCTTGTTGGTTCCCTCACCATCTGCCGCATACCCAGTCTAGCAGCTATGTCCTTTAGGACTCGGCCAGCTCCGTCAGTAGTGGTGCTACCGAGCCACACTTGGTGATGGACATTGAAGTCCCCCACCCAGAGTACATTCTGTGCCCTTGCCACCCTCAGTGCTTCCTCCAAGTGGTGTTCAACATGGAGAAGTACTGATTCATCAGCTGAGGGAGGGTGGTAGGTGGTAATCAGCAGGAGGCTTCCTTGCCCATGTTTGACCTGATGTCATGAGACCTCCTGGGGTCCGGAACTGATGTTGAGGACTCCCAGGACAATTCCCTCCCGACTGTATACCACTGTGCCGTCACCTCTGCTGGGTTTGTCCTGCCGGTGGGACAGGATATACCCATGCATGATGATCGCGGTGTCTGGGACATTGTAAGGTATGATTCTGAGAGTGCGACTATGTTAGGCTGTTGCTTGACTGGTCTGTGAGATAGCTCACTCAACTTTGGCACAAGCCCCCAGATGTTAGTCAGGAGGACTTTGCCGGGTCAACAGGGCTGGGTTTGGCATGGTCGTTTCCGGTGCCCTAGGTCAATGCCAGGTGGTCCGTCCGGTTTCATTCTTTATTGACTTTGTAGCAGTTAGATAAAACTCAGTGACTTGCTAGGTCATTTCAGAGAGCATTTAAAAGTCAACCACATTGCTGTGGGTCTGGAGTCACATGTAGGCTAGGATGGCAGATTCCTTCCCTAAAGGACATTAATGAACCAGATGGGTTTTTACAACAATTGACCATGTTTTCACGGTCATCATTAGACTAGCTTTTTTTTAAATTCTAGATTTATTAATTGAATTCAAATCCCACTTTCTGCTATTCGGAACCATGTCCCCAGGACAATACCCTGGGTTACTAGTCCAGTGACCGTACCACAACGCCACCGCCTCCTCTAAAGACCACACGCTGTACTGAAGTTGTGGCCTAACCAATGGTTTATACAGTTCCAGCATAACCTCCCTGCTCTTGTATTCTATACCTCGGTTAATAAAGGAAAGAACTCCATATGCCTTCTTAACCTTATCAACCTGTTCTGCTACCTTCAGGGATCTGTGGACATTCACTCCAAGGTCCTTCATTTCCTGTACACCTCTCAGTATTCTCCCAGTAATCGTATATTCCTTTGCCTTGTTTGACCTTCCCAAATGCATTGCCTCACACTTTTCCAGGTTGAATTTCATTTGCCACTTTTCTGCCCACCTGACCAGTCCATCAATATCTTCCTGCAGCCCACAGCTGTCCTCCTCGCTATCAACCACACGGCCAATTTTTGTGTCATCTGCAAACTTCTTGTTCATGCTCCCTACATTTACATCCAAATCATTAATATGCCTATGAAAGTACTTCCATTTTGTAATATTTTTGAGGACTCGTGTTTTAGAATTGTAGAGATGGATTCATTGGAGGACTGAAGTGATTCCATAGATGCTGGATGTTTTTTTTTAAAGGGTCACTGGAAGGACTCTGCTTAAAAACAACATTTAGTGAATGTCACATGCCTTCAGCTAAGTAAACAACAGGTGCCTTCTGACCATGGGAGTAGTTTACAAGAGAAGTGACATGTCAAGATTTATGGTGCTCAAGAGTGTTTTTTTTTTAATACTATTTTGAGTCAGTTGGGTTTGTAGCCTGCTGAAACACTCAGCTCATCTTTTCTCATCTCTTTGAGAAACTATGCAAAAAGTCCAGTGTGTGATAGCTGTAATGCCTGATGCTGCATTTCTCCTGAGAAGCTTTTGGAAGACTTTCTCTTGACATGTCCTGAACGAACTGCTTCGGAAAAGATCCCAGTGACCCATCTATATGTACTCGGATGCCAGACTGTATGCCATCTGGAACATAACATATCTTATCCTTTTTCTTCAAAAATTAACAAGTACTTTGACAAAAGCATCTTTATTTTTCCTTTAACTGTTGTGTGTGTGTGTGTGTGTGTTGGGTATTTAGAAGGAATATATATATATTTACATGTTTCAAACTGTGTTAAAGCTTTGCATCTTTATTGACTAAGTCTTGTTTTATAATAAATTAATACTTTTGTTGTCTATTAAGGAAACCTGGTTGGTGGATTTTATTCTGAAATTAAAATAGATAGCGTATATAATTGGCCACATCGGTAACTGGGTACACATTTAAATATATGTTGTGACCTGTGGAGAAGTGGAACTAGAGAAAGACAGTGCACTCCTCTTGCCTTGGTCCTAACAGTATATACCACAAAAGGCAGGGACCTCGCACTGAGCCCTGTGGAATTCCACTGGAAACAGCCTTCCAGTTTCAAAAACACCCATCAACAATTGCACTTTGTTTCTTGCCACAATTTTGTATCCATCTTGCTACATTTCCCTGAATCCCATGGGCTTTTATTTTCTGAGCCATTCTGCCATGTGAGACCTTGTCAAAAGCCTCGCTAAAATCCGTGTAGACCACATCAACTGCACTACCCTCATTAATCTTCCTTGTTAATTCTTCAAAAAGTTCAATCAAGTTATTCAGACAAGATCTTCCCTTAACAAATCCATGCTGACTATCCTTTATTAATCTGTGCCCTTCTAAATGACAGTTTATCCTGTATCTCAGAATTGATTCCAATAATTTGCCCACTACTGAGGTTAGACTGACTGGCATGTACTTATTTGGTCTATTCCTTGCTCCCTTTTTAAACTAAGGTACAACGTTAGCAGTCTTCCAATCCTCTGGCACCATACCTGTATCCAGCGAGGACTGTAAAATGATGGACAGACCTTCCACTATTTCCTCTCTGGCTTCTTTTAAGAGCCTGGGGTACATTTCATCCAGCCCTCATGATTTATGTACTTTCAAGGATGCAAATCCCATTAATGCTTCCTCCCTCCCTATGTTTATCACATCCAATACTTCTCACCCCTCTTCCTTGACGACAATATCTGCATCGTCCCCTTCTTTTGTGAAGACAGGTGCAAAGTATTCATTAAGAACCATACCAACATCTTCCGCCCCTACACATAGGTTACCTTTTTGGTCTTTTTTGGCCCTATTCTTTCCTTTGTTATCTTTTTACTCCTAATGTATTGATAAAACATCTTTGGGTTCACTTTGATTTTACTTGCCAATATTCATTCATGCCCTCTCTTGGTTTTCCTAATTTCCTTTTTGATTTCACTCCTTGACTTTCTGTACTCCTCTCGGATTACTGTAGTATTGAGTGCTCGGTGTCAGACATAAGCTTTACTTTTCTGCCTTATCTTACCCTGTAAGCAACTTGACATCCATGTGGCTTTAGATTTGGCTGTTGCACCCTTTTTCTTTGTAGAAACATGTTTACTCTGAACCCCTTGAAACTCCCTTTTGAATGCCTCCCATTGCTCTGACACTGATTTACCTTCAAGTAGCTGTTTCCAGTCCACTTTCACTAAGTCACTCCTCAACTTAGTACAATTGGCCTTGCCCCAGTTGAGTACTCTAACTCCTGTTCTATCCTTGTCCTTTTCCATAATTATGTTAAAACTGACTGAATTCTGATCACTACCACCAAAATGCTCTCCCACTACCATTCTTTCCACCTGCCCATCTTCATTTCCTAAAACTAAGTCTAAAACTATGGCCTGTCTTGTTGGACTTGCTACATACTGGGCAAAAAGATTCTCCTGAATGCACCTCAAGAATTCTGCTCCCTCAATTCCTTTCACACTAAAACTATCCAGTTAATACTGGGGTAGTTAAAATCCCCTACTATTACTGCCCAATTGTTTTTGCACTTCTCAGAGATTTGCCTACATATCTGCTCTTCTATCTCCCTCTGACTGTTTGGGGGTCTATAGTACACTCCCAGCAATGTGATTGCCCCTTTCTTGTTCCTTAGCTCGATCCATATGGCCTCATTTGATGAACCTTCCAAGACATCATCCCTCCTCACAGCTCCTGAGTCACCTTCTCACTCCCATTACCCTGTTCCATTTATCTTCCCCATCACTCCCCATTCTCCTTGCTACTCCGTACACTTGACTCATCGCCCACACCCCTCTTCCTTTCAGTCTTCTATTTGAACCTCACACCACTATCAGCTCAAAGCCTTCTGCTACCACTATTCACACACATCAACTTCCCATCTCACCAAGACATTATATCTTCTCTCCACCTGTTTTCCAACTCTGTTTTTGTTTTAGCCTACCCTTATATGCCATCCTCTGCTTAGAATGAACCCATGCTAAACATACCAACTTAGCTCCAGACTGCAAAATCATGAGGATGAACTAGAAGTCACAATGAATTTTGATTCTTATGAACATCTTATTCTGGGTGCTTTCCTCTGCCCATTTCTGTTCCCCTTTTAAAATGGTGAGTGTTGATAACTGGTAAGAAGGACCCCAGCTGTATGAGGGAAATGAACTAGTGAGCATGCCAATAACCGTTTCATCGCAGCAACTTTTTCACGTAAATGCCACTGAAAATGAATAGAAGTAAAAGGTGTTAAAAGATGATCATGTTTCTTTATAACTATTTTTGAAGACGTTTCTAATGGTGGGACTCTCTCTTTAATATGTTGTAGTCTAACCTTTCATCATGAATCAGCCACCTTGGTTTTCAGCTGTTTACCAATGTCTGTCATGATATGATGCAGATAAATTGTAACAGCAGATGCTCTTTCTTGTATAATTAGAGCTGAGTTTTATCCTTTTCGCTAATCTGCACACAAGAAATTATTGGCCTATACATGTTTAAAAAATGATAGGTTGCACCACTTCCACTTATTGGTTTTTACATGTCTAAAAAGGGCTATATTACACAACCATACTGTTTGTATTTAATTATATAGCATTTTAAATGTTATTTTCTCTTCCAACTTATTTATCCTGGTGGCATAGAAACAGGGTGCAGCTGGAAGCAACAGTAATGAGGACAGATGTTTCACAGAATTGATCCTGCCAGCAGCTGAAAACTAACTAGATTTCCCTTCCACCTTCTCAGCCCCTTCCCATGCCACATACCACATCTGAGAAAGACAAGAAAGCAACTAGCTCCTAGATATGGACCAGCCTCATTCGCAATCGACCATCAAGATATTTTTGAGGATGGTCCCCCAGAGCACCTAATTCCCCATTCTGTTTGGGAAATGAGTCAGTTCTACCAAGCACCTCTTTTTGACAGTTTTGCCAAGATTGGGTGTGTGGAGAGAGAGAGAGAGAGAGAGAGAGAAACAGTATGCAGCAGTGATTCCAGGCAGCACAGTTAATGAGCAGACCCTAGTTACATCACATTATAGACATTCCTAGTTCCCACTCGTCTCATGCAGCTATATGTAAATCACACACAAATTAAATGAATCACAGCATGATGCCCCCCATGATATAAACCCCACTTTCCAGTCTGCCCCCCAAAATCCTTGACTCCCTTGTCGATCAAAAATCTATCAAACTAAGCTTTGAATATATTCAATGACCCAGCCTCCACTGCTCTCCGGGGAAGAGAATTCCACAGACTAATGACCCTCCAAGAGAAAAAAAATTCCCTTTATCTCAGTCTTAAATGGGAGATCCCTAATTTTTAAAATGTGTCAGCTAGTTCTAGACTCTCCCACAAGGGGAAACATCCTCTCAGTATTCACCCTGTCAAGTCCCCTCAGGGTCTTATATGTTTCAATAAGATCACCTCTCATTCTTCCAAACTCCAATGGGTATGGGCCCAACCTGTTCAACCTTTCCTCATAAGATAACCCCTTCATCCCAGGAATCTTCTCTGAACTGCTTCTAATTCAATTATATCTTTATTTAAGTAAGGAGACAAAAACTGTACGCAGTACTCCAGATGCAGTCTAAGACCCTGTACAGCTGTAGAAACACTTCCCTACTTTTATACTCGATTCCCCTTGCAATAAACGCAAACATTCATTTGCCGTCCTAACCACTTGCTGTACCAACATACCAATTTTTTATGATTCATGTACCAGGACACCCAGATCGCTCTGCACCATAGAGTTCTGCAGTCTCTCTCCATTCAAATAATATACTGTTTTTCTATTCTTCCTGCCAAAGTGGTCAAGTTCACATTTTCCCACACTATACTCCATCTGCCAAATTTTTGCCCACTCACTTAAGCTATCTAAATCCCTTTGTAGACTCTTTCTGTTCTCTTGACAGCTTACTTTCCTACCTAGGCCCGAAGTGCTGAAATCATTATAAACATCTGTAGGGTTGTCCTGGCTGGGGTCAACTAATAGCTCAAATTAGGAATATTTATGCATTTGCGATCTGAATGATTTACATAAACACTTAAAACTGCCAGTCATTTAGAGTCATAGAGTTATACAGCAGAGAAACAGGCCCTTCGGCCCATCGTGTCCGTGCCGGCCATCAAGCACTTACCTATTCTAATCCCATTTTCCAGCAATTGGCCTGTAGCCTTGTATGCTATAGCATTTCAAGTGCTTATCTAAATACTTCTTAAATGTTGTGAGGGTTCCTGCCTCTACCATCTCTTCAGGCAGTGCATTCCAGATTCCAACCACCCTCTGGGTGAAATTTTTTTTCCTCAAATCCCCTCTAAACCTCCTGCCCCTTACCTTAAATCTATGCCCCCTAGTTATTGACCCCTCCGCTAAGGGAAAAAGTTTCTTCCTATCTAACCTATCAATGCCCCTCATAATTTTGTATACCTCAATCAGGTCCCCCCTCAGCCTTCTCTATTCTAAGGAAAACAACCCTAGCCTTTTCAGTCTCTCTTCATAGATGAAATGCTCCAGCCCAGGCAACATCCTGTTGAATCTCCTCTGCACCCTCTCCAGTGCAATGACATCCTTCCTATAGTGTGGTACCCAGAACTGTACACAGTACTCCAGCTGTGACCTAACTAGCGTTTTATACAGCTAGCTTCTTTCACTAACATCTTTTAGGTCTGGCCTCTATGTGACTCCAGACCCACAGTAATGTGGTTGACTGTTAACAACCCTCTGAAAATGCCTAGCAAGCCACTCAGTTGTATTCGAGAAGGTGACTCAGCACTACCTTCTCAAGGGCAACAAGGGATGGTCAATAAATGCTGGCCTTACCAGTGACATCTACATCCTGTGAATGAATAAAAACAAGGCTCAATTTACTATCAAGTTAAGGCCTCCTGTTAGAAACATAGAAAATAGGAGCAGGAATAGGCCAATTGGCCCTTCGAGCCTGCTCTGCCATTCATCATGATCATGGCTGATCATCTAGTCTCTGCAGTTTTAATAGGGCATTTTCTCTATTACTGTTGATCCTCTCTAGTGTTCTAGAGCAAGAGAATGCAAAATGAAACGAAAAAAAAATCACAATTAGTTGGCACATTGCAGGCGAGTGAGTTGATAAGTCTCTAAAGTGACCAGATTCTCCTGAGGCCCATATCAATAGTACACTGGTCTACTGGTTTATTTATAGCTTGGAACCAAAGGCAATTTTTAAAAAGTGTTATGACTCCTTGCCAACAGTTGCAACTTCTAGTTTTCCCACAATTGTCTCTTCAGTAGTTTTTTTTTTGGTTTACTCTCTATCTCCTACTATTTGGACTGAGGGACTGCAAAGCATCTTGATACATCCAGGGCAAAATAAGGAGAAATTTAGTTCAAATACTCCAGCTCTTAAACTTGTGACCTTTTTATTGTTTCAGTTTCCAAGGAAAGTTCACAAGTTGCAATGGAGTTTAAATTGCATTTCTATTCTGGAGAATTTTTGAAGAGGTTGTGAAAGACAAGGGCTGAATTTTTAAAGCCCGCTGAATGCAGGTGCGGAGGCAAGCGTGATTTGAAGATTGCGTTCTCTGAGGTCGGCACTGGGACCGCCAGCTCAGAAACATGACACCAATTAAAGGGATACCATTAACAGGCTTGTTAGCAGCAGTTCTTAATTTTCAAAAGCTGGGAAATTGGTGGACACCATGTGGGGAACAACAGCATGGTGTTCAAGTCGTGAAGTGGTGGTGGGGGGGGGCCCATGAGGGCTATGGGAAAGGCTGATTAAAATTCTGCAGAGGCACAAAGTAGAGTGCAACTGCTTCAAAGGTGCCACAGAATAGCCACTGCTGCAGCTGTAAGACTTGCTTTTCTCAGTGATGGGTGGCAGGAATCCGGCGAGGGATGTGAGGCCACTGGAATCACTTGGGCAGCTGGGGTTGGCAGGGGAAGGCCTGGTGGACACACAAAGCCCAGCTGAGGGAGTTCAGATGGGAACAGGCTACTTTGACTTTGGACAGAGCAGCCAAGATGAGCTGCAGCAGATGCAACCTCCTGGATAGCAGGAGGCCAGAGGAGCACAGCAGGGGGCTGCGAGGGGGCAAAGACGCTACCCATGACATTAGGTGCATAGCCCAAGAGTCAGCTAACTGCAAATGACAGAGTGCCAGTGACGTAGGAGCCTGTGTATATTCAGGAAGAAAGTCTTGGATCTGTGTGGTCTAATCCACAATGACCTGAGGCCTCGCAGCCCCCCTGGCAGTCCATTACCTGTAGCCATCAAGGTCTCCGTCACCCTAAAACTCTATGCAACCATATTGTTGCAGGGATCAGCTGTGGACCTAGGTGGCATCTCACAGTCAGTAGCTCATCAGGTCATCAGGCAGGTCCCCGATGCCATTTTCAGGAGGGTAGGCGACCACATCCACTTTGACAGAGATGAGCCTGCAGAGGCACAGAGGGCATTGGGTTCTTCCTCCATCACAGGATTCCCCAGCTGCAAGGCATCATTGCTTGTGCCCATGTGGCCATCAAGGCATCCAGTGATGGCCAGTGAGATCCATCAAATGAAAGGCTTGCAATCCCTTAACATCCAACTGGTCTATAACCATAACAAGACCTTTCTCCATGTTTGCACTCACTTTCCTGGCAACTGGCATGACTCCTTCATTTTCTGTCAGTCCAGGCTGCCTCAGATCTTCACGCCATCCCCAAAGTGTGTGGATGGCTCTAAGGGGACAAAGGAAATCCATTGAAGAGATGGCCAATGTACCCTAAAACAGGCATAGAGGTGAAAGAACCAATGCCACCTGCTCAGCAGGCCAACCATTGAGATGGCCATCGGGTTTCTGAAGATGCGATTCCGGTGTCTGGGTGCCCTCCAATACCCTCCTGCAAGGGTCTCTGTCATTGTGGATGTCTGCTGTGCTCTCCATGACATAGCCCGCTAGAGAGGTCAGTGCGGCCCTGGAATGAGACAGCTCGTCAGGGGAGGAGCAGGAGGTAAGAGAGGAGGAGGAAGTGGGGATAGAGGGGAATAACACTGAACAGAGAGGTGCCCCTGCTGCACAATGAGGTGGCCTCCTCCTGCCACCCTCCAGAAAGAGGACCTCCCTCCTCTCCTTCATGGCCTCCAGCATTAGGTCCAGGTGGACAATGGTGAAGCAAAGTTCTGACTAATCCCTAGTGCCAGGCCTCCAGTTCCCCTGTGACATTTCACTTCCCTCTGGTGAAGTGGAAGGCAGACTTCTCCCTCAGGAAAACCAGCAGCCTCAGTGATGGCTGCCATAGGGTGTCTACATGAGCCCCACATTTGATCTGAATCACCTCCATTTTCAATCCCACTGGCTCTAAGTGGACAGGAAACCTGTCTCCATAACAATTTAGGACTTACCTATTTGAAGATTGCAATCTGAATCAGATTCCCACAGGAGGCAAGTTTCTGACCCAAAACCAAACTTGGTTCCTGTTTCCCACCTCTGTGATGAAAATGTAGCCCTCGAGATTTGGAGTCTCTTATTACAACCAATTGACAAGTACAAAAAATCAGGTTAGTCTTCTGACCACTTCCAATAGATCCAAATGCTTTACATACCTTTTACTTTCATGTAGATGTATTTTTGTAACCGGCTGGTATTCCTGGTGCTCTGGATATCAGAAGAAATGATGGCAATTAAAGGGCATTTGATTGAAAGTTATGACTTTTGTTTCTGGACACCAGACCTTCCCTGCAGTGCACAAATGTATTTATGATCTCCATTGGCAAACTGACCATTCAGTCCACCTCAATGCTGCCTTCAGAGGGGAAGACTCTAGAGGTGCTTCTACATTTCTCCAACAGCAGTAGAGTTGCCATCAACAATGGGGCTATTGCCAAGGCCAGAACTGTAAAATAAAAACTGCAGTGAATAATTTTTGTACAGATGTAGCAGTTGCAATTGTACAATTACCAGTAAAGAAAGAGAGAGTTTGCATTTATAGAATGTCTTTCACACGCTCACAATCTCAAAGTACTTCCCAATCAGAGATTTAATTTTGCATTCTGATAAGTAGACAAAGACGGCAACCAGTTTGAACACAGCAATATCCCACAAACAGCAATATGTTATTTTGATGGTGTTGGTTGAACCACAGCATTCTCACTCTGTGTAGGTTCAAAGGAAACTTACGCTGCCATTGGCAGAGGCCTGAAAGGCTGGGAACTTAATGATCTTGAAACTCTTAAAGCAAAGCAATTTAATTTTTTTTAAGCCACCTTCACTTGCAGCTCATCCATGCAATACATCATCCTTGACAATAAGTATGTCCCAAGACTATCTAATTGACTGTACCAACACAACTAGATGTGTCTATCACACTCTGATTCTTCTTTATCTACACTATATTTTGCATGTTTGTTACTTTTGGATATTTTATTAATGCCTAAATATTTGATTCCAGATTTGGTGTAACTGCAGGTCCCATTCTGCTTGAAAATTATTGATGAAGATTTGGCAATCTCTCAACAATCCAACACCAACAGAGCAGAAACAAGCATTTCACGATTGGTCCTGCTATATGAACAGTTCACTGACACTTCAGCTCGTCTAAGTGCTAACTGGTAACAGAGAACTTGTTTTAAAAGGAGTCAACCACAAATTGCATGAATTGTTACCTCAAAACAGGCTCTGTTCCCATCTAGCTGTAGAGAAGGATCAAATAAAGTTGCATTATTTTACAAATTAACATCTTTCAGTTTAATATACTGTCTTATATTCATGTTTACAGCTAGTTTGAATAATTACAGATTGATTGAATTAAATTTCAAAAATAAAATACGTTTGTTTGAAAAAGTGATAAATTGAACTGTAGCTGCTATAATCCAGTTTAAAAACCTCAAATGTCATGGGTAATTCTAATCAAGTTGTTGACAAGATCAACACTTTGTTTAAATCAAACCTTTCAATTAAAAAAAAACTAGATCAAGTAAAGGACCATTGCACCGGACCCAGCAAAGGACCATCACACCAGACCCAATAAAGGATCATCACAATTGACTCAGTTAAAGAACTATCAACTAATAAAACAGAAGAACAATACAAACCCATCTGGGTTACTACCATTATGTTGCCTTGCTGTTCCAGAATGACATGGGGCTGCTCCAGTTCCAACCCCATCTTAAAACAGTCTTAAAACTGCCTTGCCTCAAAGTATGCGGTGAATTTAAGATTATTTGTTGCTCTTAATGATCAAAACAGAGTAATAATTAAAGGAACAAATATTTTTATTTTCAGTGGAATTACCAGCATCAAAGTGTCTACACACTTATATTATCTGTCTGTATCTGTGTTTCAGACCTCATATTCGTGCCATCCCTAATCCGCCTACATAACATCACCCAACTTTGCCCCGTCTCAGCTCATCTGCTGCTGAAACCCTCCTTCTTGCCTTTTTTACCCCTAGACTTGACTATTCCAACTGGTTTCCCACATTCTACTCTCCGTAAACTTGAGGTCACCCAAAACTCTGCTGCCTGTGTCTTAACTCGCACCAAGTCGCACTCCCCTATCACCCCTGTGCTCCCTGACCTACATTGGCTCCCAGTCAAGCAATGTCTTAATTTTAAAATTCTCATCCTTGTTTTCAAATTCCTCCATGACCTCGCCCCTCCCTATCTCTGCAATCTCTTCCAGCCACACAACCTTCTGAGATATCTGTGCTCCTCTAATTCTGGCCTCTTGTGCATTCCTGATTTTAATCGCTGCACCATTGGTGGCCGTGCCTTCAGTTGCCTAGGCCCCAAGCTCTGGAACACCCTCCTACACCCCTCTGCCTCACCGCCTCGCTTTCCTCCTTTAAGGCGTTCCTTAAAACCTACTTCTTTGACCAAGCTTTTGGTCATCTGACCTAACATCTCATTTTGTGGCTCGGTGTTGTATTTTGTTTTATATTGCTCCTGTGAAGCACCTTGGGACATTTTATTATGTTAGAGGCACGATATAAATATAAATTGTTGTTGTGATGGTTTTATGAAAGAGGATTAATATATAAAGAGTGTGTGGGAGAATGGCAGACTAGGAATCAGACCAAGACAGAGAAGGCAAGCAAGACTGAGGTAGGGAGATGAACTCTGGAGAATGGCAGCATAGTATCATAGCACAAAAAAAAACAAGAGCAGGAATAGCCTGGAAAAACAAAACAGGGACCAGCAGCAGCCTGGAAAACTAAAGGAAAAGTAGGACTAGTCTGGAAAAAGGAAACAACTGAGGAGCAGCAGCCTAGAACAGAACTGCAAAAAATAAGACCTAGAGGAAGAGGAGTGTACAGCAGCAGATGAGTGATTAGCAAGAAAGACAGTGGTAGCAAAATTAAAGGATTAAATGGCAAATGGAATTTAATCCTGAGAAGTGTGAGGTGATGAATTTTGGGAGGACTAACAAGACAAGGGAATATACAACAGATGGTAGGACCCTAGGAAGTACAGAAGGTCAGAGGGACCTTGCTGTACTTGGCCATGGATCACTGAAGGCAGCAGCACAGGTTGATAAGGTGGTTAGGAAGGCATGTGGGATACTTGCATTTAGTAGCCGAGGCATAGAATATAAGAGTGGGGAGGTTATGATGGAGCTATATAAATCACTAGTTAGGCCACAGCTGAAGTACTGTGTACAGTCCTGGTCACCACACTATAGGAAGGATGTGATTGCACTGGAGAGGGTGCAGAGGAGATTCACCAGGATGTTGCCTGGGCTGGAACATTTCAGCTATGAAGAGAGACTGGATAGGCTAGGGTGGTTTTCTTTGGAGCAGAGTAGGCTGAGGGGGGACCTGATTGAGGTATACAAAATTATGAGGGGCATTGATAGGATAGATAGGAAGAAACTTTTTCCCTCAGCGGAGAGATCAATAACCAGGGGACATAGACTTAAGGTAAGGGGCAGGAGGTTTAGAGGGGATTTGAGGAAAAAAATTTAACCCAGAGAGTGGTTGGAATCTGGAACACACTACCTGAAGAGGTGATAGAGGCAGGAACCCTCACAACATTTAAGAAGTATTTAGATGAGCACTTGAAACGCCATAGCATACAAGGCTGCGGGCCAAGTGCTGGAAAATGGGATTAGAATAGGTAAGTGCTTGATGGCCAGCACAGACACGATGGGCTGTATAACACTATGACTCTATAAAATGGGTCAGAGCAGTGGCAGCATGACAACTGTATTCAAGAGTCACCTCCCGAAAACTGAGTACCAAAAGCAAAGGTCTCATACTGCAGTCCCCTACTCCCACAAGGCTTCAGCTGTCTGACACCATTTTCAAATCTAGGAAGTTATTTACAGATTTTCAAGTCACAAATTTACACTTTTTTTACTGCTTTAAAAAAAGCTAATTTACAACATGATCCTCCCACCTCTAGACCCAAGATTGGGTTACCTCACCACTGCCAGAAATACCAAAAAAAAACTGGATTAAGAGACTTCATTACAATCGAAAAACTGTGCAGAGCAACAAATGCATATTTTTATATAATCTGTGCTGCATTCACAGTAAAAAGATTATTTCAAGATTCAAGTTTAATTAAAATGATCTTGAGTCTCATAATTATGTCAGAAGAGAATAAAATCAGACCCTTTTCCTTTCCAAAGCATCATGCTTGCATCTTACACCTACAAAACAAGTTGCTAAATGTCTTTCCAAATGTAGCGTACAGTTTGTCAGGTTACAGATTGTAAGCATTTCCTGTCATCTCTTTCCTCCAGCTTTATTTATGTGGGCAAATTACCAATTCTATCAGGAGGAGATTCTGCAGAGCTGAAGCCTAGACAAACATTCTGTGACTGGTGCTATTTATACTGTCCCATGTCTGTTCAGACCAAGTCCCATCTTATAACCACTGTATTTTTTTAGTTGCATTTTTGGCAAATGCTTCCTTGAACATAGCAGACCCACAGCTCTTGTGGCATTTTCCTTTTGGTACTTCATCATGTAGTTAGTACGTGCTGCATCCACAGTGTGCTGATGATATAAGGATGCATGTTGAATCAAGTGGCAAGCGCACTGATCAAGTGAAATACTCTTTCCTGAATGGTTTTGAGCTTCTTGAGTGTCATTGCTGTTGCACCCATTCAGGCAAATTCTGAGTATTCTGTGATAGTTCTGACTTGAGACATGCAAAAGGCAAAGAGAGACTTTGAAGGATTAGAGCTCAACAACTCATCACAAATTACCCATCCTTTGCCCTGCTTTTGCACTCACGGTGATGATGTGGCTTGTCTAGAAATCATTCTGGCCAGTGATGAACCCTAGGATATTAATGGTGAGAGACTTAGTGATGGTGGTGCCATTAAAGGTCGAGGAGAGATGGCTGGGCTTTTTCCTGTTCGACCTTTTCATTACCTCGGACTGATGTGGCACAAATGTTAGTTGCCATTTGTCAACTTACATCTGGATGTTATCCAAGTTCTGCTGTAGATTAGCACGGGCCCCTTCATTATTGGAGGAGTTGTAAATGGAGCTGAATACTGTGAAATAATCAGCGAACCTGATCTTACAACAAGAGGATGCTTATTGATGGTAGTTAAGCCAAGGACTCTTCCCTAAGTAACACCTGCAGCAATGTTGTGGGGCTGTTAAATTTGGCCTCTGACAATCACAATCATCTTCCCGTGTCTCAGCCACTGAAGGCTTTCCCTTTGACCACCACCCACCACCCCCCCCCCCCCCCCCCCCGCCCCCCCCATGGACCAGTTTTGCTAGGACCCGATGTCATACTTGGTCAAATGCTGTCTTGTATCATAGAATCTTACAGCACAGGAGTAGGTCATATGTCCCATCATGCCTATGTTGGCTCTTTGAAAGAGCTATCCAACTGGTCCCAAATGGAGATCAAACTATGGGGAGAAACTGGAGGCTTTTCTTTCCTGAGTCATTCTTGCACATATCCTGGTAGCCAGCTTACAACTGCATTGATGGGAGGGCTGGAAATCAGCAACTGCTATACTGTTGATTACAGATAGTATGTGGAGGAAAACCAGCAGGGAGGACTCAGGCCCTCAAAAGCTACAAAAAAATAATTCAACACTTTGAATTTTCAATGTTGGCAAGTTGTGATTTCAATAAGTGTGTTACATAAATCTGCTTTCCTTGGTGATATTATGTGAACACCACACATTTACAATGTCTGCATAGTCTGCATTAAATTATTTTTTAAAATCATTTTTAAATTGGTACTTTAACTCTAATCTGGCCTCGTTCTTTTAATAGAGTCAATTTTATATTTGTCGCAAAAGTATTTAACTGGGTTGTCTTTCTTACCTTTGCATCTGTGAATAAAAATGGAAATCTGCAGTCAGAAAAAGGTATCTTTATAAAATCTATTCTCAGCAAGTATAAAATGAGGTGCACAATAAACAGCATTTCCTTAAAAAAACACAGTCCTGAGCAATTGAGTCATCGTTTATTTTATGCATAGTTTAAACATTCTACTGTAAACCTTTGAGAATTAACCCGCATTGGGGACTTGCTATTTTAAACTAACCCAATTACAAACAGCCAGCTGGAGTGGAAACTTGCACTGTGATGCCTGCTAAAGGGTTACTGCAGCTAAGGAAAGATGCAGACACAGTAGTAAATAGGAGGATAAATATCTTTTTCACAGATGCAATTAATAGTGCAATTAATGTAGACATTTCACTGATGGAAAGGGGAAACTCTGTACTGCGGTTTACATCCACGTATTGTATCAACAGGAAGTAGAATTCACTTCCTTGGCTCTCCTGCCAAAAGTTATTTAAACTGATGATCTTGAGGTAAGTAGCAGCAGAAGCAAGCCAGTCGTTTTGCGTAAATACTCAGCGGAGTCCGCTTCTTCACCAGGAGGTCACTTCTCTTGCACCACCCCGCGAACCAGTTTAAGTCTGCGTAGCACCACTGAAATGATAACACTGCAAAGTCAGCTGACTGCAGTGTCACAGTGCTGCTGGTTTCTTCACGATCGCAACTGCCAGAAAGCTAGCTCTTAGTGCTGCAGTTTTCCAGTCGCAGTGCGGCAAAGCAGACGCTGCAGCAGGCTCAAAGCAGCAATAGGATTCTTTCACCTACGCCGTCGGTCTTGTGGGAGAAAAAGATTATCGAGTGAAATAGCAATAGAAACTGCCTACTAGATTTACAGGTTAATTTTCCTGGCATACAGTGCTTTCAGTTAAGTAAAGGGACCATAAAAGAGGTCTGTGCCCACAAAGCTAGGATGAGAGCCTTTGATGAAGGATGTCTTGCGTTCCCTGCTTCTTTATTCATAGTTTCCTGTGCCATGCTGATATACCTGCAAGGTCGAGACAAAGGATACAGTACTTTTCATCAACCATTTGATCAAGGCCTTTTTTTGCAACTACGCAGCTTGATGGTTCAGTCTTAGCACAGATCAGGGATCACAGTAATAACATGGATTGACAACAGTATCTGTCTCTGGCTTAGCACAGAACTCAAATTAGAGGCCAGACTTGCTGACCTACTTCACTTCAAATCATTCTTGGATGCAGGGCAGCAGCTGTCTAGTACCAACATCACTAGCCATCGTGTGGAGAATCCCTGGGATTGCAGTGCATGTCATGCTGGAGACTGAGGAAAATGGAGTTGTACACATTCGTATTTCCAATTGCAGTTTTAAGCAGCTATAAAATCCAGACCGTCTAACTGCTTCATTGTGCTTTTGTCACTGCGTGTGGATTAAATTGCCTTTTATAACCAGCCTTTATCTGAGCTTCAACCTCTGGAATTAAAGCATCAACCTGCTTGTTCTACCTAATGGATTTCACTGAATAAATGCAATGCAGCTGGGGGCAAAGAAATAGCATCCACATAACAAGAGTGTTGTGAAAACAAAGAAAGCACAGTGTCTTCACCTGGATTGCAATATTTGCATCACTCTCTTATCCTTGATGCATCTTTACATTTTTCTACAAGAAGTTCAGGAGCTGCAGACATTGCCAGGATGTGGTATCTAATGAGCCAAAAAATAAAATGACAGCCGGTGGAGACTGCAATGGGAGACAGTATCACATTTAGGTTTTTGCCAATTTTGATGCATGTGGTATGTGAGCCAGAGCCCCAGGGGACAGGCTCTATAACGGGGGACTGATGATCACAGTTGAAAGAATAAAAAAATGACAGGCATAATGGAGAGCCTGCAGTACAGAATACCACAGAAACCCTTCGTAGATAGCAATTCCACCAGCCGCTCACAACTGAATAATTCATGGATTAAATCATCCCGGATTCACCTTTTGGATAGGCTGGTATGATTGGAATTTTGAATATATATATGTATATATAAAAATTCTCGCACGTAAAATGTCAATTTGGATCTGAAGGGCTGTCAGAAACTGGGTGCTTCATAGGAAAAAATATCTTCTGATCCCGTGATAATAAGGCTGCAAGGAATGCACATCTATCATAACAGCATTGAGTGAAATTATAGTAACAGTGATAAAAGCAAATGGATAATCCTGGTGGCATATTTTATTTTTTTTGTTTGCTTTGTTGTGCTGAGTCGGGCTGTTACAGAATTTAGAAACTGTTTCCATCTCTCAAATGTGTTGTTGCTGAAGGATTAACTTTTTTTCAATATCACATGAATCCTTTTTCTAATATGGTGTGTGTCTGTACCTTCAGATGCACAGAGTCCCACAGTTTTATTGGGACCACATTAGCCTGGTAACTGATACAGAACCAAAAAAAAGGCCCTTTAAAAATTGAGGCACCATAGTGCAGCATAGCAGTCACTTAAACACTCAGTGCAGACTGGCACAGCTAATTTCCATTGTTCTCATGAAATCCCACCTATATGCGCAGAGGATGAAGAATATCATGATGGCAACAGCGACTCTTCATCTGCGCAATATTTGTCCATTTTCCAACCTTCTATAATCTTTCAGAACCACAGCATTAGTCATTTTCATCAAGAGACTCATTACTTAAGAAATGTGATTGGAGAATTACGTGCAAAATATATTAACGTCTGCTTGGAAAGCTGCTGGAATGAGGTTTATCAGCACAACAGCCGTAAAAGCCATGGAGAGAAAATGCAAAGTTTAATAACAAGACAGTAGGATTGTTTATTTTATCCATAAACAGTAAGTAAATATCCCTCATGTAAAGTTGTTTTTAATTTTGTTTCCTGTGTCGACACTTAATACAAGGTGACTGAATTATGGAGCTCAAAAAGGTCTTGACTTTGGTCGAAGATTGTTAGAGAAGAATTTAGTGTTTCTTATTAATTCACAAAAATCAGCTTCTAAAGTACTGCACTGCAGCTAATGCAAAACTGAACAGATTGCTTTTAAGGTTGTCACATATAGTAAAGCAATGTTATTCTGTTTCTAGAATGTTGTATATTTTGCTAACCTTGGTTAAATAAAGCAAATCCATTATGGTTCCAAACCAGACTGATACAGATTTATGTTTTACATTAGAACGCCATAAGTCTTCCAACAGCAGAAGGGCAAGTACTTTATTACAGCATCAGAAATATCAGTTTGATTCTGCATTATCTATACAGTGCAAAGGTTTAAAAGCTGATTTTAGCTATCAGTAAAAAGCATTGAATATTTCTTCAGTATCAATCAGCATTACTACAGGTATTGAAACATCAAAATATGCTGATGATTTTAACAAAGCCAATTTTTAATTCGTTGGTGTAGCTGGAGCCACCTTAGATATATCTGACATACAGAACAAAAAAAGAAACTCAATTATACTATCCAAATATGTTTTGATATATTTGTTGGGAGAGTTTCAGTTTCCACATCACATTTTCACTGATCAATTTTGTAAAGAGAAGCTGAACTTAACTGATTCAGTGCTTCAGTGGAATTGGGTACGATGTATATTTTCTCATGGATATTTAATTTCAGACCAAATGAAGGCCATGTATGTGCATATGTGTTCATAAGAGTGAAAATGTTGATTTATACACCCCTTTTATGCTTTGACTTGATGAGGGGGTGTAGGGGGTGATGCACAAGTGGTCAGAGTCATTTGAAATGGGCTTGATTTACATTGGTGTCAATTTGATACTCAGTTCAAGCAGATTACAGCAGCACCTAGAGGTGAGATTTTAGGATGTCTCAGGCCTCCGCTTGCTAGATATTAGTTAGCAGAGACTATTATGTATATTTTCAGTAACTTTGCAATGTATCATTACTTTGAAGGCTATAAACTTCCTGAAGCTTTTAACATAAAACTAGAATTGAAAGCAAAATTATGAAATTTGAGACATTTAACCAACTTTTATTCCTCCTTAGTCAAGGCACTGACTACCATTTACCTCATAGGCTGATGATATAGAAACGTAGGTCAATTGAAATTCTCTGGTTTTCACATAAGTATAAATAAAAGGGTAAGGAAATAGAGTATTAACATTGACGAGGTTAAGATCCAAATAGTTATTGCTCATCTGTGTACGTCTGATATACATTCTCAGGATGCACTGTGCAATACTGACACTCCTTTGAGCATTATTGAGGAATGGTGCTTCATACCACAGGCATACACTGTTTGTGTGGTAGCGTTCAGCCATTTTACACTTGCTGTTGTATTTAACCAAAATGATGGATTAATGAATTCCAGCTCTGCTATCATCAACCTATCAAGAATCAACCCTTCTCACCTTTATCTAGGATGTTAAGCATGTAGCTATCTTTCCAGTAAAAGTCCATAGATGCTGACATTTGGGGCTACGTAAAACATACAGCCACAAGTTTTAATATAAATCTGCTTCCGCACACACACACACACACACCTTCTCTGTCCATCTACTCAGGCTGAATTAGTTACCTCTCCAGACTTCATGAACCCACAAAATCAGCCAGGATTGGGGCATTTCCTGTGGTGGACTGATGTCCTATTCCATTAGGGATGCAGCCCAAAGAAGCAGCCACAAAGATCCATGACCATTTCTCCAAGATCCTGCATGCCTCCCTCTGTAAACTCTTCTAACTCATTCAAATACACTGTCTGAATCCTGTCTTTCATTTGCTTATTATCCCATCAGTGGCAGAGCTTTCAGCCATGTCAGTTTTACTCTTTGGAAATCTCTCCGAAATCCCTCTCCCTCCTTTTTCCTCAGACTCAGAAAGTTGTGGGTTCAAATCCCACTCCAAAAACTTGAGCGCAAAATCGCTGAAGAATTGCTGCACAGTTGGAGAGTTTAAACCGAGGCCCTGTCAGCCCTGTCAGGTGGACATAAAGGTTCCCATTGCGCTATTCAAAGAAAAGCCGAGATGTTCTCCCAGGGCAATATTTTTCCTTAACTAACGTAACTAAAACAGATTGCCTGGTCAGTATCTCATTGAAGTTTGTGGAACCTTGCAAATTGGCTGTCATGTTTCCTGTCTTACAACAGTGACCATCCTTCTAAAGTAATTCATTGGCTGTAGCGAACATTGGGATATCTTGCAGATATGGAAGATATATAAATGCAAGCCTTTTGTTTTAACCTTTAAAAATCCTTACCACAAGCCATCTTCTGACCAAGCTACAACTCCTTGCAACATTTCGTTATAATAACACTATATAAATTGAAATTCCTTTGTATATCTAAGCGAGAGTAAAAGACTGGTCTAATTTACTGATGAAGAAAAATATGGACTGCATATAATCTCAAGGAATGATAATATAAACAGTACATGTAACTGTAACGTAGCACTCAAACTGAATGTTCTTCCATGCCATCAGTATCTTGTTACCAAATACTGAACATTTAGGTTTTTTTCTAAACCTACAGTGCTGTGTCATAAGAGTATTTGTACTGTAATCTGATATGGTTTTCGCAAAGGCACAACAGATGGATTTTATAATTCAGCCTTTCAGGATTACATTTATTTTAGAAGTTTTTAAAATATCTACAGAAATAATTTTTAAATGGGAATAAATTTTGAACAACAATTTGAAAAATATACCAAAATGGATCATTTCTTCATTCTTTGGATTACCTGAAGGCACTGGAGAATTCAAGCGTTTCTAGACTTTATTCTGGAAAGAGTTTTTTTCCACAGTACTCAAAGTGTCTGCCTTCTATGAACTATTATAGACATACCCTAGCAGAAGAAAAGCTCTGGTCTTTAGATTCCCCTTCCATCATCAATAATTGATACACTGTATTAAGACTTACTGTCACATCTGCATCCTCTGTTCTGATACAAGAACGCAGGAATGACAAAGCTCCCAACTTCATTTCAGTACATTTTAAAGTTCCACACTGCCAATTTGACTCTCCTTCCTGCATCGATACAAAGCTATGTCCCTCTATTACATAGAATGTACAACACAGAAACAAGCCATTCGGCCCAACTACTCCATGCGGTGTTTATGCTCCACACAACTCTCATGCCATCCTTCTTCAGCTAACCCTATCTCCATAACCTTCTATTCCTTTCTCCCTCATGTGCTTATCTAGCTTCTCCTTAAATGCATCTATGCTATTCGTCGCAATCACTCATTGTGATAGCAAATTCCATATTCTAATTACTCTCTGAGTAAAAAGTTTCTCCAGAATTCCCTTTTGGATTTATTAGTGATTGCTTTATATTTATGGTTCCTAGTTTTGGTCTTCCTCCACAAGTGGAAATATCTTCTCTTCATCTTTCTACATTACATCACTTTTTTTAATGCTTCAATTGAATTAACATTCACTGAGCTAGTTACAATTTGAAATTAACAACTCCTAAGTATGAATTTGTTATTCCTTAGAATGAAGTGCCTGACTTCACTTCTCAGTGTTCAACAGAAAGAACTTCATTTACACTTTACATTTAGGTGTCAGCTCTGGTTCAGTTGGTAGCACTCTCATCTCCAAGTCAGCAGGTTGTGGGTTCAGGTCCCCTTCTAGGACCTGAGCATAAATATCTTTGCTGACACTCGAGTGCAACATACTCAAGGAGTAATTCAGGTGTTGTCATTTGGATGTGTTGTTAAACTGAGGTCCTGTCTGCTCTCTCAGGTGGATGTAAAAGATCCCATAGCACTATTTCAAAGAAGAGCAGGGAGTTATCTTTGTGATCTTAGAATCTTAGATTATTTACACCCGTTTCCTATTTCATTAATTTGAGATCCATCTTCAAAAGATAGAAAGAACTTGCATTTATTTGGCATTATTTCACAAGCTCAGGTCATCCCAAAGTACTTCACAGCCAATTAAGTACTTTTGAAGCATAGTCACTGTTATAATGTTGAAAATGCAGCAGTCTATCTGCATGCTGCAAGGTTCCACAAACAACAATGAGATAAATGACCAGATAATCTGTTACAAGTACAAAAGCTTACCTAACTTCCCCTTAAATGGATCTATGCTGTTCATTGCAACCGCTCATTGTGATAGCGAGTTCGGTATTCTAACCACTCTCCAGGTAAAGATGTTTTTCCAGAATTATCTATTCGATTTATTAGTGACCATCTTATATTTATGGTGCTAAGTTTCTGTTCTGACGAAAGGTCATCAGCCTGAAATATTAGTTCTGTTTCTAGCTGCACAGATTATGCCTGACCTGCTGAGTACTTCCAGCATTTTCTGTTTCTATCCATTATAGGTGTTGGTTGAGGGATAAATGTTGTCTGAGATACTGGTAGATCACCACCGTCTTTCTTTGAATAGTGCTGTGAGATCTTGTATATTCACCTGAGAGGGTAGATGGAGCCTCAGTTTAACATCTCATTTGAAAGACAGCACCTCTGACAATGCAACACTCCTTCTCTACTGCACTGGAGTGTCAGCCTAGATTATGTGCTCAAATGTCTGGAGTGGGACTTGAAGCCATAACTTGCTGACTCCGAGTGAGACTGTTATCATTGAACCATGGCTGACTCTGAACCCATTCCATCACCTCTATGGTTTAGAAATTGGCCTGCACAATAATGGGTTACCAACTTCCCTGCAATTGCTGATGAAGGACTTTTACATGTGATGTTTAAGCATTTGTAGACTATTATTGCCAAGAGTAATTTCCAATCTTAAAACTTTGAGGCATCTAAAATAGAGAAAATATTCAGATTGGTTTCATTGATGTTTTGTAGAGCAAAACTATGACTATATTGATATACACATTTGCCTTATGTCTTATTAACAATAACCATACAGTGAAACAACATTTCTAGTATTTGATTATCTGTCACGTCAGTTTTTTGATCCACTTCATTAGGATATGTTCTTCATGATGTAATCAGATTTCTTTTTTAGCACCAATTTGATGCTTTTTGCCATGCATCTGTCTAGCAGCAGGAGGATTGGTAATCAGAGGATACAGATTTAAGATAATTGGCAAAAGAACTGGGTGGAGTTGAGGAGAATTTTTTTTAATGCGGTGAGTTGTTATGATCTGGAATACACTGTCTGAAATGATGGTGGATGCAGATTCAACTTTCAAAAGGGAATTGGATATATACTTGAAAAGGAAAAAAAAAGTAGGGTTATTGGGTAAAGGAGTGGGACTAATTGGATAGTTCTTTCAAAGAGCTGGCACAGACAGGATGGGCCAAATAGCCGCCTTCTCTGCTGTATGATTTTAGGATTCTATAATCTTGATTTTGAGAAAGTATTTGTCTTCACAGGAGACATGACTAAAGTGGAAACTAAAGGGATCCTGTTGAAAATCCACCACATAGAGTACAAAAGCAAGGGAGTTAGGCTAAACCTTGATTTAAAAAAAAAATTGGTTAAGCGCCAACTGGAATGTAAGGTGAATTTTAACCTAAAAAACAGGCAGATTTGGGTTGGATGGTGGTTTAAGGTCTCAAAAACCTGTTTCCCAACCCAAATCCACCTCTAACCTGCCCATTTCCAGTTTTAACTGAGGCTGGAAGTTGGGCAGGCAGCCAACCCAATCCACGGAGGCGGGTTGGAATTTTAAATATGATAATAAGGCTGCGAGCCTCATTGTCATGCAGGATTTAAACTTAATCACCTGTCGGCCAGGTTTCCCAAGCATCAGGGAACCCAGCAACCTCACTAAGGTGAATTCATGCTGATCTCCTGGATACAGGTACCTGCCTAAGAAGCCTTCATGATCCCTTGAGTCCTCCGATTTCCTTCCCCACCTCAGGCTCCCGATCTCCCCACCACAAGGCCTCTAACCTTCCCCCACGCCCACCCCCAGGCCCCCGACCACCCCTGGGATCAGCAGCCCACCCGATCGATCACCCCTTCTTCACCCCGCTACCGAATAACAATCAGGCTGGCCTCCGGGCAGGGAACGAAACAGTGGTGTCAATGCCACACTGTGGAGTTGATGCTCCACAATAAGTAGGGGAATTCCACATTGCGGATCCTCCATGATTTTCTGACTGACCCATTCCCTGCAGGTCTGGGCAGTAAAAATTCTGGCCATTGTTTTTATTTCTGGGCATGGCACTTTAGGGAGGGTGCAGAGGAAATTTACTACAATAGTACCAGGGATGAAAGACTTAAGTTACGTGGAGAGACTAGAGGAAGAGGAGCTGTTGGCCTTAGAGCAGCGAAGGTTAAGGGGAGATTTGATAGAGGTATTCAAAATCATGAAGGGTTATGATAAAGTAAATATGGAGAAACTGTTTCCAGTGGCAGAAGGGTCAGTAACTAGAGTAGTTGGCAAAAGAATGAGAGACGGCATGAAGTAAAAACCATTTATGCAACGAGTTGTTACAATCTGGAATGCACTGCCTAAAAGGGTGGTGGAAGCAGATTTAATGATAACTTTCAATACTGAATTGGATAAATACTTGAAATGGAAAAATTTACAGGACTATGTGGATAGAGCAGGGGAGTGGGACTAGTTGGATTGCCCTATCAAAGAGCCAACACAGGCATCAGGGGCCGAATGGCCCCCTCCTGTGTTGTATGATTTTATGACATGACAGTGAAGTTGGGGAAGAATTCAAAACACTGTGCTCCTCACTGGCTAGTGCATTTTTTTTTAAATGATCAAATATAGCTGACAAGATAATCAGTACGTTTCAGTCATTAAATGTGAATAATGGTTCAGAAAGCTACTGGTTTGTGTTAACTGTGAGAAAAGGTTTTTTGGCAGGGTTTTTGCTTCAGTTGCTTTTATGTTACAGCCTGCTGTGAGACCACGGGGCTTATTTTAACTTAAGAATGGATAGGTTTGGATTGCATGGGGAATATAAAAAATGTAAATTCAAACCTGACCCCAACCCAATTACTTCCAGTTTTAACAGAGATGAGTCAGGGCAGGCAAACAATCCACTTTCAGGAGGTGGGTTGGTCACTGAAATCTTTTAAGGTGGCTGCATGCCTCTATTTTCACAGTTTTAAAAATCTTTAACTAAGGTCAACTGGGTTTCCTGGAGTTCGGGAAATCCAACAGACCAAGGGAGGTGAGGGCTGAATTCATAAAGTAAGTGCAACTATAGCACTGCTTGTGAGCCAAGAAGAGCAAATTTGTTTCCTCCAGGCCCAACAAGCTAACCTCTATACCTTCCCTTCCACCAATCTACAACCCCCACCCCTATGATCTCTGAACCCCACCCCTCGGCGCTCTCTGACCGCCACAATCTCTGACCCTCAGCGCCCCATGATCTCTGACCCCCATCCAAATATCCAAACTTATCACCCTCCGCAATCTCCAACACCCATTCCCCGTAATCTCCGACCATGCCCCACCTCAATATCCGACCCCCACCCCGCGCAATCTTTGACTTTCCCCACTTACTTGCCATCTGTTCCTTGGCTGCTTTCCCTCCCAACAGGTAGCCAGACTGTCAATCAAGCTGGCTGTCAGTTGGGAAGCCTACTGAAAAAGTTAAGAGATGTCCTGCAATTAAATTCTGCAGGATGTGCAGGAAACTTCCGTGTTTTCCATCAAGAAATCCTATCCCCCCTCCCTCACCGCCAACCCTCTTTACTTCCCTGAGTAAATATCGAGGACAACCCGTTTCAAGGTGCTTTCCATGTGGCTTTTGACCATGCTTAAGTTTTTGGTTCAGGGTGATAGTTCAGATATAAGGTTAATCTGGGATTTTCCCAATTTTGACAGCAGCGTTATATGTCTCACCTACTCAGCACATCAGGAAATTGTGTCAAAGGATAGCTTTAAGGAGTGAATCCCCTTCATAGTTCATTGACGAAAAAGTACCGACTCAAAGGTTCCATTTCAAATCTGCTTTTGTTCATTACTTAGCTGAAAACATTTGCTTCTTTTATTGAGTTGTATAGACGTTATACACTTGCTTAGATCATGGTACAATCCTGATATAACCACCACCCAGGACAGCTGACCAACATGTAGCAGGAGTCAGTTTACTTCCAAGTTGGGGTTTTTTGAAGTGTAGTTCTCTCTGCTTTTTTTTGAAGGCCCACAGTCCCTGGTTGATTCAGACCCCCATCAGCTTCATTGTCTTCTTCACATTGCTTTCTACATGAGAACGGCAATTCTGTAGGAAACAGAGTAAAAGAAAAGATGAAGAAGCAAAAGAGATACCAAAGCAGAAAACAAGAAAAAAAAAGTGAAAAAAGCAGATGTGGTATGGAGAGAGGGAGAGAAGAATAGAGGTAAAGGTAATTCACGAGAGAAAACAGGAGAGCAAGAGAGAGTTTTTTGTTTTACGGACTTACCACTACCTGTATCCTTAGCTAGAGGAGCACAGGAGGCTGAAAGTTTTTTGATGTGGCCCATTGGGAACAGGTTTAAGAATCACCAAATCAAATAGTTTGGTCAAATGTATTGCCAAATTGGTTTGGACAAGCCTTGAGCAAAATCATTTGGGCAGGGCATGTGTGAGGGCAGATTTCTTGTGTGCTTACTATCATTGTACTGGTGGTTGTGCCTTTGTTGTGTAAGGCAGATGACCTGATACATTATAGATGATATGGTGTGTATGAATGCACACATTTAGGGTCTGAGACAGTATGAGTGTAGTTTTACTCTTTGAGTGTGCTGGGGTCATTCATTGGCAGAGGCCTTAATGGAACCATGCATTACTCAGATTTAGTGATTGAACACTTAAAAAAATACACACTTCAAAGAGGCTTAGTATACCAACAAGAATGTGACTCTCCACCTTTGACTCGATAGATGCTGAGTTTCTAATCATGGAGTTCCTCATATCAACTGGGCTAACTGGGGAAGACAATTTTAGCTCGATAATTTACCATCTGCGGCATCTGCTCAGTACTGCCACCATTAATATTACCCAATAATGGATTAGCCTAGAGGTGGATCAGCTGTGGGGTGTACGTTTGAATTGAACCTAGACTGAAAACAAGAATGTTTCCATGGTCACTACCAACTGTAACGATTCTAAGTGAAATCTTTCGGGCACCATCAGTCAAGCTTCAACTGGATACAGGTCAATGGGACAAAACTGTCAATAATTTGCCACAAATTGGCACTTGATTGGCAATATAATTCAGAAAAGCCATAAAGAAGGCTAATCTTGAAACTGTAAAAATTAATATTGTACAGTAAGGTGCAGTCTTCTGAGGCTGATATTCAGGCAGCGTGTTCGTGTTGACATTGAGTATGGAAAGTGAACTGAAACTTCCAGCACTCATCACAAAAAGTGTTTTTGTTTTGGAATGATGAACAGTTTGAAGGACCATATATTTTTGTTATGCAACTTGCAACTGAGGTGTTTCAGCATGGTCGACATTATTACATGTAATTTTAAACAAATGAATAAGTTTTACTAAATACTTTTTCAAGAAGATGGTGCCTCTTTAATGAGCACCCCCCTCAGAATATACAAATTATATTTAAAATTCTTATTGAATAATTTTGAATCATTTAGAAGCCCAATGGACTCACATGTCCATTAATGTCATTTCAAATAATGACACAATTGTTTTTGAAGCTGATATTGTTTCCACACAATTACACCTTAAGAAAGCAACAAACCAGAAAAAAATTCATCCACCCATAAAATGTCATCCTTCCATGTAGCAGAGGCAACTAAAGAGAATTTTTCATCTTTTTGCATTTCACCCCTCCCTGCTGCTGCCCCTCCACCACCACCCCCCCTATGTGCCTTTCATGACCTCAGAACACCCCAAAGCACTTTACAGCCAATGAAATACTTTTGAAGTGTGGTCAATCTTGTAATATAGGAAACATGACAGCCAATTTACACACAGCAAGGTCCCACAAACGCAATGTGTTAATGAAATATGTTAGGTGTTGGTTGAGTGATAAATATTGGTTAGGGTACTGGGAAAGGGCAATGCATTACTGCTCTCAGGTACCTTTGTCAAAACACAGGTAATATATTCAAGTTCAAGTCGTGCCCTGGTTAGTTCTGCAACTGAGCTGTATTAGTTGAGGAGGCTCCAAACAAGGACTATTGCATTTCCTGGCAATTGGAAAGAAAAATGGGAGTGGGCATAGGGGGTATGAATCACACCTGGGCATCCTGGTTCCCCCTAAAAGCAGCTATGAACTGTCATCCTGGCCGCCAGCATCAGGCCAAGTGGACAAAGATAAAAAAGCAGCAAAAGAAATGGCAAATCTCATCATTTGAAAACAGATAGGAAAGTTCCCTTGTATTAGAAGTGACAAGGTATCCTCAAAAAAGTAGAAGACATTTAAATTTTTTGTTCCCTCTGCATTTTGGACTAAGGTTATAAAGAAAGGTTCCAAACTTACCCACACCATGATTTGCCTTCCAGGATATCGTGGGAGGGGAACAGAACCTTAGAGTAACCAGTGGATACAAGTCTGGGTACAATACGTGTCCTGGAAATAAATTCCACAAGATAGTTTATGAATAAGTGCAATATTCATTGTTATTTTTAAAGTCAACTTGACAAATATTTTTGCTGTTTTGGAAAGGTTATACATGTGTTGCAGGATTCGAGAAATGACTTGCAGGATCTGTTAATATCTGTCAGGTTATTTCAATTAGACCTGCATTCCTTTGTTGACCAACCTGATTAATAGTGGTAGCAAAAGTCATAAACTGTATTGTCAAGCAGCTCTGGTGATCCAAACCATAACTGAAACTATATAATAGTTTAAACTGTTACCCTATGCTTGAAAGAAGCATTCCAAATGAATAGATCTAACATTAGCAGCATGCCTTTAAATCAGCATCTCAATAATGAATCGAGATTTAAGCTCATGGAAGTGAAGTTCTCAGCAACTTGAATTTTTTTTAATGAAATTCAATCTAAAACCATTTAGTGTGTAATAAAGTCAAATACCCGGAGATAATATTGTATTAGTAACCTATCAGTTCTTCTGTACTATGTTATAGTCCAATATCAAGGCCTGCTTTAAAAATTTGCAGTTAGGACTATTGGAAAGAAACTCCTGCAAACGCATTGCTCTCTCTCACTCTGTAATAAGTGTAATTATGAGAAGAATGTGAATTACTGCTTTTTAACTAGATATATGATTGAAAAAACTGTGCTGTACCTTTTTGAAGGTGAAAAATGAACATTGTAAATCGTATGCTGAGAGGAAGCCAATTTACAATGCTGGCTCAAATCCTAGAAGGCCATAACTCCTCCCTGAATCATAACAACTGCCTGTACCACTTAAGTTGCTGGACCTTGGTAAGTGGTTTGTATTTAGATGCTGGCAGTTAAAGACGAGCTACCAATGCCCCAGGAACCCAATGTAAGGTTATTTATGGTCAACACAGATTACCAGATCAAATTACAATCCCCAGTTCAGAGAGAAAGCAGAGCCTCACAATATATTAACTCACCCCAGGGTGACAAATCAATTTAAACTGGATGACTCCATTAGTCAGAATGCATCACTTATGACGCCCACTAGGAGAAGTGACTGCCCTAATCGTACCGCCTAAAATCTCATACCTGATTAATGGTGAAGCAGCTCTGTAAATTCAGGATTTTGCTCTGCTGCTGCTGGTACAAGTGTAATATGAAAAAGACATAGGTCCTGTTAGATCCCTGCAGTCAAATTCTTGACACGCTTGTCTGAAATTCCTGTCTTCATTATTTCATTCAACTCATTTAAAATAAGTACATTTGACCTTTGTCCGCTAGTATCTTACAGCGTAATTTCAGGGCCACAGTTACTGACTGCGCAACAAGCAGAAGCTCAGCAGCTATTGGTAGTTTGGTGATTTTACTCAGGCTTAATGAAAGATGTGGTGGACAGGGGCAGGGTGCGGAGAAAGTGTCTTAAATTTAAAAGAAAGCTGCTGTTGTTTAGGTGCCTCTAAATAGCAATACCCATGCCATACTTTACATACGTGCCAAATAATTTCACTGTTATAAGTACATAGGGGTTGATTTTGTTCCTCTCACTTCACAAAACCAACCTGAGCCACCACCACTTCATATATTCCCCATCCCCATCCCCAACCACTTCCTCAACAATTCTACCCTCCCAATCAACCTTTCTCCAGCCAGTAGGATATTGAAGCAGCCCAGAGTCCGTGGGACTGTGCTAGGGTCACTCAATTTTTCCCCGCAGTCTGTCAACCTGATGCTCATGTTAAGGCTGTAATATCGGACAACTGGATAACCCACTACATCCATTAGTTAAAATATTCCTCATAGTTTTTGGGGCCCGTTAACTCAGCTTAACATTTGAGTTGGCTAGCTATGTGATTTCCACTTACTCACACTGCAAGTATGAATAATTGTAATATGTCCTGGAGTGATCCTAAAATTGACTCTGTTGTCACTGTAATACATGTCGCCTTTCATGTTTATAAAAGCCATGCCACTCACATTGATAAGTCCCAAGACAAAAAGAGCAAAGAGGTTCTCAATGTTGATATGAAGCAGGATTTTTGAAGTACCTGTGCTCAAACTGGAAATGAGCTGCAAATAATATGCCCAGGCCATCGAAATTATGCCAATTCTCATTCATTTGAAAAAAAATCACGATTTTGGCTGGCTTCAGATGATTTAAATGGTACTGTGTTTACACACTGGGACAGTTAATGACATTTGTTTCATGAACTACTGGAATCTGTAGCCAGGACTGAAGGCAGATCCTTCTTAATTACTTTTTAAATGTATTGACCTGGATTTTGTGGTCAGTGATGCAGGAATGCGTTAGCTGCTGACCTCGATAAAGCTGTCCACAGCCATTTAGCGCATTCTTGGACTAGTTTCCTCTATTCCAACTTTGAACTTGGTGCTTGTCGTGGCATTTAGCAACAGGACAGGTAGCAGACAGACTGAAACGTCAATCAGATTGAAGAATTTTCACAGACAGCAAAACAGGGAGTAAGAGGCAGGTTTTATAATCCACATTTTAATCATTTTACAGAAAACAAAGTAAAGCTTCGTACATACACATGGGATTAAGGTAGAAGCTGAACTATCATAAAAAAAATTTCTGTGGCAAGCCGGTATGCTGGTTATCTGACATTTTCCCGACTCCAGCTATTTTTGAACAGGTTGGAATGGGGGGTGGGGGTGGTGAGGTGATGGCTACCTGCCCGCATAAGCAATTAGACAACTTAAAGTGTCCATTAAGGCCACTCTGCCATGCCAACTGGAATTTTCCAATCCCCAACCCCCACCCCCACCCCTGAGACAAAACAAAGCTAAGGAATGGAGGAGACCTCTCAGCAGCAGACCAGAGAGCCAGTACCCCATCCTACAATTTAACTGATCCCAAAAACACGTTTGGCAGAGGGCTACAGCTGTGGCTGCTAGCCATCCAATGGAGGGATTGCCCCTCCACAATGACGGCCTGGCAGCTGTGACCCAATTTTAAGCTTTTTAAAAGTCTTCAGAGAGCGCCTCCATCTTAAGGCACCCTTCCTTTCACCTACCTATATCAACAGCTCTCACCTCTAATGTTGGGGCTGCCAATCTGTCAGTACTGGAGGTCCTCCTATTGGCCCTCCAGCCTCGGGAGCCTGCCCGCCGTCCTTAATCGGACGGGGCTTCTGGAGGCGAACACTTAATTGGCCGCCTCCTCAAAATCCACTTCCAGGGTGATGCCGCCGACAGTTCCAGGTTCCCAACCAGCATCAGGATCGGAATCCTGGAATGATAATCCAGTGCCAGAAGTTGCGATCAGTTTTACATGGTAATGATGGTGAGCACAATTTTTACAAATGCAAATCCATTATCTTTGTATTCATAAAAGCTATAAATAAGATACATAATCAGTATAGTTTATCATGCTTTTTTCTTTCTCATACATATACACAACCTCTCAGAATCACAATATTACAGCACAGAAGGCAGCTATTTGGCCCATTGAATCTGCACCAGCTCTTCAAATGAGCAATTCACTTTTTTTTAAAAAATTCTTTCATGGGATGTGGGCATCACTGGCAAGACCAGCATTTGTTACCCATCCCTAATTGCCCTTGAACTGAGTGGCTTGCTGGGCCATTTCAGAGTCAACCACATTTGCTGTGGAATCACGTGTAGGCCAGACAAGGTAAGGATGGCATATTTCCTTCCCTAAGGGGTATTAGCATTGACAATGGTCACCATTAGAGTAGCTTTTAGATTAGATTAGATTAGAGATACAGCACTGAAACAGGCCCTTCGGCCCACCGAGTCTGTGCCGAACATCAACCACCCATTTATACTAATCCTACACTAATCCCATATTCCTACCAAACATCCCCACCTGTCCCTATATTTCCCTACCACCTACCTATACTAGTGACAATTTATAATGGCCAATTTACCTATCAACCTGCAAGTCTTTTGGCTTGTGGGAGGAAACCGGAGCACCCGGAGAAAACCCACGCAGACACAGGGAGAACTTGCAAACTCCACACAGGCAGTACCCGGAATCGAACCCGGGTCCCTGGAGCTGTGAGGCTGCGGTGCTAACCACTGCGCCACTGTGCCGCCCTTTATTAATTGAATTCAAATTTCATCATCTGTTGTGGTGGGATTTGAACCAATGTTCCCAGAGCGTTAGCCTAGGCATCTGAATTACTAGTCTACTGACATTACCATTATGTCACCACCTCATCTAGTGTCATTTCCCCACCTCCTCCATGTAACCCTGCACATTCTTCCTTTCCAGATAACAGTCTAATTCCATTTTGAATGCCTTGATTGAACCTGCCTACACCAGACTCCCAGGCAGTGCATTCCAGACCTTAACCACTTTCTGCGTGAAAAAGTTTTCCCTCATGTTGCTTTTCTTCTTTTGCCAAGTACTTTAAATCTATTCTCTCTCGTTCTCGGTCCTTTCACAAGTGGGAACAATTTCTCCCTATCTACTCTACTCATGATTTTGAATACCTCTATCAAGTCACCTCTCAGCCTTCTCTTTCAGGAAAACAGTACCAACTTCCCCAATCTATCTTCATAACTGAAGTTATGGAACCATTCTTCTGAATCTTTTCTGCACTCTCTCTAATGCTTTCACACCTTTCTTAAAGTGTGGCACCCAGAACTGGACGCAATACTCCAGCTGAGGCTGAACTAGTGTCTCATACAAGTTCAGCATAACCTCCTTGCTCTTGTACTCTATACCCCTATTAATAAATGCTGTATTAACCGTGCTCGCAACCTGTCATGCCACCTTCAATGACTCATGCACATATGTACCCAGGTCCCTCTGCTCCTGCACTGTCTTTAGAGTTGTACCCTTTACCTTATATTGTCTCTCCATATTCTTCCTACCAAAATGAATCACTTCACATTTCTCCGCATTGAACTTCGTCTGCCACTTTGTCCACCCATTCCACCCAATTTGTCAATATCCTTTTGATGTTCTACACTATCCTCCTCGCAGATCACAATGTTTCCAAGTTCTGTATCATCTGCAAATTTTGGAATTGTGCCCTGTACACCAAGGTCTAGGTCATTTATATCAGAAAGAGCAAGGGTCCCAACACTGACCCCTGGGGTACTCCACTGCAAACCTTCATCCAGCTTTTTTAAAACAAAAGCATAAAAGATAAACTTTATCTGATTAAAGCTTTCAAAATTTGTGCTTTTGCTTTTTTTCAAATAGTTTTGAAAATCAACATTGATTGCTGGAAGCTGAAGAAAGACATCCCACCAGTTTGCCTGACCAAATATGACGGGTGCATCCTGGGTGATTGTGTATGATGCACATGCTCAGATTGCAAGATCTACTTTCATAGCTCTTAGTAAAAGCATTAAGTTTAAGCCCAGTCTTTTCAAGAGAGGCTAAGACCTTCAAGTAAAAGGTGTTACAGGAAAATTTAACAGGTGTGATTAATCATATTTCAACATATAATTATATGATGCTTTTAATTTGCTAAACTTCATTTTAGAGATAGAAATTTCAGTTACAATTAGATTGGTTCACTGACTTTTTTTTCCCTTAGTTTTTAAAATAAAAATTAGGTTGTCTTGACTGCTCATTCAGAATTGGTTGTTTTCCCAAATCCTTCATAGCTAGTCATTGAGTTGACTTCCTTGCTCTAGATTCTATGTTACTGCTCAAGTTTTTTGACTGGCTGCTGTTTTATTTTCACCTAATTAACAAAGTGCGATGATGAGATGCTGATGTAGGCTTTTCCACATTATAATTGTTGACAGATAACGTGTTACACCTACGCACAGTCTGGTAGGTCTTGGAACTTGGAATTATTGAGAGAGGTGTCATGAGAGTCTAGGAGCATTAAGGGTGCAACTGGGATCAGGGAGCAATAGGAATGTAGTCTGGAGTTCCTTGAAGATTTAGGAGGGGGTCCTGTGATCTGGAAGTATGGGGACAGTCTTGGGAAGTAGGTCCTGGGGCTAGCAGGACTGGAAGTGGTTTAATGGAGTCTGACAATATTGGGGGTCATAGTTTAGCAGCCTTGTGGGAGGCAGGGCTGGATCCAGGAGAATAGACCCCTTTTGGACCATCAAGCAGCATGATCGATCATATTCTTATCCATCAGCTTTCTCTCCCAACCCATCTATAGGCTCCTTTGAACCATCCCCGCAACCTCTGCATCTTCCATTTAGAACGCCATTAGTGTTGGTCAATTTATACCATTTTTTATAAACTGATTTCCATGAACAAAAATAATTTCCTAAAACAATCAAAAGTGCATTAAACATGCAGTCTCACAGATCTTAACTTATGCTCCTTTGCTAGTTTTTAAAATTAAAAAATACCCTTAAGCCCCAAAAATGATTCAGAAGAAAAAGATCTTTTAAACTGAATTTTCAAACTTTTGACTGACAGAATACATTCCAAATAAACAACCTTTTGTTATCTAACTGTCAAAGAAACCACAGCTGCCCATAATCACAGGTGTTGACGTCCGTGAGCAGTTCATAATAGAAAAGGAGCAGTTGTGAATATTTGTGAATATTGTAAATGAGTCTTTCCTGAAGCTTTAGGAATCATATCTACAGTTTGTTTGAAAATCTTTAGGATAAAGCAAAGAAATTCATTAATCCTTACAGGATAAGGAAACATAACCTTCAACTCAGAGACCTACTAATGCATGCTGAGAAACTGCAAACTGAATTATGTTCAGAATGCACTGATGTGGTTGGAACCTCGCCAACTGTTCTGGGTAGCCACTTCCTTCACTAAGTCACTGAACGGCTGCAGAGCACCCTAAGGGGGAAGGGTGAACAGCCAGCAGTCGTGGTCCACATTGGTACCAATGACATAGTAGGACGAGGGATGTGGTCCTGCAGAAAGAGGTTAGGGAGCTAGGTAAGAAATTAGTAAGCAGAACCTCAAAAATAGTAATCTCCAGATTACTCCCAGTACCACGCGCAAGTAAGTACAGAAATAGCAGGATAGCGCAGTTGAATGCATGGCTGAAAAGATGGTGCAAGACGGAGGGCTTTAGATTCCTGAGACAGTGAGACCAGTTCTGGAGAAGATGGGACCAGTACAGGCCGCATGCATTGCACCTGAACAGAGCTTGGACAAATTTCCTTGCAGGGCGATTTGCAAGTGCTATTGGGGAGGGTTTAAACTAACTTGGCAGGGGTGTGGGAACCAGGAGATAATACAAGAGAGGAACACCAAGGTCCACAAAGAATTGGGAGAGACAGATAGCACTAGAGGAGGAAACAGTAAAGTATTAGGTGGGGTCAGAGTGAGTGTTAGACACTATCAATAAAGGGAGTAGTTCCATATTAGATGGGAATGGACTGAGAAGGACTATGAAGAATGCAAAGACAGGACTACAATGCATGTCTGTATGCGCACAAAGTGTGGTGAATAAGGCTGGTGAGCCACAAGCACAAAAAGCAGTATGGGAATATGATGTAGTGGCAATAATGGAAACGTGGCTTAAAAATGGCAAGGACTGGGAGGTTATCATATAAGGGATAAAAAGTGCTAAGAAAAGATAGAGAAGGAAAAAAGGGAGGTGGGGTGGCAGTACTGATTAGGGAAGAAATTGCAGTGTTGGAAAGGGAGGATTCCTTGAAGGGACAGAATCCATTTGGTTAGAGTTGAGGAGTAAAAGGGGTGTGATCACATTACTATAGGCGAGGGAAGGAGATAATAGTGAGGGAGAGAAAGAGGAGCAAATCTGAAGGGAAATCATAGACCTATGCAAGAACTATAGAATGATATTGGGGGGTTTTAATTACTGGAATATCGATTTAGATAATTTTAGAGTAAAGGGCAAGGAGGGAGAGGAATTTCTGAAATGCATTCAGGAGAAATTCCTTTAGAATTAGAACATTACAGCGCAGTACAGGCCCTTCAGCCCTCGATGTTGCGCCGACCTGTGAAACCATCTGACCTACACTATTCCATTTTCATCCATATGTCTATCCAATGACCACTTAAATGCCCTTAAAGTTGGCGAGTCTACTACTGTTGCAGGCAGGGCGTTCCACGCCCCTACTACTCTGAGTAAAGAAACTACCTCTGACATCTGTCCTATATCTATCACCCCTCAACTTAAAGCTATGTCCCCTCGTGTTTGCCATCACCATCCGAGGAAAAAGACTCTCACTATCCACCCGATCTAACCCTCTGATTATCTTATATGTCTCTATTAAGTCACCTCTCCTCCTCCTTCTCTCCAACGAAAACAACCTCAAGTCCCTCAGCCTTTCCTCGTAAGACCTTCCCTCCATACCAGGCAACATCCTAGTAAATTTCCTCTGCACCCTTTCCATAGTTTCCACATCCTTCCTATAATGCGGTGACCAGAACTGCACGCAATACTCCAGGTGCGGTCTCACCAGAGTTTTGTACAGCTGCAGCATGACCTCGTGGCTCTGAAACTCGATCCCCCTACTAATAAAAGCTAACACACCATATGCCTTCTTAACAGCCCTATTAACCTGGGTAGCAACCTTCAGGGATTTATGCACCTGGACACCAAGATATCTCTGTTCATCTACACTACCAAGAATCTTCCCATTAGCCCAGTACTCTGCATTCCTGTTACTCCTTCCAAAGTGAATCACCTCACACTTTTCCGCATTAAACTCCATTTGCCATCTCTCAGCCCAGCTCTGCAGTCTATCTATGTCCCTCTGTACCCTACAACATCCTTCGGCACCATCCACAACTCCACCGACCTTAGTGTCATCCGCAAATTTACTAACCCACCCTTCTACACCCTCTTCCAGGTCATTTATAAAAATGACAAACAGCAGTGGCCCCAAAACAGATCCTTGTGGTACACCACTAGTAACTAAACTCCAGGATGAACATTTGCCATCAACCACCACCCTCTGTCTTCTTTCAGCTAGCCAATTTCTGATCCAAAGCTCTCAATCACCTTCAACCCCATACTTCCGTATTTTCTGCAATAGCCTACCATGGGGAACCTTATCAAACGCCTTACTGAAATCCATATACACCACATCCACTGCTTTACCCTCATCCACCTGTTTGGTCACCTTCTCGAAAAACTCAATAAGGTTTGTGAGGCACGACCTACCCGTCACAAAACCGTGCTGACTGTCGCTAATGAACTTATTCTTTTCAAGATGATTATAAATCCTGTCTCTTATAACGTTTTCCAACATTTTACCCACAACCGAAGTAAGGCTCACAGGTCTATAATTACCAGGGCTGTCTCTACTCCCCTTCTTGAACAAGGGGACAACATTTGCTATCCTCCAGTCTTCCGGCACTATTCCTGTCGACAATGACGACATAAAGATCAAGGACAAAGGCTCTGCAATCTCCTCCCTAGCTTCCCAGAGAATCCTAGGATAAATCCCATCTGGCCCAGGGGACTTATCTATTTTCACACTTTCCAAAATTGATAACACCTCCTCCTTGTGAACCTCAATCCCATCTAGCCTAGTAGCCTGAATCTCAGTATTCTCCTCGACAACATTTTCTTTCTCTACTGTAAATACTGACGCAAAATATTCATTTAACACTTCCCCTACCTCCTCTGATTCCACACACAACTTCCCACTACTATCCTTGATTGGCCCTAATCTAACTCTAGTCATTCTTTTATTCCTGATATACCTTGATTAGTATGTTCTTAGCCCAACTAGAAAGGAGGCATTACTGGATCTGGTACTGGGAAATGAGGTGGGCCAAGTGGACGAAATGTCTATCGGGGAGCACTTGGGTAAGAGTGATCATCGTATCATAAGATTTAGACTACTAATGCAAAAAGGCAAGAAACAAAATAAGGTAGAATGTCTAGATTGGAAGAGGACTAGTTTCAATGCGATGAGAAGGGATCGAGCCAGGGTAGAATGGAACCAAAGCTGACAGGAAGAGCTGTATCAGAACAATGGGTTATCTTTAAGGAAGAGATGCTTCAGGTACAGGCTAGGTATATTCCAAAAAGGGTGCAAGGTAGGGGAAATCAAAAATAGGGCTCCTTGGATGACGTGGAAGATAGAGATTATGATGGAACAAAAAATGAGGGCGTATGGTGCATGTCAGGTGAACTTATTGAGTGAGACCAGACCATTTACAATAATGTTAGAGGGAAGGTGAAGAGGAAAATAAGACTGCCAAAGAGAGAACATGAGAATAGAATGGCAGTCAGCATAAAAGGGGACCCAAATATATTCTATCGGCATGCAAATAGTGAGTAGTAAGAGGTGGAGTGGGGCCTATTAGGGACAAAGAGGGTAATATATGCTTAGAGGTGCAGTACAAGGCTAATATATTCAATGAGTATCAGTATTCACAAAGGAAATGGAATCTGACAAAATATCAGTAAAGTGGAGAGAGTAGAAGCAATGGATATGATAAATATTGAGAGGGGGAGGTACTAAAAAGGCTGGCGATGCTTAGGGTAGATAAGTCACCTGGCCTGGATGATTTGCATCCCAGGTTACTAAAGGAAGTGGGGATGGAAATAGTGGAAGGGCTTGCCATAATCTTCCAAACTTTCCTAGATACGGGGGAGATGCCAGAGGATTGGAGAATAGCAAATGTGACACCCCCATTCAAGAAAGGGTGTAAGGACAATCCTAGCAAACACAGGCCAGTTATTTTAACAACAGTGGTGGGTAAGGTTTTAGAAACAATAATCATGGAAAATATCAACAGACGCTTGGAGAGATTCGAGTTGATTAAGGATAACCAGCACAGATTTGTAAAAGGCAGATCATGCTTGACTAATCTAATTGAATTTTTTGATGAAGTAACAGAGAAGGTGATGAAGGGAATGCAGTGGATATTGTTTATATGAATTTTAAGAAAGTGTTTGATAAGGTACCACAAAAATGGCTGGTTAAAAAAATTGAGGCTCATGGAATAGGAGGGTCAGTATCCAATTGGATAAAAAATTGGCTTAAGGACAGAAAATAGTGAGTCGTAGTAAATGCTTGCTTTTCAGACTGGAGGATGGTAGACAGTGGTATTCCCCAAGGGTCAGTGCCACTGCTTTTTTTGCTTTATATGACTTGGATCTTGGAATACAGAGTGACATCTCTAAATTTGCCAATGACACCAAACTTGAAGGTGTGGCAAATAGTGTGGATGATATGAGCCACCTGCAACAGGACGTAGATAGGCTAGCGGAGTGGGCAGACAGGTGGCAGATGGAATTTAATACAGAGAAGTGTGAGGTGATGCATTTTGACGGAAGGAATTGGGAAAGGCAATAAATACTTAATGACACAGTTCTAAAGAGTGTACAGGAACAGAGGGAACTTGGGGTGCATGTGCATCAATCTTTGAAGGTGACAGGACATATTGAGAGAGTGATTAGTAAAGCAAATGGGATCTTGGGCTTCATAAATAGAGGCATTGAGTACAAAAGCAGGGAATTTATGCTGCACCTTTATAAAGCTCTGATTAGGCCCCAACTGGAGTATTGCATCCAGTTCTGGTCACCACACTCCAGGAAGGATGGGAGGGTCCTGAAGAGCATGCAGAGGAGATTTACCAGAATGGTTCCAGAGATGGAGGATTTTAGTTACAAGGTTAGATTGGAAAAGCTGGGTTTGTTTTCCTTGGAACTAAGGAAATTGAGGGGAGGATTTAATAGAAGTGTACAAGATTATGACAGGCTTAGATAAGTTAGACATGGAAAAGCTGTTCCCATTAACTAATGGTACAAGGACTAAGGGACACAGATTGAAAGTTTTGGGCAAAAGATACAGGGGGAATATGAGGAAGCACTTTTCTACACAGCAGGGGGTAATGACCTGGAACTCACTGCTCACAAGGGTGGTGGAAGTGGAGACAATCAATAACTTCAAGAGGAAGCTGCAAGGCCACTTGAGGGAAATAGACTTGCAGGGCTATGGGGTTCGAGCCGGGATGCGGGACTGACTGGGCAGCTCTTTGGAAAGCCAGCAGGGACTCGAAGGGCCAAATGGCCTTCTTTGTGTCATAAATGACTGTATGACTCTATGGCTTGAAATTTGTATGTCCGCTACCTCATCTGTTCTGCTTTGTTGCTGTTTTCCTTTCAGTCAATCAACTATTTGTGCTGGTAAAAGTGTAACAGTTATTGGAAGTACATCTAAAGAATCAAGTGCATGCAGACCCCTGATTCTTCACTCAGTGCGCTCTCTCCCAGGACTGACCCCCAATCTTTCCAGGCTATGGTGCCTCCCTTCTCCACTTCCATTACCTTTGTGGGCAGCGAGTCCCAGAATTCTTGTCCACACTGCTCCTGGACCCCAGGATTCCCTTCCCAGTGCTCCAAACTTCTTGAAGTACTGCTAGGAACCAGGACTCCATTCCCAGTGCTCTAAGATCCCTGGACACCTTTGTCATATTAAACCTCTGATTCTCCATAAGTCGTACCCTGTTTTGAGTCTTATCACACTTCAAAGCAGCAGAAGTGTTAAAAGAGTCAAAAGCTATCATTTTCTGGTATCAACTAAGAGACATCTTTCATTGACTACAAATCAAATGCTTCCTGTCATCTTAAGACAACTAGAACAAAGCTGTCAAACTGTTCACAAAGAAACAGAATTTCCTGTCCTTTTACATAAATATGAAAAAGATATTTTTGTGGGTCAATACATAAGCAGCTTGAAAAGGAAAAACCTTGCATTTATATAGCACTTTTTATGACCACCAAATGTCTCAAAGCACTTTACAGCTAATTTTTGTGGGATATATCGAGCATTCTTTGTTCCAGTCCTACTCAGGCCCCCTCCCCCAACTCTTTTTCCGGTACATTGATGACTGTATCGGTACCGTTTCCTGCTCCCGCCCCGAACTAGAAAACTTTATCAACTTTGCTTCCAATTTCCACCCTTCTCTCACCTTTATATGGTCCATCTCTGACACTTCCCTTCCCTTCCTCGACTTCTCTGTCTCCATCTCTGGGGATAGGTTGTCTACCAATATCCATTATAAGCCCACTGACTCCCACAGCTACCTCGACTACACTTCTTCACACCCTACCTCCTGTAAGGACTCCATTCCATTCTCCCAGTTTCTCCGTCTCCGACGCATCTGCTCTGATGATGCTACCTTCCATGACGGTGCTTCTGATATGACCTCCTTTTTCCTCAACCAAGGATTTCCCCCCACTGTGGTTGACAGGGCCCTCAACCGTGTCCGACCCATTCCCCGCACCTCTACCCTCACCCCTTCCCCTCCCTCCCAGAACCGTGACAGGGTTCCCCTTGTCCTCACTTTTCATCCCACCAGCCTCCATATCCAAAGGATCATCCTCCGCCATTTTCGCCACCTCCAGCGTGATGCCACTACCAGTCGCATCTTCCCCTCCCTTCCCCTGTCAGCATTCCGAAGGGATCGTTCCCTCCGCGACACCCTGGTCCACTCCTCCATTACCCCCACCACCTCGTCCCCGTCCCAGGGCACCTTCCCTTGCAATCGCAGGAGGTGTAATACCTGCCCATTTACCTCCTCTCTCCTCACTATCCCAGGCCCCAAACACTCCTTTCAGGTGAAGCAGCGATTTACTTGTACTTCTTTCAATGTAGTATACTGTATTCGCTGCTCACAGTGTGGTCTCCTCTACATTGGGGAGACCAAGCGCAGACTGGGTGACCGCTTTGCGGAACATCTCCGCTCAGTCCGCAAGCAGGACCCTGAGCTTCCGGTTGCTTGCCATTTCAACACTCCCCCCTGCTCTCATGCTCACATCTCTGTCCTGGGATTGCTGCAGTGTTCCAGTGAACATCAACGCAAGCTCGAGGAACAGCATCTCATCTACCGATTAGGCACACTACAGCCTGCCGGACTGAACATTGAGTTCAATAATTTCAGAGCATGACAGCCCCCCACTTTACTTTCATTTTTAGTCATTTTTTCTTCCTTTTTTTTTTACATTCCTTTTTACATTTTTTACAATCTTTTTTTGCATTTATTTCATTTCATCTTAGTTTGTTCAGTTTGCTTACCCACTGTTTTTTTCAGGTTGTTTTTCTTCAGGTTTGCACTTGCTGCTGTTCAATATTCAGTATATTCACACCTAATCTGTACTAATGCTTTGTCTTTCAACACAGCATTAACATATTGTTTGCCTTTGCTCCGTGACCTTTTGGTCAGCTATGTGGCCTGGTCCAATCTGCACCTTCTCCTTTGTTATCTCTTGCCCAACCTCCACCTCACTTGTTTATAATCTGTGACTTTTCTAATATTTGTCAGTTCCGAAGAAGGGTCACTGACCCGAAACGTTAACTCTGCTTCTCTTTCCACAGATGCTGCCAGACCTGCTGAGTGAATCCAGCATTTCTTGTTTTTGTTTCAGATTTCCAGCATCCGCAGTATTTTGCTTTTATTACAGCTAATTAAGTACTTTTGAAATATAGCCACTGTTGTAAGGTACGAAACACGGCAGCCAATTTGCGGACAGCAAACCCCCACAAACAGCAATATGATAATGACTGGATAATCTATTTTTGTGATGTTGGTTGAGGGATAATATTAGCCAAGACACTGGGGATAACTACTGTTACAACCAGGTGAGAAAGGTGTCCAGACATCTTTTACTGTCTTCACCTGGTCTTATTGTAACACGGTTTAATTTTTAAACACGCTGTGTTTTGAGCTCCCCCCTTGGTAAATCCTTGTTCACCACTTTCCAATTATAAGGCAAAGAAATGAGCACACCAGGTTTTTTTAGGTTTAAAGAAGAAAAGTGAAATTTATTAAAACTTAACTTCAACTCTGATTCGGTGAATGCCTACAGATACACGCCGCACCCCACGCTAGCATGCATATGCGATACGCACATGCAAACAGAAACAGAAAAGAGCAAAAGAAAAATAGTGGAGAGGTTTGAGGCAATCTCTGAAGAGGGTTTTTTTTTTTACTGTGCTTCGAGCTCGCTGTACAGTCCTTGATTGTAGGTAGTCTTGCTTTTCGTTGGGGTCCAGTATTTTCTTAAAGCTTGTTCACTGCAGGAGACTTTTCTCTCTTGGGGTTCATATGTCTTCAATGGTTTCCGAAGCTGGTGAAAGCGAGATGAGAGCAGACAGGAGAAAGGTCTTTTCCAGTCCAGGGACAAATAGCTTTCTGAGTTAAATTTCTGTGGCCAGTTCAAATAAAAAAAAACAACAGCCAGCCAGTCATGTGACTAAACTGGTCTGACCACTTCTTCTGTGTATTAGGGAAGCAAGGACTAGATCCCTTGTTCCAACACATTGTCTGCTCTCATGCAAATGTCTTACCAGTCAGGGGCTTGGCAATTCCTTGTGATAGGCCCTCTTTTCTTCCCAGCCACAATTTTAAGTTTTAATGTTCATGTGACAAAATAATGTGTGCCTCAGTCTTGGCAGGTGGGGGGCATGCCTGACGTCTCCACACCCAGGGGAATGAAATGTGATTTGAAAAAAAACGGTGCATTTCATTACAGGGTTTGAGAGAAATATACAATACAGAAAGAAAATCCATGCATTTCTCTCATTTATTTCCATTCATTCACCTATCTTAAAGCTTACTAAAAATGGTCTTTTCTGGGTGCCAGGGCTGCTTTAATTTCCCCTTTTTTTTTCCTCAGGAGAGTTAGTAGTGGGCAGATCTATCCTGAACTTTCTGAGTCATGCAAAGACTTTTGACTTCAGGGGATGGGGGGTGTTCCCTTTTCCTCTGACTGTGGGGGAGGATTCTTTGCAATCTCCCCTTTATCCCAGAGGACCCTCCTGCCTGCAGGTATTTGTGCAGACTTGATTGCACTCTCCTGTGACACTTTGACTAGGTGAGGCATCAACCTCACGGTTTCTGTGCCCCCTAGAGGTCTCTCTTTGTCTCCGCAGGTTCCTATAAATGTTGTTAGCAACTCTGGTGCGGTGCTTCTATAGTCTGCACTTACGTAGGAGGACTTGGGGCCTAACCTTTCTCATTTTTCGGGGGGGGTGGGGGGGGGGGGGAGGGTTGGCTGACTGGTCAGTAGGGGTTTTCATCCAGGATTCCTCCCGTACTTCCCTTAACCTGCCCTCTTGGTCACTTTTTTCCCTTCTCTTTCAAAACTTTTGCCAGCTGGGTGCCTGCCTGTCCCCTATTGTTTTCGGCGGGGGTCCCTTACAGTTCACCAGTTCTCTGTTGGTGGGTCCTCCTAACACTGTTACAGGACTTAAGGGTGCAGGTTGCACTGTAGGTTGGGGTTTCCTCTCAACCTGGAACATGCGGCAACTCCTGCATGTACTCCACCACATCTTTGTAGAGTTTTGGCCAGTCAAACTGCTGATTTAGGCAGGCTTTGGTCTTTCATATACCGGCATGTACAGCTACTGTAGTATCATGGGCCCTTCTTAATATTTCTCCCCGGTACCTCTGTGGCACGACTAACAGGTGAACTACTATCCATTCTTTGCTCTCAGGTCTGTGAGGAGAACTCCATTTCCTGATCAGTACCTCATTCTTTAAATAGTAGCAGTCAAGGACTCCCTCTGCTTCACTTTCAAACTGGGCAGCCTGTGCTAACTCTCACAATACTGGGTTGGCTCACTGAGCCTCAGCTAGGGAAAATCCATTTAATTCATTCCCTGGGTCTCCTAACCTTGCAAAGAAAGTCTCGGACAGGCAGACCTCATGGTCATTTGCTTGCAGTGCCAATGCAGTCTCCTCTGGGGGAGCTGGTTTGATCATGGCTTGATCTACTACACATTCAGGAACTCTGCAGGGGACCGTCTCGTGCCACTGCCCTGTCTCTCTGTCCTCCTGAGGTCTTTCTTTCACTACTGGAGGGCTACCACCTTCACCCCTGCCAGATCATTACCTAGGAGCAGGACAACCCCGACCACAGACAAATTAGGGACATTCCCTAAACTCCAGGTGCACCCAGTGTACAGGTACAGGTATACACTGCCCTCTAATACCATTCACCACCATTTTGGTGTTCACTGCACTCTCTGGGGGCAAGTTCAGGCCTTTTCCAAGTACAAGGGATCTAGTCACCCCTGTGTCCCTGAGAATCACTATGGACTTGCTTGCCCCACTCGGGTATGGGGTTACTTTCCCTTAAGTCACAAAACCCTGTTAACTTTCAGGAATCCTATTAACTTTTCCTGAACTGGCCGTAGTAAGCTTCCTGGGTTGCACTCTTACTGCAGTTAAAGCCACAGCTTGCTCTGTGTTTTCCATCAGGATCCCATCTTCACGAAGTGCGTGAGGCCTGATTAACCCTACCGGTTTTCCCTTTAGTTTCGAGCAGTCAGGTTTTAAATGCCCTGCCTTATTACAATGGAAGCACACAGGTTTCTGGGTCTCACTCTTGCTCACAGCACCCTCCTTTTTGGCTGGAGGAGGGCCTGTGTCTCCTGCTTTTCTTCCTCTTCCAGGACTGCCTGGGCTTCTATCACCTTCCCACACTTTGTCCTTTGAGGATTTGTGGGGGTGATTAGGAAAGGTTCTCCCCTAGGAAACTGACTTAAAAATTAAAGCAAACTCATCGGCCAGAATGGCCGCTTGCCGGGCTCCCTGAACCCGCTGCTCCTCTGCATGCGTCTTTATTGAGAGTAGGAGAGAGTTTTTTAATTCCTATTAACAGAATTACTTCTCTCAGAGTCTCATAGCGGAGCTGTATTTTTAAAGCACTCAGCCACTGGTCTAAAGCCAGCTGCTTACTTCTTTTAAACTCCAGATAAGTTTGATTAGCTTGATTTTTGAGGGTTCTAAACTTTTGATGATAGGCTTCGAATACTAATTCATATGCCCAGAGGATAGCATTTTTGGTCAGTTCACAATTTTATGGACTCTCATCTGGCAACAGGGGATAAACCTCATGGGCTTTTCCACTTAGCTTTCTTTGTCATAAAAGAGACCAGGTCTCAGCTGGCCATTTTAGCTCCCTTGCCAGTTTCTTGAAAGACACAAAAAATGCTTCCACATCTTCCTCATTGAATTTTGGAATTAATTGAGTGAGTTTTATCAATTTTGTACCCAGCCCTAAATTACGCTCCTCCACATTGACTATGCTTTCACTGGGGTTACTCTGTCACCCCCTAGTTAACTCAAGCCGCTTCAGCTCTCTCTCTTCTGATTCTTTCTGAAATTTTCTTTCTCTCTCTCTTGCTCTCTCCTCCTTCTTTCTTTTTTTCTTCTGGCTTTCTGTTTCTTCACGTTCCTTCTGGAAGGCTCTTTCTTTCTTTCTCCCTCTCCTGCCTCTCTCTCGCTCTTTTCCCTGTCTCTCCCTTTCTCTTTCTCTGTCTTCTAATTCAAGTTTCTTTTGTTCCGATTGTATCTTTTCTAGCAGTACCCTGTCTGGGTCTACTTTTTACACTGCTTCTGCTTCTTCAGATTCAAGGGAAAAATGGTTGGCCACACTGCTCGGCCATTTTTCTCAACTCCTCCATAGACAGCGCTTTTAACTTAACCCAAGTTACTTCACCCTGGCTTGGAGAGCTACTAGTGTCAGTTGCAGAAATGTTAGTATTCAATCACACACAACCACAAGAAAACCTGTATTAATCTTGCTCTTTTTTTGATTGGGAACAATTTGGTTTCTCACTTCCAATTTCTCTTGTTTGTCTGTGGATAAAAATCCAGACGCTAGCACCCAAATTCCTGTTACAACCATGTGTGAAAGGTGTCTAGGGGTCTTTTACTGTCTTCACCTGGTCTTATTGTAACAGGGTTTGACTTTTTAAAAAAAGTGTGTTTTGAGCCCCCCCCTTGGTGAATCCTTGTTTTCATTAGGATTAGATCATTGTCACAGTGCCTTGATGCACATTAGTTGGTTTGGTGAGTGGAGGGGAAAAACCTTCCACCACGCACCCATTGAGGCTGAAACAGGATTTGGTTAATTCATGGCTTAATGCCAACTACGGAACATGATCTTATCAGTAAACCCCATCTAAGCACAAGCATCAAGACAGAGAGGTACCGAGCAAGCCATCCAGTTGAAAGCAAACCATGAGGGCATGAGCAAAGGGGCCAAGCAATCTGCACAAGAATCTTGTCTTCAATATTATTTGAACCCAACTCCAATTCAACCCCCAGGAAAAACAGTAAATTCTCACACCAATTACCAGTCATTTGCCAGCCACTGACCCGTATATACAGTGTATACATCATATCAACGGTGTATATTGTGGCTTCCCACAATGGTCTGATAGGTAAAGACATCAGCCAGTACTACTAAACCATGCATAGCTGCAGGTGCTATGTTTGCTTTCCATTGTGTTAGCCAATCTCAGCCAGCATAGTATATGGATGGCTACAATTAGCCTCAATGCCATTGGAATTTGGGGTGTAATAAAGCAACTAGTGATCTTACTCCTGCTGGAAAGTTCCATGTATGGATGTCAGATGGGGACAAGATCCAGCCATGCCTATGATGCCCTCCATGAAAAAATAATCTGCTTCAACATAATATGTAGCCTCACACATGAAGAATTGCTACTTGGATAATGCATAAAAGGGCTGCCGACAGAATCACATCCCAGTGAGAATTGATGGCTTCAGGAAAGGGGAAAAAAGGACAGAAACATGGCATAGATTAAAGAAAAATGTAAGGTATAGCCTATAAGTAATAAACCAAGATATAGAGACACGCTGCAGCTGAGAAACATGGAAGAGGACATAGTTAAAGTCACTAACTGCCATGCCAGTGGGCAGGCAATTTAAATGGAATTATTTAATGCTGAGTATTTCCAGCATTTTCTGGTTTTTTTTCCAGAATTCCATCATCTGCAGTATTTTTCTTTTATTTTAATGTAAATTCACCTCAGCCAATGCTTTCTCTCATTAAAGCAGGGTTATATGGGATTGGCAGCTTTGTTATAAAGTACCTATGTTCCCTTCACCCAGTTCTGCTTAAACAATACTACAGCTTATTTGTTTCTGGGGCTACAAATGTACTTATAGAATGAGTATGCCTGGCTGAACTTAGATTGGGCAATACATTACAGCAAGATTATAAAACCCTTCCTGACATCACTATTGAATTCAGGTCTAGATTTTGTGAAGAAGAACTAATTATTATTGCATTGTACCTGACAGCACAGACTGTTATGAGAGATTTGTACTAATTTATACCTCACTGAGTGAGTAGAAAGCCTTTCAACCAACTTTGTTGATTACTCATCAACTTTGTTGCAGGCATGTTCAGACAGGGCCTTTACAGCAAAGTGCTGCAACTGGAAATTAATGTGGCAATTTACATTACTTGACTCCTTCAACTCATCAATCCAACATCATTTTTCCTAAGGTGATGAAAACTTTTTCTAAGCATCATAATTGCAACTGATGACCTTGTATATCTGTCAAGCCCCAGCACTAGGCTGGAAGGCACTCTTTTATTTGAAATGTGTATCTTACGACAATGCAGAATGTTTCTCTTATGGCTTTTCACAAAATTTTCACAAAATACCTGGAGGGGAGTTGTGTACAGAGACAGCTTGAAAGCGTGTGGCGAATGACTAACATGTGAAACCGACAGATGGTGGAAGTATGGTAATCTAATCCACAAAAGAATTACTTGCAAAATTCCTTTTCTTCCCCTAAGAACTTTGCCAAGGTTGAAATTTTAAATTTTGTTCAGGTTTTTCTCCTCAACATTTTGTAACTTCATTCGATTTCGTCCTGTGAATTCTACTGGCAAAGCTTCTGAATAAATGCAATGCTTTCCTGTAAACTATTTGACAGCAAACAAGTTACACTGCAGTATCCATTTCCCAATCTTTTATCTGTCAATATCAGTTCAATTTCACATGCAGTATTCAAAATCAACCAACCAATCACTGGTCTTTCTCTCTCTCTACAACTGGGCTAATTGAGAACCAGAAATGTAATTAAATAGGGTTGTGTACAAGGGCTCGAAGTAAGGATAAGCAAACAGCCAAGGAGCAGTGGTTTGATTTAAATTCAACCCAGCCCAGTGGTACTAAGCACAGGCTCAGTGGTGGGGTGGTGGGGGCGGGGGGTTCTTCAAGCTCAATTGTTAGCTGTGGCTTAGTGGTGACACTCTTCTCTTTCAGAAGATTGTGGGCTCATGTTCATGCAGGAATTTGAGCACAAAGTCTAGGCTGATATTACAGTGCAATACTGAGAGAGTACTGCACTGTGGGAGGTGCTGTCTTTCAAATGAGATTGTCATGAAGACGCCGCCTGCCAAGAATGAGGCATATTCATTTCATCATATGAATATTAATTTTAAACTGATGTTGTAATGAAGAAATGACTTATTTAAGGAGATCAGCAGTGGCTGGAAAACATTTGCATACTAAGAGACAGTGCCTGGAGACAATAGAACAGCTCCCTGATCCAATTAAGCTAAATGGATTTTGATCACCAGACATTGAATGTGTAAGACAGCCAGCATTCCAGGGTATCTGCTAAGATGGAGAATCCACAAACGCGGGAGTTTGTTTAAAAAAAACAACTCATCACATGACTAACCTGCTGGCCCAGGTTTTTTGTTTTGAACTGCTCACAGGACAGTTTGGGTCAGATTGCAACTGAACTTGGAAGTAGAGAGCCTCTCTCCTGGCTAGCTCTCTTTCTCTCTCTCACGAATCTCCAGATCCACTGAAGTCACTTAAACCTCAAGAGAGAAAAGACTTCTACATCGAAACACGTTTTAAAGCATACACTGGGCCCCAACGAAACGGCAAGACTTACCGGCAATCAACAACTCTACATCGAACTCAAAGGACCGTAAATAAATCCCAGGGCGGCACAGTGGCGCAGTGGTTAGCACCGCAGCCTCACAGCTCCAGTGACCCGGGTTCAATTCTGGGTATTGCCTGTGTGGAGTTTGCAAGTTCTCCCTGTGTCTGCGTGGGTTTCCTCCGGGTGCTCCGGTTTCCTCCCACATGCCAAAGACTTGCAGGTTGATAGGTAAATTGGCCATTAGAAATTGCCCCTAGTATAGGTAGGTGGTAGGGGAATATAGGGACAGGTGGGGATGTGGTAGGAATATGGAATTAGTGTAGGATTAGTATAAATGGGTGGCTGATGGTCGACACAGACTCGGTGGGCCGAAGGGCCTGTTTCAGTGCTGTATCTCTAAACTAAACTATTGTCTTAAACTTTTCCACATTATTCTTTCTACTTTTCTGTCTCTATCTGCTTGTGTGTTTATCACGTATGCAAACTAACATGGTCGCATCACGTACTCGTAGTTGTTTTAACCAAATTAGAGTTTAAGGTTAATAAACTTCCACCTTGTTTACATCTAAGAAAACCCGTCTGCTTGATTTCTTTGCCATACATTTGGAGGGAGTGAACAAGTATTCACTGAGGGGGGAGTTAAAAACACAGTTTTTAAAAAATTAAACCCTATTACGGTTAAACCAGGCAACGGCTGAGAGGGAACCCCTAGACCTCTTTCTCACCTGGTTGTAACAGAAATTTGGGGGCTAGCATCCCGGATTTGACCTGCAGACAAATAAGAAATTGGAAGTGGGAAGCCAAATTGATCCCAAGCAAAAAGAGAAAAGATTTCAATACAGGTTTTCTTGTGGTTGTGTGTGCTAGAATACTAACATGTCTGCGACTGAAGTCAGTAACTCCCCAAGCCCGGGTGAAGTAACATGGGATAAGTTAAAAGCACTGTTTATGGAGGAGTTGAGAAAAATGGCTGAGCAGTGTGGGATCACTGTACATGCCAAGGCTAGAAAGCCTGAACTCCTAAGACTAGTGACTAACTATTTGTCCCTTGAATCTAAAGAAGCAGAAACAGGGTTGGAAATAGACTCCGACAGGGTATTGCTAGCAAAGATACAATTGGAACAGAGGAAACTTGAATTTGAAGAAAGAGAAAGAGACAGGAGAAGGAGAAAGAACCTTTCAGAAGGAATGTGAAGAAAATGAAAGGCAGGAGAAAGAGAGGAAAGAGTAAGAGTAAGAGCCTTCCAGAAGGAATGTGAAGAGAGAGAGCTGAGGGGGCTTGAGTTAACTAGGGGGCGACAGAGTAACCCCAGTGAAAGCATGGCCAATATGGAGAAATGTAATTCAGGGCTCGGTACAGAATTGTTAAAACTTTCCCAATTGATTCCAAAATTCAATGAGGGAGACATAGAAGCATTTTTTGTATCTTTTGAAAAACTGGCAAGGGAGTTAAAGTGGCCAGCTGATGCTTGGACTCTGCTGCTACAAAGCAAGCTTACAGGAAAAGCCCATGAGGTTTATTCCCTGTTGCCAGATGAGAGTTCATCAAATTATGAACTGACAAAAAAATGCTATCCTCGGGGCATATGAGTTAGTACCGGAAGCCTATCGATAAATGTTTAGAACCCTCAAGAAGCAAGCTGATCAAACTTACCTGGTATTTAAGAGAAATAAGCAGCTGGCTTTTGATGAGTGGCTGAGGGCTCTTAAAGTACAGCTCAGCTATGAGAATCTCAGGGAAGTACTTCTATTTATTTATTTTTTTATTTAGAGATACAGCACTGAAACAGGCCCTTCGGCCCACCGAGTCTGTGCCGACCATCAACCACCCATTTATACTAATCCTACACTAATTCCATATTCCTACCACATCCCTCACCTGTCCCTATATTTCCCTACCACCGACCTATACTAGGGGCAATTTATAATGGCCAATTTACCAATCAACTTGCAAGTCTTTGGCATGTGGGAGGAAACCGGAGCACCCGGAGGAAACCCACGCAGACACAGGGAGAACTTGCAAACTCCACACAGGCAGTACCCAGAGTTGAACCCAGGTCGCTGGAGCTGTGAGGCTGCGGTGCTAACCACTGCGCCACTGTGCCACCCTCTGTTAGAGGAATTTAAAAACTCACTCCCACTTTCCATAAAGATGTACGTAGAGGAACAGAAAGTTCATAGAGCCCGGCAAGCCGCAGTGCTGGCTGATGAGTTTGCTCTCATTTATAAGTCGGTTCCCCAGGGGAGAATCTTTCCTCATCACCCCCACAAATCCAAAAAGGACAAAGGACAAAGGAAGATGATAGAAGCCCAAGCAGTCCTGGGAGAGAAGGAAAAGCAGGAGACACAGAGGGCCCTCCTCCAGCCAAAATGGAAGGTGCTGTAAGTAAGAGTGCGACCCGGAGACCTGTGTGCTTCCATTGTAATAAAGCAGGGCATCTATGAGCTGACTGCTGGAAACTAAAGGGAAAGCCTGTAGGGTTAATCAGGGCACACCCGCTCAGTGGAGGAGAAGGAACCCCGATGGAAAGCACAGCAGAACAAGCTGTGGCTTTAACTGCAGTAGCAGTAAGACCCAGGAAGCCTACTGCTGCAAGTGCAGGAACATTTAATAGGATTCCTGAAGGTTATCAAGGTTTTGTGTCTGAAGGGAGAGTAACCCCATACCCCTCAAGTGGGGCAAGCAAGCCCATAGTAATCCACAGGGGCAACTAGATCCCTTTTACTGGGAAAAGGCCTGACCTTTCTTCCAGAGAATGCAGTAAACACCAGAATGGTATTGGAGGGCAGTGTACGCCTGAGGTCGTGTCTGCCCTCACAAGTGGATGTAAAAAAATCCCATGGCACTATTTAAAGAAGAGTGGAGAAGTTCTCTCAATATTTATGCCACAACCAACATCAGTAAAACAAAAAGAAAATATCCGGTCATTATCACTTTGTTGTTTGTGGGGCCTTGCTATGCATAAATTGACTTGCATTTGATGCATTTACACCACTGACTACACTTCAAAAGTACATAATTGACTATAAAGTACTTTGAGGGTGTGAAAGGTGCTATATAAATGTAAGTTCTCCTCTTTTTCTTTCAAAGGAAGTAAAGATGAACATGGCTTAATCACACAGGCCAAGGTTGGGAGAGGAAGAAACGGATTTTCAGCCCATCATGATAATCACCCATTTCATTCAAAGTATTAAAATATGAGCACCATGTTGTACATTAAGAGTGACAAACTCTGATTTGTTTTTTCTCTTTCCAGGTTGCAACAGATGATTGTTCAAAAGGGTCTCCAGCACTGAAGGAAACTACTGCAGCAAAGGGCCTAGAAAATAAGTATTTTGATGATTGTTTTCAAATCCCTCCATGGTCCCTCCCTAGCTCTATGACCTACTCTGGCACTACAATGCTCCAAGAATGCCGC